>NW_015386571.1:1173271-1302436 GCF_001527695.2 Protobothrops mucrosquamatus | reverse complement strand
CCCAGTGTTCAAGTCTGTCCAGATCCTCCTGTATTTTAAGCCTGTCTTCTGGAGTGTTGGCTATTCCTGCCAGCTTGGTGTTGTCTGCAAATTTGATGAGTTCCCCATCTATCCCCTCATCCCAGAAGAGAGCCCGGAGGCATCCTACTACACACTTTCCTCCATGTAGATGCAGTTCCATTTATACAATGTCTATCAGTTTATCAACATAACTTGGGTAAAAAAATGTTCTTATTATCATCTGTCACGTAACACCCAACTTAAAGTGAGATTAGCTTCAAATTGTAAATATGGCTTCATTACTAGCTTCATGTTTAGCTGGAAGCAAACACCATTGGCACAAGAGACACAGTTCCATGATTACTACCCTAATGGTTTATCACAACTGCAATTACAGTTTCCTGAGAGATCATACTCAGAGTATTTCTAAGGGGTTTGCTTTGTTTCCATTTTGAAGGGTGCATTATTTATTTCCCATTAATTGGTTAATAAGTTCTCAGCTGTGCTTTGTGACCACAAAATTGGCATAGAAGAGTATAAAAATATCACAGAACATTTTAGTATCCTCTGTCTTTAATTTTTCTTCTGAACAGATGGAGAAAGAAAAGGAGAAGGGGTGAGGGAAAGACTGGGAAAAATTATGTTCTTTAATGAAAGGCAATCCAGGTCAAGCAGTCTATTAAGATTGAGAAGTGTACATACCATCTGTGTCAGGACATAGATTTTCATCAACAGACAGACACATAAGACCCAAGTCAGCAAGAAGAAAAATTTTGAGCATGGGATTTCCTGATTGAGATTTTCTCTGAGAAATTCTGTGATATGTTGCTTCAAACTAGAGTACCTCTCTAGTTACCTTTTTAATACCCTCTTGTAATTCTTAAGCTCTGGCTGGAGGATTTAGCTAGTGTTTGACCAGGCGGAAGAGGCTGGTTTGATAAATAATCCAGATATGGGAAGTGAGAAGTGGTGGGAGATGTACTGAGCAACATGTATAAATGTATCATTAACTTCCTACTCCTTTATCTGTCCTAGTCCTAGATGCTATTGTTCATTGGCAGCTGCATTATAGTTGATGGCCTAGAAAATATTAGCATCTAGACATTGACTTTCTCGAGAAAAGTCTTGGATTAAGTCTGACTGGTAAGAGCAGTGCCCTAAAAGAGAATCATCTCTTTGAAGGAGTTGCTCAGGAATAAGACCGCTGGCATATTTGTTTTAACGTGTTTTCCAATATGGATGCTTCCACGGGATAGGCATGATGGGTCTGAGGCCAGCCAATATTTGGATAAAGCTAGAGGGACAGGTGTGGTAGTAGTAGTAGTAGTAAGGTTGTTATTACTGTCATTGTCTACATATTCAGTCGATAGGGGTGAGTGCAGTGTTTTTGAAAAAAAAACGTGTATTTCTGTAGATAGACAGTCTGTAGAGTAATAATTACCCATGGTCTGAGCTTTGGACAGGAAGAGGAAAGCATGGCCTAAGTTTTTAAAGTGACAGTCAGAAGTAAATATGGTAGGAGAACAAAGACTGGTCATTTTAATAGAAAAAAAGCATTGAACTATTACAGTGTTCTCTTGCTACACTTGCAAACAATTTCTATTGCCAGATCCTAAATTTGAAGGTTATATTAAATGTCAGTAAATAATAAACACTGTTCATTTTGAACTTGATTCAGGGTTGGAAAGCCTGTTTTCAATATATTACTGCTGGACAGAGATATGCATGGAACTGAAAATATGCTATTTATGAATGAAATAAATTGCTCTGTAATTTCTGTTGCTCCATTCCATTCTAGCTGATTTTCAATATCCAATTTCTGTTCTGAGTTTTGTCATTATGAAATCAGAAGCCAATCTAGAATATGGTGGCTAGATGTAGCAAACAGTGCTGAGGTTGCTGAGATCTGGTATAACACAGATGGCAGCAGGGAGGGAAGGAAGAAAGTTTGATCTTTTGCTGCCATCCAGTGGTTGCTGGAAGGGAAGCATTACGTTCTTTCAACACCCACCCCAATATTTAAAGAAAGATGTGCTTTATAGACTTCCTGCCAAAAATAGGATTATACTTTCTATCTGAAAAGAAGGAAAGCACACATATACACAAATTTCAACCTGGCTATCATCCATCCTAAATATAAATTATATTTATCATCAGAGTACTCTGTAGTGTACATAACAAAAGTTAGAGTCATGTACTCACTTTAACACTTGAAGTGCTGCAGAAGAACTGCAGTAAATCATCAAATCAAAAACTTCAAATATGTTTTTGCATCACTAACAACATATCAGAATATCAGATTAGAAGGGATCTTAGAGATCATTTAATCCAACTCTTTGCCTAGTACAGGAATCTACTAATAGCATTCTTATCCGGCCTTTGTTTAAACAGCTCTGCTTTACAACAGTGCATAAGAGAATTAAGTTCTGTTAATAACATTCACTTGTAAGTTTATCAATAGATTTTTTTTTACATTTTTAAATAGATGCTGAAGTTACCAAATCCATAGAAAAGGCTGCAAGAGAATGTGCAAGGGTGAATAGTATAATAGTCAAATATTCCAAGAGCTAACCAACCTTACTGTCTGCTTTTCTAATACACTTGAAGTTAAACATTCAGGAACTGGAGACCATCAACATCACTGGGCATCTATGTTTGTGTGGCAGTGAGTTGTAAGAATGGGGGAGCTACAGGAGGGATGATGAATAAATTGCATAGCAATTTGGATTTTATAAGGAGTGTACAAATTCACAACACAGATCTCACACACTAGTGATACTTAGACTTCAAGAAACAATGAGATGTTCCATATGATATCAGCCAGTGTGGATTTCTTTGATGACATGATCCAGGAATTCATTGCAGTATGACTTGCTTCAGTGAGCAAGTGACTGCCACAGAGTACAAGTAAAGAAATATCCTGGTAGAGAGTACAAAGCTTATCTGCTGCTTCTTTTGTGTGACAAGGATTCTGATAGGTTACGCAATCTTATGTGTCTCTTTGCTTACTTGTGATTGAACAACTGTGTTAATTTTGTTGATTGTGGCTATCATCTTTCTTATGTTTTATGTTATTGTATTTTATACTTAGCTTTTACTATACCTATAGATTTTAAATATGTTTGTGTATACAGTATGTAATATACATATTTAATGTAAATTGTATCTTCTGGCTATTAGGCTGTAATTAATATTAATCTTACTCTTAAAATCTGGACCTGGACAGAGTGCTTTCTGTAATCTAAAGAAGCAAGGAACTACTTGCTTCTTCCATGAAAACTCAGGGAAGTCCAGCAAGGGGAAGCTCATGTTAAAGAAAATAAATTGTTCTATCAAGTCAGCACTCAGGTGTGACCAATAGCGTGTGACTACATTATCTTCTGCTAGAGAAAACTTTATTGCTTGGGATGCTGATTGGGAGGCAGAAGACCTACTGTGAGATAACCATCACCAGATCTGACTACCTGTTAGTACTGGTTACTTAAAACTGGATTGAGTCTGTCTCCTGACCATCATCTGGCTCAAAACAGAGTGTTCCACATTACTTTCACATTACAAACCTTTCTTCTCCCAGGCAGTAGACCAAGCATTTTCCTCCTGATTTGAGGTTAGTGGTTATAAGCCAGCCAAGGAAATTTCCTGTCAGAATTGTAAAATGAGGCAGAACTCACTTAAGAAATGTTTTGCTTATCAACATAAATTTTGGACTCAGTTGTGGTCATATGTCAAGGACTACCTGTAGTCTGTGTCTCCTTGAGAGTTAGCCATGTTGGAGGAATTTCTGGACAATCATCTGAAGGAAGATTTTATATACCTTTCTCAATCCTCGAATGTCTGCACCAATGTTTTTCATCCCAAAGAAAGATGATTCTTTGAGGATCATGCATAACTATAAACTGTACACTGTAATAATTAAGGTTCATTATTCGTCATTTCTTATTGAAGAGTACTGGTTTGTCTTTGAAAGGCAAGCATTTTCACTGAGTTGGACTTGAGCACTCTCAATTTGGTCAGAATGAAAGAAGGCCACAAATATTTAACAGCCACTGTTTTCAGGAATGGCAAATTTAAATAAACAGTAATGTTTTTTTCGATTGACTAATTATGTCAGGGTCTTCTGTAGATTCATGAATCAAATATTTGCTAATATTTTGAAAAAATAGGTAGTGGTGCGCTTGGGTGATATACTATTTTTTTTCTCAGAAGACTTGTCTTTACATGAGACTCACATGAGAAATGTTTTGGAACTACTTTGCACATACACACTTTACTGAGTGGAAAAATATGTGTTTGATCTTCCCCAGTTGGACTATTTAGGGTACAAGACTTTTCAGTAGGAATACAAGTGCATCCTGCAAAAGTACAATTCATACTCTCAGGGCACACACCTAGAAATATGAAAGATACCAGCATTTTCTGGACTTTGTCAATTTCTATAGAGAATTTTTCCCTAATTTGTTAGGTCAAATTCAGATAGTCTACCTACTGTACAACCAAAAAGTATTTCGAGGCTCAAAAATGCTTTTCTTTTCCCAGCCAGTACCCAGTCATCTGAATCTCTCTTAATGCCGTTGTGTACAAATGGATGCCTTTTCTTCTCCAAGCATCAAAGGAGAGAAGGAATGATCTCCTGCCTTATGCCTTATACATTTTATTTCACATGATTGCTTCCAGCTGAAAGAAATTATATTTTCAATAAGGGGTTATTTGCTATAAAAGCAGCTTTCCAGCAGTGACAAATTTTTTGGAGGGAGCAATCCACTCAGTGTGGTACACACACGTCACAAGCATTTGGAGTGTTTACAGAAAGCAGAAATCCTCACGTCAGATCAGATGGGATAATTTTTTATCCTTATTCAGTTTTTATGCCACATATATTCCTGGCTTACAAAACAGACTACCAGATGCACATCACTAAATCTGAATATGATCTTCCATTTCCATTCCTCTGTAATCTGTACTAAAATCCTGAAACTAAGCACCTATACTAAGCAATGAGACAAATATAATATTCTTGCTGCAGTTAACATATAAATATAGAGCTAGCTCAGTATGTATGGTTTATTAAATGTAATAAAAATATATTGGGTTGCAAAGATAATTTAGTGTTCAAGATTTATTTCATTCCAATATGAATCATTTTCCAGAATTGTTGAATTTTATATCATTACCATTTATATCATTATCACCAAATAAATGTGAAAAAAATTATCCAATGTGCTCATTACTTTTCCAATGTGTTTAAGAAAATGAATTATTCATTTTGGAAATCAAAAGTGGAGTAATGTCCCAGTAATGTGCCAATAATAAAACATCTTGTACTGATCTTCTATAAATATAATTTTCTAAATAAACTTAATATTCTTCCATTGAAATTCCCATTGTTGCATCTCTACTATAGCCCTATCTTAAAAATTCTTCATTTAATCATAGTATCAAATCTTTGATCTTTTTTGACTCTCGGGCATAGTTCACTAATAGTTTATATTTATATATATATACCTTTTATATTATGACATTTTTAGATTCTGTCAAATCTCTCAATATTCTGTTTCTGCAATACTTTAAATGCTATCCCACTTATTGTAAGGTCCTGAAAGCAATCAGGTAGCCTGAACCACTGTGAAATAAGAGTCTTAAAAGATTGCTGTATTTTAATCCCATCATGTCTGTCATTGGACTAAGACTGTCCCCGTAAAACCAGACAGACACTTCCTTCCCCCCCCCCCCGGCAGTTTAGTATAAGTGGATTTTATTATTGACCTTGCAGCAGTATAGTGATACAGAACCATTTTTTGATAAAGGATTTGTATGCCAGAATGGTGCATCAGGGTCCTTCCAACAACTCAAAAGAACAATCTATTGTTGTTAAGTACAGGTTCTTTTTCAATCATGTCTTTGTGGCTGTCAGTTTACATCCAAATTTTGAAAGCCCTCTTTCAGACATTCAGATGTATTTATCATTATCACATCTTTAACAATAAATGTAAAATCAAACAAAATGAATCCATTATTAGAACAATATCTGTGTTGCTATGTCAAAGAATTTGACTGAATTGTTGCCTGTGGCACAGTTTGCTTACAACAACCCAACATATTTCTCTACAGGCATGTCTCCCTTATAGGCAGTCTGTGGGTTCAATCCCTGCATCTTGCTGCTCAGAATTTCAGCATCCACTGTTCCTTGTGTCTTGGATTTTTTATAAGAGAGACAGGGTATTTAGGTCCTCTTAATGGAGCAATTAGATTTGGCCAAGAAGAGTGGATTCAGTGTGGCTTTCTATTAATTTTTTGTTTTCTTCCCACTCATTTCTAAAGCTTAACTCAAAGTTTACTGGTCTCTACCCCGGTACACAGCAAATTAATATTCCATGGTCTTTTATCTGTAATTGCCTATGTCAGTGAAGAATCTTCTGGAATTCCATCATAGGAGGAGACATTGGAAGGGCTATTCTGAATTGGAGATGTTACAGGAGAAAGCAACAGATGTCCATGTTACACCCCTTACATACTAGTGCGGTTTACTAAGACTGCCCCTATGACCTGCCCCCACTATCTGTTCCTGCCTGCCACTCTAATCAGTGAGCCTCAGAACAAAGGATATGGCAACTGGCACCAAGAGTCCAACATGGCAGAAAAGAGATTCCTTTCTTCCTGCCATGTTAGAGACCATGGTGCCACTTGCCTTGCAACAAGATGAGAGGGGGAACTTTCCAGTTCTGATTCTGCACAGCCAAACTTGCCCTTTGACTTTGAGAATGCTAAGAGGATGGTGTACTGAATCTCAAGGCTGTTGCCTGTAATTATTTCTCTGGATTGTGTAGGAAGGGCAAATGATTCTGATCTGGGGGAAGTGGTGGAGAGCAGCATTATCAAATACAAATAGCAATGGGGGCCATTAAACCACATATCAGGATTGCTGTGAGCTATATTTTGACTTTGAAAACCACACAATTTGTTACTAATATATAAACATGACAATCAGGAACTAAATATAGCTGAAATATAAAAAATACTATGAAAGTGAGTATAACACACACAGTATAACACACACAAGTATTTATGCACCTAAATACATGTCTGTGTGTGTATTTCCCTCCACTTCCTAGCTTTCACCCAGCTTACTGTCAAATTACAAACCATTTCCTCACTTCCTACTCCCATTTATCACACCTGTACACAATTAGCTCTAATTTCTGAGATCTCACATTTGCAAATAAATAAATAAAAGGTTTTGTCATGAATGAAGGCGAATATACGTGTCCCAGGATAATGTTGCAGGATCCAATCTGGGTCGGTCATCGGGACCAGAGGCTTCGTCTTCCGAGCTTTCAAAAGAAGTTCCCTGAAGATGGGCTCCAACACGAGTCTGAAAGCTCGGAAGACGAAACCTTTGGTCCCGGTGACTGACCCAGATTGGGTCCTGAAAAAGATTTTGTGTGGCTTTTCCCAGATTAAGTACAAATCTGTGTAGCGCAATGTAAGTATATGAGTAAATTGCAAATACACGTAATAGTGACATACTAAAATATTTACATATTGCATATGTAGTTAAATTTATAAAAACTAGAATGTATAACAGCATATTACATATACTCTCCAAAGTTGTTCCTTCAAGTGATTTAGTCTCTTGGCAATTGTCCCGTGCACTTTGCTTGGCAACACTTTTCAGAAGTGACTTGGCAGTTCTTCCTTCCTAGAGGTAAGAAAAGCGACTGCCCCAAGGTCAGCCAGCTTGCTTCATGCCCAAGGCAGGCCTAAAACTCACCATTTCTTGGTTTCTAGCCTGACACCTTAACCATTGCACCAAAGTGGAAAGCTGAGCTAACCCCAAAGATACTCAGGACAAAGCTGGCTTACTGAGTGAGTGTACAGTGGGCAGCTGGCTCCACAAAGGAAGCAGGAGTCGATTTATAAATTCAAGCAGCCATGAAATGTGAGCAGAGAGGCAGAGCTAGCAACCATGCCAAAGTTTGCAGCAGTGCCAACAGCTAGCTTTTCCAGCCAGAAGCTGACAGATGCCAAAGTCCCAGCAGTAAGCAACCCAGGTCAAACATCTGGCTGAAAAGTCTGAAAAACATCAACCAAAAATCAAGGCAGCCAAACCCTGGATATGCTAGAGGATAACTATGCTTTAGGTTGAGAAGAAAATAACCTGTTTCTCTGCCTTCCAAAGCTGGGACAGTAGACTATTCATACCCCCAAAACAAGGTAGAAATGGATAACTCAAGCATGTCTATAAAAGAAAAGGGAGAAGTGCAGGAAAGAAGTTTATAGAAATTTCTAAAACTTTTATAAACCATAGATATTGGCATAGTAAAACCATAGAAATCAATAAACAGCAATAGAATAAAATACATACTGTAATGAATAAGATTTAGAAAGAGATAAAACATATTGACCTTCATAAATCCAAATCCTTTATGGTGCACAAGTAAGAATTTATGCAAAGAAGGATGCACTGTTTTCAAAACGTCTCCAAAATATTTGAGATCAATCTTCACTGCGTGGAACAGCAAATGTTAATGTTTGAGACAAGAAAGTCTGCAATTCAGGTAGCTGCCTGCTGGATTATGATAAATTACTGGCTCCAAATTCAATTCTTGCCTGTCAGACTGATCCCTATGGTTTTAGTATTCTTTTTCCCTGGAAGCAGTCTATAGAGCAGGAGTTGGCATTATATGGACTTTTTGTACTATTTCTAATTTCTTCATGATATGAGGAAACAACTGTTCATCCAAAGAATAAAGGATACTGAATTTCAGACTGAAGTTAATAGGCTGCCAAATATGGCAGAAATCAGATAAATAAGTACACTTGGGAACCAGTAAGATATCTACAAAATCTGATTTTTTTTTCAAAGCCAGACATAACATCTTACCATCTGCAGTGCTGCAAGTTAGATACTCCAAAGACCAATTAACCAAGTGTACCTGCCCATGTGGCAACAAGGAGATTGAATTTTGCATGTATTGTTACACTGTAAATTTGTTAGAGGTATCAGGTTTTTATGTACATTTCCAGAAAGGCCAGAAAATTTCAATGTGAACTATCTTCTAGAAGATTTGAAACCCTTTATCACTTGTGCAATAAATAAATTTGGTTACCTACGATGAAAAGGCATAATTGGCTACAGAAATAATCATTTCTGTTTTGTTTATCACTTTAAATTTAATACATACTATCTTGTATTTAGATAATGTGTATTTTACTCCATAGATTCTAATATTTTAGATTTATGCTTGAACAGGTAATTAATGCACATTATAGTAGTGTAAGTCACATTTTATATAGTATTATTTTGTCCTCATTGTGTTAGTATTTTAGGTTTTTTAAATAAACCTAATAAACAGAATTTCAATCTTCATCTTCTTAAATGAGGAGAAGAGATGTTCATAAAATTTGCAAATGATCGAAAACTAGGAGGATTGCTAACATTCCAGAAGGCAGGAACAAAATTCAAAAGGATCTTGACAAACTTGATAAACAGGAAAATCAGATGTACAGGTAAAAGATAGGTGATACCTGGCTTAACAGTAGTACTTGTGGGGAGGATCTGGGTGTCCTGGTGTTCTCTTGATTAAGCATGAGTCAGCAATGTGCTGAAGCTGTCAAAAGAGCCAATGAAGTTTTGGGCTGCATCATTAGAGTTACAGTGTCAGGATCAGGAAGTGATATTACCACACTACTTTCTGCGGTGGTCAGACCATATCTATCCAGTTCTGATTGTCACAAACAGTAAGAATGCTGAGGAAGTGGAAAGAATGCAGAGAAAAACAACAAAGGTGATAAGAAGTTTGCAGACTAAACTCTACAAAAAATGGTTAAAGCAGCGGTTCTCAACCTATGGGTCGCGACCCCATTTGGGGTCGATTGACCATTTCACGGGGGTCGCCAAGCAAGGCTGTCTGCCATTTTTTTCCCCTTTTCCGGCGGGTGCCTTACCTCCCTTGAGCTGGGCCAGCTGGTGGTCGGCCTGCTCCGTCTCTGCCGCTTGCCAGCTACACCTCGGCCGGCGCAAGGGGCGGAACCACGCATGCGCGGCACTCCCGGGCAGGGAAAGTCCTCGACTTACGACTGGTTGGGTAGTCCTCGACTTACGACCGGTTTAGTCCTCGACTTACGACCGGTTGCGGGTTGCGGCATTAAAAAGGTTGAGAACCACTGGGTTAAAGGAACTCATCATGGTTAGCTCAAAGAAGAAAAGCTAAGGAGAGACATGACAGCAGTCTTCCAATACACAAAGAATGTCAGAGGGCACAGGTTGTGGATTTATTCTCCAGAGCACCAGAAGGTCAGACAAGAACTAGTGGAAGCTTTTTAGTGAGAGATCCAAACTTGAAATAAAGAGGAATTTCCTGACTGTGAGAGCTATTAGGCAGTTGGACAGCCTGCATCCTGTAGTCATAACTGTACTCAATGAAAATTTTCAAGAAAATATGGGACAACTATATACTGCACTGGGCAACGGATTAGATTACAAAATCTGCAAGGTCCCTCCCAACCCTATAATTCTGTGTCCTCAATTTCATTTGGAAATAAGTAGTTATTTTTATATAATAAATCCTCTCCTTCAGCAAAAGGAAGAGAAAAATCCACTTCACAGATATTCCAAAAATTCTCTGAATCTTTATTTTTGGGTCACACAGGCTGGCAAGCACAAATGCTTACGTATAAACCAAGAGCTTCTGCTTCTACTGTACATGAGTCTAATTTGAAGTTTGGGTATCAAGGCTTTATTACCTCAGAGCTCAGCTTCTGGATTCACACAAGAACTTTTTAAAGAAAAGAACCAATTGTACAGCAAATTCTTTCTCCTCTGCTGTTGCTTAATACAAGCTTCTTTGTTCTTCTATATGTCACAGTTGAGAATAGAATTGTGGGAGGGAAACAAAATTAACCTAGATTTCTTTGCTTCAGTCCTTAGAGTTAAGTATGAGATATATTCAGGTACTGAACAGATTGGTTTCTGCATATATTGGGGTTTTTTTTGTGCTGGAAAAACAAAATGGTCATGAATCTTTTCCCTCAACCATATATTTATATATTATAAAAAACTGAAATAAATCAACGTTAACAATGTGCAACAATGTTTTAAATACAATATTGTTTTTAACAATAAGCAATGTTTTAAATATATGGGAAAATACTGGAAAGTGAGGAAGTGAAAGAATTCTTAAAATAAAATATGCTTGGAGAATGTACATATCTTCAGGCAGTAATAGCTTTTGGTTTCAATATCAGCTCTTCCATAATGTCAGCCCTTAAGGATAGACAAGATCAGGAAACAATCTCCACAGGAAAACTAGGATAAACAGTTCTTTATTGAGATAGGCTATAATAAAGGTATCTTACAAATAAGATTGTGCTTTGCATTTCTTCCTTCTTGCATCCCATTAAGGCAAGGAGGAGCCTGTTTGTTTCTTCTGAATAGTAATTTGTTTCTCAAGATTTAAAAAATGGTTTAGTCTTCTTGGCTTATACTATCTGCAGTAATGATTCCTGCCTATTATTGCCCTGATACTCTGTACAGCTTTTGGTGTTACTGTCTCTGTCCTATGGAACAGTGCTTGCCTTGAAATCTAGATGGGCCTGATTCTGTTGCCCTTTCTTAAAGAGTGGGTGTTTTGATAGACTTTTGGGTCCCGAAGTTAAATGAGCTGTGTTGTCAAGTGTTTTAGTTATTGTTTCAGTAATTTTAGGGGACGTTGGCCTCAGGTATATGGCATAATAGGGTTTTTGTAGTTTGTTTTATAACTTGTGTACACTCACAAAGTCACCTCAGTGAGTTGGGCAGCTATATAACTTAATTAAATAAATAAACTGTTTTACTGGCTAAATTAAAAATACCATATCATATTGTTTTACATTTTAAAAACTTACCGCTGTTATGTCAGGAGAAATACACAACTATGCTATGAAAGTTCTACAAATTTAGGGTTCCTTATTTAAAAAGTAATCAACATGAGATGCGGTGAAAAAGAAAACTTCCACTTTTACACTAAGCTATTCTGGAAATATGTTGCATGTATTAAAGTAATTATGTTTCTTAAATGCATATATTTTCATTTGCTATTTCCATTAATGTTAATTTTTCTATCTTTAAGAAAAACAAAATAAAAAACAGCATTTAACTCTGTTCACCATGTTCCTAACTCAGAATGTAATGCTACCAATGCTTTAGAGATTATGTCTTTATATTTGTTATGGCAGTTTATATAACAGCTACATATATTTGAGGAAATAAGAAGACTTTGAAAAAAACACAAACACACTCACCTATATCTGTCTGTTTTGGTACTTTGTAACCATCAATTGGGCAAAATGCTGCATCATAGGACAAAACTTTGTCCACAAAGATATCTCAAATGAGCTAACATGGAATGCCGGGGCCCCATTATTCCTGAGGCAATGAAATTTGGGGATTTTTTTTTTTGCTGCTTCAGCACTGCTGTATTGCTCTTGTTCAGCATCCCCGCCACGCTGCTGCAGTCAGCCATGGTCACATGATCTTCATTTTCAACATTCCCTGACAGCTTCCCACAAAGCAATGGGGTACCCAGAAGGAATTGATATGATTGCTGACGCTGCTATACTCCTTGGCACCTTCCCCACTAGCAAAGTCTTTGCTTGCAGGAAGCTTGTAGGGAGAAAGCCCACTCTTTTATCAGAGAATATCACCAGCAAAAATTTCTAAAAGAATGGACGGGGGTGGGATGGGGGGGTTGCCTGCATTCAAAGAACTGTGTTTTAAAATCTCCAATTTCCCAACAGTCACATTGGTGAAATCTTCATCGCTCATATAAATATACGAAAACATGGTTTTTCTCTCATAAAATCCTTTCTATTCCAAGTCCTTTACTTAATAGCTTTGTTTTTCATTTAACAGACCATTGCAAATCTCTTAAAGTCCTTTTCGTTTTGCTAATTTTAAAGACATTTTCTGATAAGCATTAGGGAGAATTACTGTTTTGCTTGTTTTACAATGAATAAATTGTAAAAGGCTATCTTGCTTAAAAACTACTCCATCGAAGAGATGCTTATTCTTACAAATAAGAGTTGTTGTAGGGTAGAAGGAAAGGGTATGTGCATAAAATGTGCCTTGTAAGTTTAGAGACAAGCCTCTGGGCCTCTAACAGCCTCTTTCAATTTCAAGTCATGCATATTTATTTTTATATCTGTCTTGACAGTTGGTGTCCGAGTGCCTTTAGTGTTGTTGGAAGGAAACCTCAGGTTTAATCTTGCTCTTTAGTCACTGGAGTAAGAAAGTTTATTGAAGCTAATAAAAATATAGTACTGCTTTGGGGATTAATGTGAATTGAGTTCATTGTTGTCATGGAAAATATGCATATATTAGGTGGCGATCAGAAATTGTTTTGTCAATGTGCCTAACTTCCAATACTTTGCACTATTTCCAAGAGGAGAATATGCTTACTGACATAGTGGTATGTTGAAATACTCTGGTCAAATGTTTTGCATATTTCTGGACAACACTCATACTATGTGCTTTGCCGGCAATGGGGGAAAAGCTCCGATACGTCATGTGATGTCACGTGACATCGCGAGTTTGACATGTCTGGACTAGAGACTGTTACTGATTTATTGATTTTGTTACAATGACTGGTGAAGTTGTATAACATTAACTTCTATGCATCTTAATTCAGATTACATCCATTGGATGCTTATTGATAAGATAGAAAAATATGAATTGGACAGCATCACCACCAGATGGATTCGTAGCTGGCTGACCAGCCGTACTCAGTGTGTGAACCTCAATGGAACTGCATTTACATGGAGGAAAGTATGGAGTGGGGTACCTGCTCTGTTTTAGGCCCATCTTCATCAATGATTTGGATGAGGGGATAGATGGGGAACTCATCAAATTTGCAGATGACACCAAGCTGGCAGGAATAGCCAACACTCCAGAAGATAGGCTTAAGATACAAAAGGATCTCGACAGAATTGAACATTGGGCAGTATCTAACAAAATGAAATTCAATGAGGAACAAAGTAAGGTTCTACATTTAGGCAAGAAAAATCAAATGCACAGGTATAGTATAGATGGTTGGCTCAATAGTAGTAACTGTGAGAAGAATCTTGGAGTCCTAGTGGACAGCAAAGTGACTGGGCTGAGACGGCTTGGGCTTCCTGGAGCAACTCTTTACACCATACCATTGGGACTTCCTGGGTATTTGGTGCTTTCTGGGGCATAGCGGCTATGCACCATCTGTGCTGGGCTAGGCCAGCTGAGGCATCCACAGGTGGCTTGTGGCTATGCACTGCAGTTCAGGGGTTTCTTGCAACCCCAAAGCCACATTGTGTCAAGACTCTCCTGAGCTGAAGTGTATTCTTTCCTGGGTCTCCCTGCACTAGTACAGTACTATACTGCAGTTCCCTCTGAAGTTGTGTGCAGCCTGAGGTGGGCCTCCCAGGGTCTCTCCTTTCTCAGCAGCCCCAAGCTCCTTACTTGGAAATTCCTCTTCTTCCTGCTTAACTACTCACATATCTGGGCTTATGAAGGCAACTGGGACTGCTGGGATTACTGTTGTTAAGCATTGTGGTCACGTGACATCACGCCTTTGTGACCACATTGCTTAGTGATCAAAATTCCTGTCCCAGTTGATCTTGTAATGAAGGAGTACCTGTATCTGATAACTCATTGGGATTTTCAAAGTCATTGAGAATATTTTTGCTTTTAATCTAATTAATCTTCCTATCTGTCCATTTAAATCAGTGACTTCCATAGTTAAATCATTTGGAGCAAACTAAAATCACTACTTTATAAACAAGCAAGGAAAGTGTTTTTTTTCTTATTTAAGAATCTATATTTGGAAGTAGTATGGAGTTTAGACATTTTTTACAATTAAAACCTTAACTGCAATATAAGTACTTAAAAGTCATCTATACAGTTCACTGGGTTATAGGATGAATAAGATTTGAAAAAAGTGGTTAAAATATTTTTCACTTCATTTTTTTTTAGAGTTTTAGACAATGTAGTTTCCTGCTCTGTTTAACTATTAATTATTAGAATGAACTTTTTCCAATAGAAAGCAACTTCTGTGTGAGCATCCATGAAAAAAATATTTAAGGTTTTATGAGTGAAATTGTTCTTCATATTAAAAATAATCACATTTAATGTTTTGTGGTTTTGGGGTGTTCAATCACTAGTTAGGGGCAGAATTGTCTCCCAGAGTTCAGTAGTAGTAGGTCACTGAAACCACCTGTATAGAAAGGAACAATGATTGCCACAAATTTTCAAACAATCAGCAAGCATTGTTGAAATACATGCAATAAATCCTTGAGTTTACAAATTAATGATGTGGAAGAAAACTAGTTGTGAATGGGACTTTAGGCATGGGGATTTTAATCATTTTACTCATTTAAAATAGCAAAGGGCATTTAATACATTCACAGAAGCATACAGTGTATAAACAATCTTTGCAACTGAATGTGAACTCATTAAAATGAAGTATATCGAGTGAAATTCATTAAAATGGTATATCAAACATTTTCTGTTTTAATATTACCTGTGTTAAGTGTCATTTATATATTCATTTCAAAGCTCTTTGTTATTTAATCCAAAATGAATTTGAAAATATAATTGCTTTGAGTTTGCTTCTGGACAAGCATCTCTAAATTTATTAGTTTTACTGTAAATTTGATTAGTTTGATTTGCGTCATCATTTCTGCTCTATCTAATTCAGTTTCTTATCATTGAAATCATCTTTTTGTTGTATTTAATTCTGTGGAGCAGCCTGTCATGCCCTTTTAGGGCTGCTCATTCACCTTTAGTCCCCCCTGGTGTTCAGGTCTTACCTGTGTCTCCAAATAGCTATAACATACACAACATTCACACTATGGGAAACTGTATCTCAGCAGATAGGCTAAAGCAGGTGAGGGTAGCTAACAGGACTTCAATTCCTGGTAATGGAAGGGAAGGGATTTGTTTATCCCAGTGTAAAAAGCCTGGCCCTGGCAGATTGAGCCAAGGAGACTGATCAACAGTCCAGTGAGCAAGAAAGCAGGTGTTGTTGAGAACTAAGAATATAATAATAATAATAATGATAAAGTTGGAAGGGACCTTGGAGGTCATCTAGTCCAACCCCCTGCTCAGGCAGGAAACCCTATACCATTTCGGACAAATGGCTGTCCAGTTTCTTCTTAAAAACTTCCAGTGTTGGAGCATTCACCGCTTCTGGAGGCAGGTTGTTCCACTGGTTAATTGTTCTAACTGTCAGGAAGTTTNTGGTGACCAAAACTGGATGCAGTATTCCAAGTGTGGCCTTACCAAGGCATTGTAAAGTGGTATTAATACTTCACGTGATCTTGATTCTATCCCTCTGTTAATGCAGCCTAGCACTGTGTTGGCTTTTTTGGCAGCTGCAGCACACGGCTGGCTTATATTTAAATGATTGTCCACTAGGACTCCGAGATCCCTCTCACAGTTACTACTATTGAGCAAGGTACCCCCTATACTATACCTGTGTGTTTGGTTTTTCTTGCCTCAATGTAGAACCTTACTTTTTTCACCATTGAATTTCATTTTATTAGATAGCGCCCAGTGTTCAAGTCTGTCCAGATCCTCCTGTATCCTAAGCCTGTCTTCTGGAGTGTTGGCTATTCCTGCCAGCTTGGTGTCATCTTCAAATTTGATGAGTTCCCCATCTCTCCCCTCGTCCAGATCGTTGATGAAGATGTTGAAGAGCACTGGGCCCAGAACAGAGCCCTGGGGCACCCCACGACACACTTCCCTTCATGACAAATATTTAGATTCGTAGTCATCCAGTGCAGCAGGAGAGGTCATCATCCACTGGATTAAGTTGTTCATGCCACTGGATTAAATTATTTTAAATTTTAATTTAATTAAAATTTAATTAAAAAGTAATATTTTTTAAATTATTAAATTATTTTCAGAATGGGACTGCTCCTGTACAGTGGCTAACTTAAAATGCCATCATATAAAGGTTTCTGTTGTGTAATTCATCTTCATCTACATCTGCAATTTACCTCAGTTCCAAACCTAATTCATTGAGTCTTGCAGCAATAGTATTGGGGGGGGGAGGCAAAGGAACAAGTGCAGATGACCACTGGTAGTTATAGTCACAAACCTGCACATGGGTAGCTTTTCGACCATTGGTTGTTCATCTTCATACCTGGGCAGCAGAGGCGTCCAACAGCGTCCAGGGTGATTGGGTAGCCCTCTTTAGGATAGCACTGTTCAAACTTACATGAAAGAGGGGGGTTAGAAGAGGCTCCCTAAACATTGCCTGTCCCACAACATCTAGCCAGCTAACTGGGCCAGATTATCTCCTTAGTAGTCAAGAATCAAGAAAAACACAATGATAAGGTGGGCAAAAAGTTTTGGACATAGTATAGAATTAGAAAAATGGCAAAATCTTTGGGAAAGAAATTACAAACTGACAATGTCAACGTCTTACAAAGAAAACTTATATAAAATGTTCTATAGATGGCACTTGCCACCAGCAAGATTATCAAAAATGTTTAAAAACATGTCAGACAGATGTTGGAAATGTAAACATAAGTCAGGCATGTATTATGTTTGGTGGACATGTGACAAAGTAAAGAGTTATTGGAAAAAGATACATGCCTGGCTAGAAAAGATGTTGGGAGAACATGTAGATTTTAAACCTGAACTTTTTTTTACTAGGTATAATGCCAGAAAAGACTAACAAACAAAGCTTATATTTGATTTTGCATGTCACAACAGTGGCAAGAATTATATTTGCGCAATATTGTAAAAATGAAGGAATACCATCAGATGAAGAAATAATTAAAAAAATACTAGAATGCACAGAGATGGACAGACTGACTATGAGACTGAAAGAAAAAGAAGAAACGGAATATTATCAAACTTGGGACTTATTTTATCGATGGCTAGAGGAAAGAATAAAGGATTAGGAATTAAATATGTATTAGCGAATGTAAACCCAGACAGCACGTTGGTTGAAAAATTATCACTGAATGTATGAAATAGAAAACTAATAAAAAACTTTTACCAAAAAAAAAGAATCAAGAAAAACAAATAAAGCAAAACTTATTATTGGAGCCTGAAATGTCTGCATGTTGCTGGATGAAGAGATGTCAAAGCCTGAAAGCTAAACAGCAGCATCAGCAGACTGCAAGACATGGGCCAAGTCCAAAGTTTTTAAGATGTACTTAATGAAAAATTCTCCAGCAATTTACTGCTTGTAGGAACTTGTTTTGAAAAAAATGGGCACAGTTTAAAGATGTTATCACACAGACTGTGTAACAGCTGTACAGTATTCTAAATGAAAACCTGGACTGATCAAGATTGGTTTATGAAAACCAAGATCATCTCAGCAGCCCTCCTGGCCAAGAACAAGGCCTATGCAGACTGGCAGAATGTTCAATCGTCTATCATTAATCACCTGCAATACAAAGTACAGGTGGAACTGCAAGAAATGAAGGACAGGTTGTGGCAGAGAAAGGCTTAGCAGGTATAACGTGCATGCCAACAGTTCTTCAGCACTATAAAAGCAATTTGAAATTGCTTTGAAATCAGAATGCTCCCCCTTTGTAATCCTCTAATGGATCGAGCCTCATCAAAGTCCAGGAAGGAGCTGAACACTTTTCCAACCTATTCATTATAGCCTATCTACATTTGATCCTGATGTCTTATAGCAGATTCTTCAGCTGCCAGTCTTGGCTACCCTAGACCTGCCTCTCTCTACTGATGAGATCAAGAAACGATCTCACAGATGGATTCAAATAAAGCTACAGAGTAGGATTGCATTCCTGTTGAGATCTACAAAGCACTAGACCCAAATGCCTTACAGACATTCCAAGACAATGTGGAAGATATCTTGGTAGAGTTCTCCAGACTTATGGTCCTGGGGGATTTCAATCTGCCATCCCTGGACTTGGCCTCAGAGACAGGGATGAGGGCACAGCAGAAAACACTCTTGACCCCAACTGCTTTAATTCCTTAGCAGATGGGATCCGTAATAGGCCGCTTCCACTGGCACAAATGGGGTGGGCTTCTCTGAGGTCCCATGACATGTAGGATTTTAAGGTAAAAATCAATACCTTGAATTGGATCCAGAAGTAAACTGGTAACCAATGCATCCTGGGCAGTAACAATATTATATGTGCAGCCCTAGGAGCTCCCAGGATTGTGTGTGCCACTGCATTCTGCACTAGCTGCAGCTGCCAAATACCCTTCAAGATTAGTCCCATTGTAGAGCACTGAAAATGGCCAGAGCACCTTGGGAGAAAAACTAAGAATGAATCCTACTGAAACATTACTATTTTTCCAGACTTATTGCATGTGTAGAGTGTTGCCCAGTGGCTCTGGACTCATGACTCCTGCTCAAAGAGCAGGTGGCAGTCATCATTAGGAGGGCCTTCGTGCAATTTTGCATTGGGCATCAGTTGCATCCTTACCTGAATCCCTGTGCATGGCTACTCATGCCCTAGTCATCTCTTGGTTGGATTACTGAAATGGACTCTACAATGGATCTATTCTTGAAGGGTATGTGGAAGCTGCAGCTGGTGCAGGAGCTTCTGGCATGCAAAGATAGTGATCTGATTTTTTTTGTTTATTGTTTTATCATAGAGAATAAAATATTTTATTCTCGATATTGAACACATTTTCAGATGCTACTATGCTCTTTGATCTGGCTAGCACCCTGAACAAAACTGAAGTACTTTACCAGCCCGTGCTAAATATCAACCTTGTAAAATCAAAAATCATTATTGACAACACCCAGCTGACAAATGTAAACAACTTCAAATACTTGGGAAGCATCATTTTGAGTAATGGGACTTTGTTAAGTAAATTGATCTCAGGATCAATAAGACTAGCCATATTTTGGGGCAACTGTGTTTTAAGTGCTCAATCAACCCAACATTTATATCTACACAAAGCTGAAAATCTACAGAACTGTGATTGTGAACTCTGGATCAACAATGCATCAAACAACTGGAGAAATTTCACATGCACACTCTCTGTTCTATCCTTGGTATTCATTAGCAAGACCGTATCTCCAACCTAGAGGTCTTGGATTGTGTGAAGTCCACCAGCATTGGGTCCCTAAAAATCAGAGCCCTAATACAGTGGGTCATCAAAATGGATGACCACTATATATGTCTCTACTTGCTCTGTTCTGAAGATTGGGAAGTGACTTCCTGTAATTCATGCAAGTGCTACAAAGACTGAAGGAAATCCTCTGCCACTGTGACACTGGCCAAGGGAATTAGAAGCTGTGATTGCTGACAGAACCCACTGGTCAACCTTCTGCTACAGAGCCTCCACTGGCTTTGAAGATAGCCACTGCCAAAAACTGATAGAAAACTGTGAGTGGCATCACAGAATAAGAGCCACATTTATTATAACAATGGATTTCTAAAAACCCCATTGTGCTAGAGTCTGTGATTCCAGACTGGAACTGCAGAGCCAACCCTTTCTCCACAAATGAACTGCACAATATTGTATCTTCTTTGGACCCGAAGGACTACCTATGTGTGAGACATATTTTTGAATAAACTCAGTGATTTAGGAGCAATATTGTGCTTTAGGAAAAACAAAAACTTTTCCTGTGAGAACGTCTTGTTAGGATCTAAGAAACATTGTAAAGAAATGATGAGGTCTTCCAGAAGATCATTTGTAGTTAGCAAAAGGATTAAGCAAATAGAATTCAGGATTTCTGCATCTAATCCCAAAGCTAGCTGTATACTAAACTTAGAATGCTTATTTTGGAATGAAATATGCTCACAGCAGATGCTGAGATTTAAGGCATTTCTGTTCCTTATAGCTTACAATTTTTCTTCTCCCCAGTTCCATAGGTGTTATTGTTTATTTTCTACTCTTTTCCTGCAGACGTGGTCAATGAGAAACTGATGGTTACCTTGAAAGTGACAATGGGACAATGTCTTCCAGACAAATAGGTCCCCTTTTAAAACTAAATTTGTAGTCACTTTATAATTAATGACTTTGATTCCCTCTTATTGATTCCCTCTTATTGGCTTCACTAATGACAAATAGTGTTGGTGTTACTTCAGCTGCAAAAGTAGTCCACGTTCAAATAATTTTCTTTATTAAATCTGATGGAGCCTGCAGGGAAAAAAAGAAATCTGTCTTAATAACATTCTCCTTTCCAAAGATCTAATTGACTAATCTTCAGCAACTGTGCAGTGGGTGTTGTCCAGTACAAAAATATTTTGGAATCTTAGGATGAAAAAGATGAAGATCTTAGCTTTGCCATATTAGCATTTTCTAGGGCTAACTTCTGGTCTTCACCTTGAGGCTGAGCTGTGGATTCATTTTCCCACATGCCCCTTAATGAACCTGTCTTCAATTTTCCCTTCCAGGATTTCCAAGGCATGATAGTGCACCATCATTCTGTTTGGCCATATCTTTACATTTGTACAGAAGCACCAGTTGCATCAATTATTTCTCTTCTGAAAGTTGATGTCTGAGAAGTAGTTCAAAAAGGGGTCACATAATCGGTCCCTTCTAGTCTGTGGATGCAGGACTTTTATATCAAATTCTCTGTTGTCTACAAAAAAGAGGGAGGTTTATGATTTATCCTGGGTTTGAGTGTCTTCACTCATTAAATTGAAGGCAATTTAGTGGCCTAACACTCCAGATCAAATTCCCACAATTGCAAAAAGAGTAGTGCACAACCATCTGTCTAAAAGATTTTTTTTTGGTATTATAGTATATACATAGTATATACAGCACGCGCACACACACACACACAGTATATAGTATATACAGCACGCACACAGATACACACACACATAAATACATTTTTTCATATTCTATGCACAGCACAAATGCTTTCTTAAGATTAAAGTTTCAGACAGTTTTCCTTTTAAGCACTAATGCTTAATGTGTCACCTTTTACTCCACAACACTGTAATTGTATGTGGGAATGACCTTGAGATGCAGGAGAGAGAGCTGAAAACTGGATAACTGGCATGTAAAGGATACCTCAGCCCACAGAAAGAGGGAGGCTGTGAGAAATGTTTCAGAAAAAAACCCTCCCTAGTTTTCCAGAGAGTAAAAGGAAAAGAGAGGAAAATATTTTCACTCTTAAGAATTTCTGTTAATATAATCTTACAGTCAAGATAGTAGTACATAAAGTTAGTACTCCTGATTGTGTTTCTTATCTGGACTACTTCACAGAGCTAAAAGATATCAGAAATACAACTTTAGCTTTATATAGATAATTGGCTTATACTTACCCTCTCTCATCTTTTTATACTTACCCTCTCTCATCTCATTTTTTATTTTTAGTGAGGTTTTTTTGTGGAGGGATCACTAGACAGATAGTCCTTGACTTATGACCACAATTGAGCCCAACATTTTTCTTGACACAGTTGTTAAGTGAATCACTGAAGTTAAGTTAGTAACATGGTTGTTAAGTGAATCTGACTTCCCCATTGACTTTGCTTATCAGAAGGTCACAAAAGGTGATCACGTGATCCTGGGTCACCGCAGCTGTCATAAATGTGAGTCAGTTGCCAAGCCTCTGAATTTTGATCACGTGACCCTGGGGATGCTGCAACAGTCGTAAGTGTGAAAAATGGTCATAAGTCACTTTTTTCAGTGCCATTGTAACTTTGAACAGTCACTAAATGAACTATTGTTAGGTTGAGGACTATCTGTATAGGGTATATTCAATCTTTCATCTCATTTAGGTCTCAATTCTGTTGTGTAAATAGTGTTTCCAATTCATTGAGTTTGGTTTGATTCAATTCAATGTTGAGGTTTTTGTTTTTTGTTTTTTTGCTCCACAACAGGCTATCCATTATAACCACCAAAATTAGATATAGTGTGTTAAAAGATCCTTTTTCATTTGAGGCTATATATTCCTTCAAATTGACAAATTTGACAAACTTTTCTCCTAACTTGTACCCAGCCTAAATTTGTCTCATCATGCCTCTTGAAGCATGCCACTTATCTTGGTCTCACTTGCTCCACATATTTTGATAACAGATATAGCACGAATAAAGTTCTTGAGGTGTTCAAAAATTATTGGATTCAAGAAATGGCTGGCTAATACTTTAGCATTTTGGAATTTCTTGTTGACTGCAAAGTGCTCAGGATTTTTGAGCCAATCTTTTAAAATCTTTTATTAATAAAATGGAACCTATATTTCTATAGCTGGCATAGAACAACATTGCAACAATTTTCTAATTTGCAGATAAACGTAATCTCACTCCAAAACTATCCTTGGCATTCTCTGGGATTGAAGAATTCAAAGACGGTGGTGCATTTTGTTTCCAGTCTGACTTGCGTTTTGGTTGCAGACTGGCCTCCTATGATTGCCGATATTTCAGCAAGTTCATTACCGATGGTCGTGGCTTAATGACCATTTGCTTAGTAATCATTCAAAGTTACAGTGGATCCTCTACAAATCTTCACATGACCCAGTTCCAGAGTTCCCACGGTGCACATATCCCCACAGTCACATGATCACATTTTGGGAGGCTGGCAACCAGCTCATCTTTATGGCTTTTTGGGTAGTTTGCCGCCTTTTTACCCATAAAATTACATTAATTCGCTTAATGACCGTGGCGATCACTTAATGATAGCAGCATATTCTTAAAGATCACTGCAAAAAATGTTGTAAAATCTGGTCTGGTTATATGTGTGCCTCAATTTATGACTAACAATTGAAATTCCAGGTTACATTATAGTTGTAAGTCGAGGACCATGTTTAAACAAGATTATCTCTGAAGTGCAAAAGTTTCTGTTCCAGGATAAGCATAGGTAGGACTTTGCTAGAAATCTTATATCTTATGTTTTTATCACTCATAGATGGAGTCTCTCCTATTCATTTTTCTATCAGTTCTGCTGATTGTGAAGGCTTCCAAATGGCTATTTCATGCATAAACACAGTTCACTAATGGTTAAGACAGTCATGGTTATCTGTATTTCTACTTTTTTTCTTGAAAATATTTTCTCCATTTTCTGTGAAAAGATGTATCTTCATATTTAGGTCAGTGGCAGCTCTGTGTCCTCAATCAGACCATGAAGCAATTAGAGATTACTAAATTTGATTGCAAAAGCCATCATGAAGTCCTTTAGTAATTCCCACTGCCCTTTTAATAATTTTCTACACTAATTCCCCGGTTCTTTACATCAAGGATAGCTTTTTTATGGTTGTTAGCTGAGCATATTGTACTGTACTGATGAAATAACTGCAATTTGGCTACTTAACCTTCCACTTAATCTTCCATAAGATTGAGATGGTTGAGAAAAGTTAATTGTTGCAATGTTCTGTGTTAATCCAACTTTTCAAAAATTAATTTTCTTTAAATATGATAGACAAGAGAGATTGTGCCATATACAAGATACATCTGGGAGAAAAAAGTTTATATGCATTAAAGCTGTGCAGTTCTTTGGATGCTAAGGCTAAAGGTGATTCAGAATATTACGTACACATACACAACACACACATACTCAAAACATATATCTAAAAGTCCTTGAATTAAACTTGATCATTGAATTAAACTTGTCTTTGTTCAGGAAAATAGATACAGTTGATTTAAGGAGTTGCAAACAATTTGTATGCTCCCTCAAAATCCAAAGTAGCATTTTGCCTTCAAATTCAAAAAATTGCCCAGCCCTATTTATGCTTCAAGAGGAAAACTGTTTTCATTTTTTGGGTTAATAAAAGATGTGCTTAAAGAATATGAACTAAGGGAAGATATATTTTAATTGAAGTGATATCTAAGGACTTGTGAAAATGACAATAGTAAAGCTGGATGAAGCTATTTTTAGACTGTTAACATTGAATATAGGTGACTCATTTAGTAAAGTTTTCAAAATGAATTAGTGGCTTAGTTTGTTGCACAAATACAACATGCAAGATGGTTTAAACTACTCCAAGGCTTTAAAATTATGTGAACTGAGCAATATTGCTAGATAACTTCTTTTCTAAAAATGATAGTATGGACACTTATGTGATTTTTCATCCAGTATGTCCTTTTTCCTTTTATGTAATCACTTATTTTATTTCTTAAATGTTTTTAAATAAATAAAAATGTTTTAAAATAGTTCGATATTTCAATCATTCACAGCACAATTCAATAGTAGACTTCATTTACCTCATTTTAGTAGCTAAAGAGCACATTTAACATTCTTTGGGTGGTTGAAGGCTATCAGGTTGGTCAATTTGTATCAAGTATGTAGATATATATGGAATACGAGATTTTTTTTTTTAATTGTGGCATTCCCTTTTTAAGAGTTACACTAAAATGTCCATATTTTCTAATTCAGTATGTCAGAAAATTGTGCTGTGTGATTTCAGCAGTCATGGTCAAAAGAGTTTACAAATGTCACAGAAATGGAAATAAATTCTGACTATGCTGATAATAACAGGCAGTGAAAATAAAGAGAAGGTACAACAGAGGGGAGAGGGAAAAGATTCCCACACAGACACAACTTCATGAGTGTGCATATATTAACTAAACTTTAAATAATCCATTCAACTCTCCAAACATTAAATTATTTCTCAGTGGATTACTGTGGTGTAGTAATCAGAATTTAAGCATTCACTCTTTTTTTTTTTAAGACAGAAGAAATTTCTGGATTAAATAATGTTTCCCCTCCCATACCAAAAGATAAACAATTAATGTATTGCACAATAAAGAAAATCTGGCCATGGGACAAACTTGATTACATTCTTTATGCTTTTTACTAGCCTTAATGACAAATCAGCCTCTTTCCCCCCCAGCATACTCTAGGGCAGGGGTAGGCAACCTCGGCTCTTTTATGACTCATGGACTTCAACTCCCAGAATTCCTGAGCCAGCTATGCTCTAGGGTATTGACCCTCAAAATGTGGTTATGTTCAGATTTCCAGAAAAAAATCTATTAAACAGGATTAGTTATTCAGTAATTTAAATTGTTGAGACTTGCAAAATTGAATATAAAAAAATATCTCCATATTCTAGTGGGACCAGGCTTTATAAACTTTTTTCTATTGCAACCACACCAGTTCTTCCTGATCCTGCACATAAGAAAATTCAAGTAGAAATATTTTTTACAGCTTGTTTAATCTTGAATCCAGTTATATTCCTCTTGGGCACTCCTTCTTCTTATGTCAGCTTCTTCTAAACTCTTAATTCTCTCTTCATACAATTCCATACCAATTTTTTGTTATTTAACTTTTTTGTAAGACATCCAGTTTTGAATGTTTTCTGAAAATCTGCTGATACAGTATAATATCTAAAATCTCCACATTATTAAGTTCTCTTGCTGCCAACTCAAAAGGTTAAGTCTGGAATCATAATCTGTCTCGACTTCTCTTGCTAGATACTCTGTTATGATTTTCACTGAAAGCCTTGACATTTTGAGGAGAAATACTTGCATTTCATTTGATGTTATACTCTCCAGCAGTGCAACACTTTCAGCTTTCTGATTGTTTCTGACAGTCCAGGAAATTATTTCCAACAACTTATAGAAGAAGAAAGAAAAAAATGAAGCTTAACACATCACCGTTTTGCTAGAAGTCTCAATATCTCCTCAGTTTTAAAGTCCAGCAGTATATTTTGATCCATCCATTTTGTGGTTAAATATGTGGAAAAATATATGTTTCATGTTTAAAAAAATGGGGGAAAAGCTTGATTTTAAATTTCTTCATTTAGTCAGCATGTGTCATCTTTTAAATAGATATTTAATCCCTTTTACATTCCATGAAACTATTCATGATGATAAATGGAAAAAATCTACATAGAAAAATCACCGAATAAAGGAGAGAAAAAAATGAAAAAGGGAGAAAAAAATAATATAGATTCATTGAACTGAGACAAACATTTTAAACTCCTAAAAAAAAAAAATCATGAAACACACACACACACATCACAGCACAACACAAAAGAAAAAAAAAACATAAAGAGAAAACTAAACCATAAACTTAACATCCAAACTAGTACCATAGAGATTTCTGGAAGAGGTATACCGAAAGTGCAGAATAAAAACTCCCTCTACCTAGACAAGGTAATATATCTGTCTCTGTGTTTTTGATGATGATGATGATGATGATGATGATGATAAAGATGGAAGGATGACATTAAAAATTGCTGCTCTTGCTACTTTACATTAAATTGCTCCAAACCAGTAAAATTTTCTGCAAGTTCTGGGTCAAAAAACTTCACATTAGAATTCAGGGATAAATGCTGAAAAAAAGATGGGGAATTGAATCCATTTCTGTTTAACTACCAAGGAATAATATTTATTGAAATAATAATAATTTGGTTCAGGCAAGAATTGGTGGGACTATAAAATAAACAAATTAATAGAAAATGGACTTTAGAATTCAAATAGATAAGCATCTGCCACATAACTCCCCAGACTTAAACAGGTTTGCTAAGAAACACAAAAAAGTTAGATATCAGGAGACAACAAAAATTGAAGAGAAAATTGCTGAAAAAAAACTGGAGAAAATCACAAAATACAAAGACAGGCAAATAGAACGACTGTGGCAAAAAACAAACAAGCCAAAAGTAATAGCAAAAGAAATAGGCACCTTAGTGCAATTGCAAAACATCTGGAGCACAAACACTCAGCATTAACAAAATCACCATCAATTGATTGTAAAAGGCTCTTTTACTTGGAACACCATACATCCTATCCTGCAACAATACCTTTAATATTATTAAAGGACAACATCTATCTGTCCCTTGGGAAGGACTCAGTAGAAATGACAAAAATCCCCAAATCGAGTCTAAATATCTGGCTGACTATGCAACTCAGCTTTATAATAGCCTTCATTTCTGGATCAATGGCAGAAGTAAAGCTTAAAAAGCTATTATCTTTTAATTCCATTCCAAAGATCCCAGATGCCTATACTGTATGGAAAAGAAAACCCACATGTTAAGTAGTCTCCACTTATATCCCAACAGCAGTAAAAAATACTTTTCATTTAAATGTGTTCATAAAGACTGCTATAAACCAATCTCACTGAGAATTGTAAGGAATGTTTAAAAACCTAAAATTATTTCTGTAAGGTAATTCCTGTAAATAAAAATTGAATCATTTTTATTGGTATTTAGTTTTTCAAATTTTATTAAAATTATAAATGAAAGAAATAAAAGTAAATACAAACTACAAAAAGAAAATGTGTGAAAAAGAAAGAAAAAAGAAAAAACATAAAGAGTAATTTTTCGTCTTCATCCCAGCAAGTAAAAAACCCAACAATTTAAATAGCTTGTCATCATCTCTAAAAATAACATAATGTCCCTTCCCCATGTAGTTAAGCTCTTAATTTTAAAAAAACCCAATATTTTGTCAATTGTCCCTTGTCAGCAAAAGTCCAATAAGGCAAATCAGATATAACTTTTCTCTTTTAGCCCTAATCAAATAAGCTGATTCTATTGATCTTCTTTGAATTTTTAAGGGTTCTCGCTTTTTTATTCCTTCAGAAAAAGCCCAGAGCAAGTGTTCTTGTTCATGTGTTTTGTAGCCACAAATCTTTCAGAACTTTAACAGATTTGTTTTATCCTTTTGTTTGATCCCTCCAGTGAAATCCTTAAAGACCTTAACAAAATTCTTTTATATATCTAGTAAAATAAAATAATCCAAATCCATTTCCTGATTCAATGGCTGTACATCTCCTTTAGGGAATAAATTATTTATCAAATCTACTTGTATGTCTATATCTTTCTTAATATCATTGCTTGTCATGTTGAATCTCCTTTCAAACTTATCTCAGAATTATTCATTGCAGCATGTTTTTGTTCTGTAGCTTCATTCTGTCCATTTTATCAAGACGTTGTCTATGTTTTCAAACAGATTGATAAAAATATGTTTATTTGTTTTTGTTATAAATTTCTGGTCTATTCTTTTCTTTATCCTCTAGCTCTCTCTTCTCTCCAGAAAAGTCCATAAAATCCATGTTACTGTCTGGTTATTTATTTGGTTTATTGGAATTCCTATAATAATAATTATTCATTTATTATTACTTCTATATAAAGATTATTCATCAAATATCCATATATTTATTATTTGTAATAAAGTGTTAATGTAACTATTTAGAA
The DNA here is from genome assembly GCF_001527695.2 of Protobothrops mucrosquamatus. NCBI lineage: Eukaryota > Metazoa > Chordata > Lepidosauria > Squamata > Viperidae > Protobothrops > Protobothrops mucrosquamatus. The sequence goes on along the minus strand of NW_015386571.1, from coordinate 1,273,403 downwards.
ATAAGAGAGTGATTTTTGTCCTTGGACTGGATCCTTCCTGTGGTGAACTACCAATGCATGTGCATCTTGTAGAGTTACCTGATTTTCAGAGGCAGTTTGGATGATGACAGAGCATAAGAAATGCCTAGAATGCTGTGAAAGAAAGACAAAGGGTTTAGCTTGACTGAGCATTGATAAGAGACTTTCTTAAATATTCCCATTGGCAGGCTCAAAATATATCCATCGTGGTCCTCCTTGATCTCTGAGTGGCCTTTGGTACCATCGATCAAGCTGCACTGGCTCCCCATAGTCTTCTAGATCCAATTGAAGATGCTGAATACTGCCTAAAGAGCTCCACATGGCAAAGGATCAGCCTATTGGAGGACAGCCTGTCACCCATTGTTTCTCCCCACCGCACCAGGTCCAGCAGCAAAGGCATGCTCCAGATCCGTCATCAAACAGGGTCATCTTGTTGAACCTTTGAGTCATGCCTGCCCTGTGGAACTACATTCCCCTAGAGATCCATAAATCTTTGAAGGACTGGCTGTTTCCCAGGGATGTGGGCCCGACAATTAGATGAGCTCTGCTGGTAATGCGACTTCTTTGGTTGGAAGGTTACTTTTCATGGCCTTATATTGTTATGGTGGTTTGAATCTTTGCACATGACCCAGAGTCACTGCTGTGAGGTGGGCAGTTCTGCAAATCAAATAAATAAATGAATAAATCTACCAATGGCTGATACAACAGTAGTGGGTCCTGATACAACAGTAGTGGGCCATATCCAAGCTTACCGCAAGGAGGTTGAGGGTTTGGTGAACTGGTTTAAGGAAAACAGCCTAGTTTTACCATTGGAAAAACCAAAGAAATCATTGTCGATTTCAAAAAAGGCAGGCACAGCCACACTCATCTGTGCATTAATGATTCACCTGTGGAGATGGTTACCAGTATCATATTCCTGTGTAGTTAAGAAGTAAACTGGCTTGGTCACTCAACAGTGAGACACTAGTGAAGCAGGCACAGCAGCACCTGCATTTTCTACGTCACATGAGAAAAGCACATCTTCCTTCCCCTGTCCTTATCACTTTCTACAGAGGGATGATCGAAAGCATCCTGTCATACAGCATCACAGTCTGGTTTGGAAGCAACACTGCTTCAGACAGGCAGGTGGTGCAGAGAGTGGTGAGGATGTCTGAAAGTATTATTGGCAGTTCCCTCCCCTTCATCCAGGACATAGCATATAAGCATTGCTTGAGCAGGGTCCACAAGATTGTCTGGGACACTACACATTCTCTTCACGACCTGTTTTCCTTGTTACCTTCTGGGAGGAGGCTTCATGGTATCCGAAGCAGAACATCCAGATTCAGTCAGTTTTGTTCCAGACAATATTAACCTTGTGAACTCTAAAGCTTCCTCCTTCCATTATGTAACAAGATGGACAGTGATTAATATTTATATGTTACTTTATATGTAAGGGTGTTGTATATAGTATGTTTAAATGTGTGTTATGTATGTGTACACTTTGAGAGCAAGCAATTAAATTTCATTTTTAATGTGAGTCATTGTGCCCACAGTAAAAAATGACAATAAAGATTGTCTGTCTGTCTGTCTGTCTGTCTGTCTGTCTGTCTGTCTGTCTGTCTGTCTGTCTATCTATCTATCTATCTATCTATCTATCTATCAATGCACTATGTATAGCCATCTAAACTATAAAGTTCCTTGAACTGAAATCATGATTTCATGATTTGAACCTCATAGAATAACATGATTTGAACCTTATAGAATAACATCTGACTACCTGACATTTCCAAAACAAACTAAACTGGTCATCTGGTGCCTGCCCCTGGTGGTCTGTGTAACTATCTTCAAACTCAGTATTACCATCCATAATATTGTATACAGTTAATTAATAAAATATAAAAAAGGTGAACCCTCAAGTGCAACTTTTGAGAGCCAGTATGATGTGGTGACAAGGAGCTGGGCTAGAAACAGGGAAACTATGAATTCTGGTCCTCCCTTGAACATAAAAACCAGCTGGATGATGTTGGGCCAGTCATTCTCTCTCAGTCCAACCCAAATCATCTCCCGTATTGTGAGGAAAATAGAAGGCAGAAGCATTAGAGTTGACCAGAGGTAAAATGTGATAAAAATTTAATAAATAATTACCTAAGCTTGCAGGAGACAATTATCTGAGGCCAAAAAAGAGTAACTTATCAAGAAAAAAATTACAAAGCAAAGATGGAATACAATCCTCATAGCACAATACTTGAACAAATTTCTTACAATGGAATGCCATTTTGCTAAAGGCATTTTCTCTTTCCCTCAGTCAGTCACTTTCATTTCCTTTTCATTCCTTTCCCCTGCATATCCCACAGAACTACCCTAGTCTATCCAACCCTTTGAGTCTCCTCAACCATCATTATCATTGACATATCCTTATTCAGCAGATTCCAAAGCTTGTTAAACCATACCTTTATTTTATGTATTTATCATATATATTTAAGGGTGTATCTTGGCTATGTATTTAAGTGAAGATATAAAAAAATGTATGAAACTTGGATTATGTGTGACTCACTCAAAACAAGTAGTAAAGAACAATGATTTGATTTGGAAGATTTCAGTTTGTCCAGCATATGGAATATTATAATAAGACCTGTAAAAAGACTTAACAAGAATTGATTCGGAGAACACAGCATGTTTCTTAGAACTAGAGATGGTTGCCATGTGAACTGGATGAAGCAATAGTACAAAGGTACAAAGTACTTAGGTGTATAGGGAGTATGTCCAGGTAAGACTAGCACAGCCTTAATAGAAGTTATAAACAATGGGTTAATAGTGTTTTGGAGCTATTGCATAGTATTTTGAAAAACAAGTCTCTTTACAATTTTAATGTGACATACTAGAACAGATCTTGTAACATTTTCAGTATATGTGATGCTGGCTATAATTCTTAAACTATTCATAAGTTTTGAAGATTTGTTCAAGTCTCATGTTGCTGTGTATCTGAGGCATAGGAGAAATTTTAGGGAAGCTATCCTTTAAGCCTTCAAGGTTCATGGAATAGTTTCTGTACCAAGAAGGTACAGAAAGGATACAGTGATCCATTGCCATAGTTGGGCAAACAGTCTGAATATGAATCTTCTATGGAGTAAATATGGAAGACCTCTTAAATAGAAGGCATGAAATTTGAGACATACTGTAGTATTTGAATTCTACTCAGATATTATTAGTTATATTAATAGGTTACAGTTGAGACTCCATTTTTTGATACTGTTAAAGTGGAATGCCAAACAACACACTGTATTTTCACACATAAGACTTAAATAATGCTCAAGCTGTTTCTACTATTTGTTAACATCTGCTGCTTGCACATGTCAAAAAGAAAATGGTAAAGAAACATTTGTAATATGCAAATAAGCAATTCAGCAAATATATATTCAACATTTCAAACCTAATTGTAGTAAGCTCCTCATTAAACCTTTCTGTGAAAAAACACCCACTACATCTGGTAACACATAAGCCTCACTTATTGTATTCAAGATATACATTCTTGCTGCTATGCATAAATTCCTTGGCCAACCAAGTTTCATCCTAGATGTTAATCACAGTGATAGTTTTTGTTGTTAATATTAACATATTTATTTCTTCATATGTTTACTGATGTGTTACTGGTTTTGAGAATGTTTTCTTCTCCAAATTTCAGATTAGGTGGAACTGTATCTGCATACAAGATAGTGCCAGATGAAATAGAAGAAATCAAGGTATAGTGTTAATTATGCTACTGCTCAATTCTTTAATATATTCTTAAATCTTAATATATAATTATGAACATAATATCATAATTCTTCATTTATCTAGTAAATTTTATTATTTGAATGTATTTTACATCCACACTGTTAAAGAACTTTTTAATGAAATCACAGTGATTTTTGCATTAATGAAATTGTTTCTTTCAACAATTAGTATAATATTGGGGTAAATCAGCTAAAATTAAAATAATTTGAAAGTTTGCATTTTCCATTCATTTGCTGAAGTTACTTTTGTGAGAGTTAATATTCTTTATTTTACATATATTTCTGCAAAATTAGATTTAAATATCAATTAATGAGTTGAATAATTGATTTGATGTGTATACCAATTTATACAGATAGTCCTTGACTTAAAACAGTTCATTTAATGACTGTTTGAAAGTTACAACATCACTGAAAAAAGTGACTTATGATCATTTTTCACACTTATGACCATTGCAGCATCCCATGGTCACGTAATCAAAATTTGTATGTTTGGCAACTGGTTCATATTTATGATGATTGCAATATCTCCAGATCATGTAATCACCTTTTGTGACCTTCTGACAAACCAAGTCAATGGAGAAGCCAGATTCACTTAACAACCATGTTACTAACTTAACAACTGCAGTAATTCACTTAACAACTGTGGTAAGAAAAGTTATAAAATGGGGAAAAAATCACTTAATAACTGTCTCACTTAGCAACAAATTTTGGGTTCAGTTATGGTCATAAGTCAAGGACTACGTATAATTGATATATATGATTGATATATATATTTAAACGGTTACATGAATTGTGTCTTTTACTCAATTAAATAGCACAAATGTAAGCTACCTTAAAAATGAAGTTAAGATAATATAGTTTGCTTTAATTTCTTTTCTATGAAATTAAATATGTACATCTTCATAAAGTCCATACTATTATACTATTACACATCAAGTATTTGCTTCAAAGATAACGTACATTACCAATAAAGGAGAATATTTGTAGGTCAGGGTTGAAATGAAAGGTCCTTGGTGCTCTCTGAGCTTAGTTGTTTTCTTGCAGATGTTTCATTACCCAAACTAGGTAACATTATCAGTGCTAGTCTAACGGTGCTAGTACTAGTAAAACAGTGTTAATCTAACAGTGCTAATCTAATCTAATAGTGCTAGTCTAACAGTGCTCATCATGTAAATTATGTATAGAATTTTATAGCATACATGCTGCTTAAGAGATCCATAAGAATGCTTTAGGAACAGAAAACTTAGTTCTAAGAACTTTTTCAAATGCACATTTGTGAAATCAGAAGACCATTCTTATTAATTAAATCATTTTTGCCTATCTACATTTAAAGCGTGCACGAGAACCTGCTATCTTCATTAAAGAACTATATATGAAATTAGTGGATGGATACGTAGAAGTGTGTTTTCCCAACAGTGAGACATACCTATGGAATGATGTCCCCTTCGAAATTAATTTCTCTTTCTTCAGTGTTAATCTAAAGCCATTGCCCTGATGCTTCCAAACATTTTTGTAATTAGTTTTTGATTTTAAGCTTCTTCATTTAACTGACATATTATATTTTAATAATATTTGCTTCATATGGATTTTAATAATTGATGTTAATATGTTATTATTATTAACATCTTAAATAACTTTGCAAACCACTCAGAGAATTTCATCACATAGAAAAATATAACAGCAGCAACAATAATGTAGAACCAATTTTTCATGGTACAAGAAGTTGCAGAAAGAAGCTTGTATGTCTGTGGGTGTGTGGGTGTGTAAAACACTTCAGTGAAAATGTTGAAATCTATATAGTCTCCTGGATCCCAGTCAGTGAAAATATTATGATTTTATTCTAGTTTACACTAAAAAAGCAATGTTTTGTTTAAAGATTATTTTTTAATTATTTCATGAACAAATATTTTATTAACAATTCCGTATTATTTAATTCCCTAAAAATGTCAAGACCATGTATTTTTATTCTTAATATGAGGTTTTGTATTATTGCTATATGTTTCTGTGGAAACAGGCTACAGTATTTAAAGGAAATAATTGATTAGCAGCTTCTTGAATAACTTGTAGTGTATTTTATTAACTGTTCTCATCTTGAACTTGATATGCTAAGTATATCCATGTACTTCATTTGATTACTGCCTTAATTTATTTTCTAGAGGTTGCACAATACACTGAACTGTAAGCTAATTGAACAGCCTAGGTTCATGGAACATACTAAATCATAACATTTAATTAAAGTTAAAAGTAACTAAGACTAAATCAGGTTTAATATATAAAATGCAACCCTAGATTTTTAACTGATTTCATAAAAGAGTGTTTGGTAATGCACTGTAGCCAAAATTAAGCTGAAAAAAACTTGTAAAACCAAGTTCAAGAAATACTGATATATAACAGTTTGGGCATTATTACCTGAGTTGCTCTAACTCTGGAAACATACTTGCGTTAATATTTAGAAGAATGTACTTTCTCCCTATGTATTTTTATAGTACAGGAAAGTTATTTTTATAAACTGACACTGATTTAATTATTGTTTCCTATGAGAAAAATACTGTCTTCAAATTCAAATTCAAATTTATTTGATTTATATACCGCCCTTCTCCCTTGCGGGACTCAGGGCGGTGAACAGGCACATTAATAAAACAGCAATACCATAATATTTAAAAATATTCAAAACTAATTAAATTATTTGTCCTGTCCTAAAACCCACTATAATAATATAAAATTATACCCAATTTATAATTTTAGAATTTCAGATTTATGCCAGACCAGCCTCTTGGAACAGATAGGTCTTTAGGGCTCGGCGGAAGAGGCGTATGTCCCCCATTGTACGGAGGTCAGGGGGCAGCTCATTCCATAGGGTAGGAGCTGCCACAGAGAAGGCTCTCCCCCTGGGGGTCACCAGCCGGCATTGTCCGGCCGACGGCACCCTGAGGAGGNTGAGTGTGCGCAAGGCGTCACGATCCAGGAAAGGGCGCAACTGGCGTATCAGACGTATCTGATAAAAAGCCCCCCTGGCCACGGCCGTCATATGATCATTTAACGACAGCCGGGTATCCAGGAGGACGCCCAAGTTGCGTGCCCTTTCCACCGGGGCCAGTGTTTCGCCCCCAATGGTCTTGCCAGAGATGGTTGACATAGATCCAGCAATATGTTTTAGAGTAATATTTTTAGGAGTTATCAAAACTTTTAGTCCAAGATACCATATTTTTCTTAAAGGTATGTCTTCTTGGACTACACATCTATATCAGTTACATTTTAAGTTTTGAATAAAATGCTATTCAAATATGACTGAGTTTGTAGATATTGTAACTGTATAAATATTAACATATACATCTGGCTTATTTATGGAATAGCTATGTGACTTATTTAACATGGGAAGATTGTATCTGTGCCTGACAATTGGAAGAATATTAACCACTTTTTCTTCCCTTTTTGGACACATACATATATAAAATTTATTACAGAAACTTCTCTCACATTTTTTAAATACTGATTTGATGCTCCCAAATTTTATAATTCTTAATATTTTATTGTAATTATATATATAGATTATTTTTTAAAGAATTGTTTTTATTATTATTTATTTGTTAAATTTATATGCCACCATCTTGCTATCCAAGTTTGAACCTATCATATCAAAAATCAATGCTGTTAAAAAGTAATTCTGTCAAGATATTTTTAATGACAAATCCAAGTTGGGGGGGGTTCTCCCCAGTGTTAAGACTCAGGAAGGTTCAAATGGACAATCTAACCAGTAATCCTCAAGGCTGGTATCCTATAGGTGTGTTGGATTGCAACTAAGAGTTGTAGTCTAGCTCATTTGAAAGGTATCATCTTAGAAAAGGCTGATTTATCTTACACTATCATAATACTGACTGAATGTGCTCTGAATATTAGATGACATAAAGAACTAAAGAAATTGAAAAGCAATCTTAAAAGGCAAGAAAAAAATTATTCTCCCCAAATATTTCTGTTATTGATCAGGAAATTAATGTTAAAATCTAGCATTGAACATTCAGAATTTTTTTCCTTTGCCCCACAGATACTTTGAGATAGTCAACAGATACTAGGTTAGTATCAACAGTAAATCTAGAATAATCAATTCTCATTCTAATCTGAAATTATTCAGGTATGAGTTTTGGGGCAACAAACAGCTTTAATGATGGACATAACATTATATAGAGCAAGAGTGTTATTTTAAATAGTTTTATTTGTTATAAATAAATTTCCATTTTTCAGTGTTTCTTTTTTATAGAATTTCTTATAGTTATATGCAAAATTTAATAACAGCAGCTTTGTTTGAGTAAATTATCACTTTATCAGTTTAAATACGAAATTGCTAAATTTACTTCAGCCAAAGCTAAAATATTAACTTTATCTTTTCTGTCAGTTTCTTTTGTTTTAAAACAATTTATGTATGTAGTTTCCCAAGCAGCAGCTTAGCAGCAAACTGCAATAATGTGATTATACCAATCCTGTGATTATATACTGTTTCAGGATTGGTGGAATAATGCAAGGTATGGCATTTTCAGGATTATGTCATCCTGCACATGCTCTTACTTGTCTAGACAATTGATTTTAATATACATTAGACAGATTCAGAATTAGTTTGGGAACTGCAATCTATTTTGAACGGTTATAGTTCAAACTGCTGTTTATCACCTATAAATCTTGTCATGATATAATGATATGTTATTCAAAGTACCATTTAATTCCTAAGGTTTAGTTCCCATGGTAAGATTGGGTAGGGTTGGTGTATTCCAGATCCCCTTAATTAAATAATGCCATCTGCTGGAGTCTTGGAGAAATGCTTCTTCTGACATTGTGTCTGTTTTCTGAAAGGATATTAATCCCAGATTTCCATGTACTACTGCCCTAATAATATTCCAGAAGTCCTTAAAAATCTGACTGTTCTCCTTAAGGTTTATTGCATGTAGCACACCTGATTGCTTGGTTAAGGTGTGTTTTGTCTGGACACATAAGTCCCTTTTTTTAAAATAAAAAATGAGCTGTACAAAATTGTTCTAGAGTCAAGTGGCTCTCAAATTAATAAATGCAGTGCTAAAATGATTTTCATAACATTGGAGCATGATTTTCAATAATTGAATGTAAAGAAACTTATATATTTCTCCTAATGATTGAAGATCCAAATACTAGCCTGTCAGCCCTTTGAGGTAGACCAGATCAAGAAACTGACTCTGAGGAAGATTCGACCTATACTTTATTGAGATAGGTTATAATAACAGAATCTTGCAAATCTGATTATGCTTTTCTTCCTCTCCCTATCATATCACAGTGAGTCAGGAAGGATGCAACTTTGGTCTCTTTCTTAATACTACCAGCATTTCTAGGTTTAAGGAATGTTTTGGTCCTCTTTGTTACGTAACTGTTTCTGAATATTTGCTTCAATGCCATTTCCATGGCTCTCTATATGCCTATTTAGAAATTCAACTCCCACATACTGCTTTTCTCCCAAACTTGACACAATTTTGACCTATATGAAGTTTCTAAATGTAATGAGAAAATTAGCAGCATGAAATATTTGTAGGACTCAATTGAGAATACAGTATAGATTCAGATATAGAATGAGAAGTTTATAATGGAAGACTGCTTACAAGCATAAATTGCTCATATAATTCTCCATAGTGAATTATTCAGGAATTAACTATTGCAAACCTCCTAAAGTAGCTTGGTTTGCTGTAGTCTGTGGAGCCACAATGGATCTTTATGCAAACAACTGGAGTGGAGTAGTATTATTTGCAAACAACCCTATGCAGTTTGCAAAATATTTATGCTATAACTCGTGGCTGGGTATGGAAGTGACACAGGTGAGGTGAAGGGTTAACTCCCTTTTATTGCTTCAACTTTCCCCCAAAATTCCCACCGTTCACTGCAAGTCCAAGAGCAAAACTCTAAACACGCACACACACCTCCAGTAGTTCCTGGCTGCTAGAACTGCAGCACAGTTCAGGAAGCTTGGTCAGTGGGCGTCCTCGTTGCACAGAAGGTTCGCTAGGCCAAGAAAGGTAGCAAGATGTCGGTAACAGCAAGTGTGGCTAGAAAAATGCAATGCTTATTTCTGACAAAAGCTCCTCCCCATGGCGTCTCTTTAAATCCTATTCCCCAGGTGAGCCTTGTGAAGAAGGGCGGGGCACCCTCCTTCCGAGTAGCCGGGTTGTCCTGCACTGACTCCGCCTCTTCTCCATTCTCCATCCTCGGGGATCGGGTGGGAGAGGCAGCTCCATCACTCCTCTGCTCTACTTCCATCTCCTCCCCCTCCTCGCTCAGTCATCCTGTACCCTCTCTTTCTCTCTGGGACTTTTCAGAGGCCTGAGGAAACTGGAACTGCCTCATCCTCCTCCGGTCATTCCTCCTGGCCCAGAGAGGCAGCGCCATCTCCCTCCATCAGCCCCAGCTCCATCTCCTCCTCCTTCTTAGACCCAAGCTCTGACAGGGTTATGACAATTTAACTATGTAACCAGCTATGGGACAGTGCTATTTCTGACATGTTGTAAAACACAGTTTATATCAGTGCATCAGGTCATTAGTGATAAATTAACTTCACATACTAGGGCCTTGATTTGGAGAACACATTTAACTGTTTTCCAAATCATAGAGTATAATTTGCATAATACAATTTCTTTAGATTCATAAATATCTAAATTGGAACCAATACTTTTTAATTTGCTTATAAATTATCTGACATTAGGGTGAACATGAATTAGTTAGGCTTTCTAACGACATCAAATTATTCTAGTGATGTATTTGAAATCGACCATGAAGAGTAATATAAAGACATATTTCCAAACTGGGTGAATAAGATTTGAGTATAATTTAATGCAAAGTATAGTTTACATTAGGCTACAGGTATATATATTTGAACAAAAAGTCTGTATTTTTACATACACAGTCTAAACAGAAGAGCTGGACTAGGAAAAGAAGTTATGAAACTGGCTCATTTATTTTTACTCTGCATCATATTCAATATTGTTTACATTGTAGTTCCAGTACTGAAAAATGATATTTCAGAACTGAACAATATGTCAAAATAGGTAGAAATTTTATGTTATTTGTTGGTTCTATGGAACCCTAGGATTCCATAGACTTGAAGTGGGTCTGTGGGACTAAGGGGGAAAGAAACCACTCCGTGAGGGTTTAAACAAACAAACAAACAAACAAAAAATCCCAACAACCTCAAACATACTATGCCATCTGCTCTTACCTTGAGATTGCTCTTCCTCTCTCACTTGCTGTACATCACCAGCATTTGCAAGCATCCATGTAGGAGGCTACTGGCTACCTTTCTGTTGCCACATACATAAACACAAAACACAACTCCTTGTTTGTTCCCAAACTCCAACAAACATCCCAATTCTCAAGAGCAACTGAAGGGAATATTCTGTTCATTTCACACTACAGACAGTATTTGTGTTTATGCATGTGTGTCTCCAAGAGGTCTGTTTAATAAGGTGTCTTCTTCTTTGCACCTACTTAGGAGTAAGCTCCATTAACACATGTGGGAATTAATAAAGAAACTGAATTGCACATGTGTTTGAAATCTCTTTAGCTTTGGATTTCCTCTGCTAATCATATTGTCAAAGACAAGCTGGCAGGAGGATATTGGATGCTCAATTGGCTTTGGCCAAGCATTCAAAATGGAAAAAATCATGTTGTCAAGACAGATTCTAGATATGTACCCTTCAGCGCATACATGTCAGTTTTATGTAGGCTTTTTATGAGGCCCATAAATATAGTGTGGTATAAATATTTTTTTCAGATATGGATAACTGGTTAAAAACTGGTACAATTGCAAATAGTACGGAAAGAGGTAAAAGAAAAAAAAAATAGAAAAAGCAAAACAAACTCCAAGGCTGCTGATATTGTTGCTGCTTTTATAGCACAAGTTTTGAGAAATTAAAATTAGCTGATTTTGCAATGCAAAAATATTTCTTAATGCAGAATGTATTAATTGCTGGCTAGAGCTTTTAAAAAAGATGTACTGAAATTGCCTTTTTAGCATTGAATACACCATTTGCAACAACATATCTTAATAAGAGAACTTTTCCTTTCTACATAGCAACAAAAAACAAGTGTGGAAACAGACTAAATAATAGAAGATGATCTCCACTTGCAAGGAACACCATTGCTCCAGATACTGTATTGAACTTTTGTCCAAAGAACAACCCAATCCCAATAATTGAACATTGATTTGTTTAGTTAAGCATTAATATTCCAAATAATTGTGAAATTCAAGGTTTTTTTATTTTATTTTATATGTGTGTATGTGTGCTTTTGAGTCAGTGTTGACTCCTGGTGGCAGGGAGAACTCTATACAGTTTTCTTGACAAGATTTTTGGAAGAGGTTTGCCATTGCCTTCTTCCTAGGGATAAGAGAAAGAAGTCATGGTCTTCTAGTTTCTAAGGCAGTGCCTTTAAACACAAAAGACAGGCTGTGTTTGAAAATTGGAAATTTTGCATTTACAATAAAGAGTTCACTTTTAATTTTATTAATTTTATTATTAATTTTCTATCTCTAGTGCATTGCCTATTGATCAGAGTGCCAGGATTTTTCCGTTTCAAAATCCCTGCCATTGAAAAAGAAAGATTTTTTTTCTCCTTACTTTCGAAAAATTAGTACTTAGAATCTATTAAAAAGTTATATTATGCTTAGCAAAACAATGGAAATCACTTATGTGGCAATAGCTGCAAATTTTTGTGATTTTAAATTGAGCCCAGAAAAATTCTGGAACATGCAGCAATAATGATGGTTTCTAGTTTTGATGGCTGAATACAGTACTAACCCCTAAATAAGGAAGCATGCCTTAAATAACAGTTGCTAAGGAATCACACTGAAAGAAGGCTATCATTCTCGTATTCTGGATATGACCTGTGTGTAATAGAAAATGCTAGACTAAGTCAACTTCTGACTTGAACTCTTATATGCCCTAAATATAGGTGTTAAGCAGGGGAAAACCGGGAAATCCAGGCACTTCAAAAGAATATATACATTTATTGCAAGCTTATGCTTTCCACAAGAATCTGAACTAATGGTCAAGGCAAATAGGTGGTAGATAAGAGTCAATGGAATTCAAGGTGGTCTGGACTCAAATCTCTTGTAGGCGCGAAGGGACTCAAGACTGATGACGCCTTTGACCCCTCCCTTGGCTCAGCCTGGTCATCTTCTGTTGTAGGACCTATCAACTGGAAGAAAGATACAATCATCTGAATGAATTAAAAGGGGACAAAATGAGTCTTAATTCATGTGAATTAATTAGAAAAATAATACTGTGATTTAAAACAAGATGAAAAATAAAGCCAAAAGTGGTAGGTGTTGGGGGAAAAGAGAGTGGGAGAAAGAAGTAAAAACAGGAAATGAGAATCTATAATAATTTTCATTGTTAATCTTGCTTCATTAAATATAAAAAAATCCTTTCAGACTGGATTTTGAGTTTGTTTTTTTTTACATCCAATTGCTTCCATTCACATTGAAAAGCATTTATTTTGAACCCTGTAATGTTCCAGTAGGATAATTTATGCTTAATAAAGAAGTTTTAAAGGCATGGTTTCACCCTCTAGAAATTATATGGGAGCAGCTTAATGAGATGCAAAAATTAGCAATTCAAATAATTTATTCCAGATTTTTTTCATGAGTATTGTTTGCAAGCGGGAACACTTTCCTGGATGAAAGAACGTATTGTAGCAGCTCACCAAATTGACCTATTAGAGTTCTTAAATATGTAAATGAATATGACTAGTATAATTTTATGTCCCCACTAGATAGTCCATGGTCATTGTTTCAGAGCTATTTCCTTACCTAAACAGAGAAACAAAATGACCATGGGTGGGTAAAAAAAATCAGTGGGGCAGAAGTGATTTCTGACTGCCTACTGGCTTCCCCATTGATTTTCTTTGTGGGAAGCTAGCAGGGACCATTGGAAATCTTCCTTCCCTCCCTTCCTGTTCCTTCCTTCCTCCTTCCCTTCCCCATCCAGCAGCAGCTACTTATGTGCCTACTGGCCTTAGCTTGCAACTTTCTGCTGGCTTCCCCACTGACTTTACTTGTGGGAATATGAGAAGGACCATCAGCAACCATAGTTTAGACTTTCTGCCAGCTTTCCCATTGATTTGTGCGAGTAGTTCGCAAGAGGTGCTATACAAGTCAGCGATGATACACAGGTGCCACGGAGGTCAAGAAGGATGCACGAGAGATGCTGCACTTGTCAGAAAAAGCACATGGGAATGACATGAGTCATGAAGAGTACATGGGAATATGCGAGTGGTGTCATGTGAGACAGGGAAGGCATACAAGTATGCCGCATGAGTTAGGAAGAATGTGCAGGGTTGTACTGTGCAGATTGGGAAGGGTGTGCAAGGGATGTGGTGCAGGTCAGTAAGGGTGTACAGGAGGTGCAGCACAGGCTGGAGACTTTCCCAAGCAACTTGCAACCTACCTGCCAGCTTCCCATAAGCACAGACTTTACTTGTGGGAAGCTGGCAGGGAGCATTGGCAGTCATAATCAAGTTTATACTTCCTTTCCGATACCATAGCAATAGACCAGTGGTTCTCAACCTGTGGGTCGGGACCCCATTTGGGGTCGATCGACCATTTCAGGGGGGTCACCAAGCAAGGCTGTCCGCCATTTTTTTTGTCTGCCATTTTTTCCCCTTTTCCGGCGGGTGCCTTACCTCCCTTGGGCTGGGCCAGCTGGTGGTCGGCCTGCTCCGTCTCTGCCGCTTGCCAGCTACGCCTCGGCCGGTGCAGGGGGAGGAACCATGCATGCGCGGCGCTCCCGGGCAGGGAAAGTCCTCAACTTACGACCGGTTGGGTAGTCCTCGACTTACGGCCAGTTTAGTCCTCGACTTACGACCGGTTTAGTCCTTGACTTACAACCAGTTTAGTCCTCGACTTACGACCGGTTGGGGTTGCGGCATTAAAAAGGTTGAGAACCACTGCAATAGATGAAGATACTTATTTGGGTTACCCACATAAAATAATAACTATACTAACTTCATATCAAAACTAGGGATGAAGTTTGATTAAAAGCTTCTATATGAATTTCCCTTTATCCACTTTCACATATACATGCTATTTACTTGTTACTTTATTTCTGACCTTTTAAAATGAACATGTATTCAAATGGCCATGCTTGATGTTTCCTCCACAACAGAGTTTTAGACTTGTCCAAAAGCACTTTAAATTAGGGCTTTGCAACATCTTTTGGCATAAGTGAAGCACTCCTCATTGAAGTAGTAAAGCAATTGCACTGTCTTGAAGGGTTAGTGCAGTTGCTCTAAAAGCTTTTTCCATTTGTCTCTGCAATTAAGTACACATGCAGCTATTTTACTTCATCTGTGGCCCTGGTTAATGTTTTAAATTGAGACAGTACTCGTATTGTCAGAAGTGAATATAGGAAAGATATGCTTAATGCACTGCTTTCCATATTTTTACTCTATATTTAGTTCATTATTATGCGTAAGTAAAAACAGGAAAGAATAAAACATAGGCAATGTTTTATTTCCAAATCCTAACCATTTAAATATTTAAACCACTGCTACTTTTGTTGGTATTCGTAATCTGATCATTGTTACATTGTTATTGTTAGAATTATCAATATTATTCAAGGTTAATTATATAATTGGGGATTTTTTTAATGTCCTGGTATTATTTTCAAATCATTTTCCCTTTAGTTATTTCAGTGTATACTCAATTTTAATCCACCTCTTGATGTCTTCAAAACTATTTTCTGTGTCTCTGAAAACTAATAGTAATAGTTCCTCATAGATCAGCCATACAATGGTGAGAAATAGGGCTCTGCAAATCCTTTGAAATATGTGGAAAGAATGCATATGAAACACTTCTTGACTCATTGGCTCATTAAAACAACAGCATCTTTTTCCAGACGTACACAGCTGATTCAGAAACTATTGTAATATGCATGTTACACTGATGCAGAGGCAGCTGGGATCAGCTTCTAAATCAGCTGTATAAGACTAGAAAAAGATATGGCTGCTTTAATTATTCAGGAAGCACTTCATGGCAGTCCTTGGTTATGAATTATGAAACTGGCTTAGTAAAAGCACAATCACAAGACCTTCTTTCCAGTGATGAGGGGAAGGTTTTTAATAATAAGATACTTGGCAAGTTTCAGAAAATGAAGAAAAGAACATATAATTTGGGAATGATTTGAAATATTGTTGGTACCATCCATAGCCCTGTGACTCTAATGCTATTAGTATTCCAACTTGTGTATTCAGTAACTAAATGTAGCAAATAATTGTCAAGTTTCTGATACACCATTAATATTTCTTCATCTAATTCATTCACTCCTCAACCTAAAGAATTTCTCACAAAGATAGCTGTGGTGATTTTTTCAGCCTCCTACAAAAGAATAATCTTTGTTATGGTCAATACATAAAACACATTGCGTACATAAAATTGATATGAATTAACCAATTAGGTAAACAGATGAGCCAAACTGCTGTGCATCTTACCTATTTCATGACAAAATTTGGTCACACTTCAGGAAATTGAATCATTTGAGTCTGAAAGTAAAAATGTTAATTAAAATTGATCAGAGCTCATGATGAGTGTTGACCCAAAATGTCAGTACAGTAAAACATGTTATTTACTGACTCCTTTAAAACATGAGCAAAGTCTGAGTTTAAATGGGATACCTTTATATCGCCTCTGCTGGTGGAAGCATGTTGATCTTCCTCAATTTGGTAACAGGAATTTGGTTTAGATATCTGGCAGTTCTATAAGGAATGCGCCTGCCAGAGAAATCAGCCATACTAAAAGAGATGCAGGCTTTGCTGCTCAAGTGTGTGATAGAATCACTTCTACCTAGGATCTGAAGAATCATCTTTTACTCTCAGTTTTACTTCACCATCCCTACACTTTATGGCACGGGTGTCACGTGATGTGTCGCGATTGCTGGCAATGGGGTGGGCCAGCAATCAGTATGATGAAACTGGCCCACGGGCCGGCAGTTTGACACCCCTACTTTATGGGGATGGGGGCATTGTCCTCTTTTATATCTTCAAGACCTGAAGGTCTTTTGTGTCATAAAATATTACTTCAAAATGTTTTACTCTTGCTTCCCTTACTTAGCCTTCATAATTCTCTGGGACAGATATTTTAGGTAGCAATCTAATTATAGTACAGTATAATGAATTCCTCTGGTTTACTCTAGGCAATGACACCTTTCATTTTCTGTTTTGGGCTTTCTGTGATTTTAAGAGACTTTATAAAATGGCGATAATGATTATTCATCTTGGCCTTTTAGGAATCTAAAGTTAATTTCAAAATGATTTATATAGATTTGTGAAGTATTAGGTTCTATTATGATTGCTGTAGATTCTCCTCAGTGTCAGAAGTATTTTGATCCTAACTATAGGTTGTTAAAAACCGGAGTGTGGTGGGGGTAGTCATTCATTCACAGTAGTATTCCTTTTTTATTAATTTATAATACAAAATACAAAATAAAGTAGTAGGAAAGTAAGCGAGGGAGAAGGGAAGGGAAAAGTGTAGGGAAAAAGGAAAAAAGAAAAAGGCATTTTCCAACTCCCTTTGGTGCAGTAGAATAAGATAACAGCAAATCTCAGCTTTTTACTTTTACATAATAGTATAAACTAGTAGTATTCTTATAGTTGGATATGTGGGATATTAGAATGCTGGATGTGATAGGCTTTGCTTAGTTCTAACAAAGCTATTCTTATAACCTTAAAATATATTGGAAAATCCTGCCTTTTGGAATATTGGAAGCAAATTTCTTATTTATTGCTTCATATGATTAAAATATTGAGAGAAATGGAAAATAACATCTCAAATTTACAAGAAAGAAATTTTTACCAACTAAAAGCAAGGTAGCTATTTTCGTGCATTGTAATCTATAATTGCTGTTTTAGCCTTAAATGTTCTGGGAATAATCATAGGGCTGTATATCAAATGCTTGCAACCCTGCTGGGAAAAATAACTGGCAAGGAGGAGTCTTTTAATTTATTTAAGTTTTAACTGGTGAAAAATCAAATTCCAAATAGGAGATATGAACTTTGTATAAGTTTGTGATGTTTGCTTTGATACAAGAGTAGTCTCTGAAGCAATCATCTTATGAAAAAGGTATTTTTTAATGTAAGGAGGGGCCATCTCCAGAATAGCTGATGATAATCTGTTTTATATTATTGCACCAATGAAATGCACGTCTTTTGCAAATGGTTCTAGTTTTTTCTTTTGTTTTTAAACAAGTTAATTGACCTAGAATAAGAATATGTATTTAGGCTTTATTACTTCCTTTTCACATTCATTTCAGCAATAGTAATTTTAGAGTTTGTGATAAAAAGTTTGCAATTAATTTTTAATAATAATTTGACAACCCCTTCTCAATTTGCATGAAATTTGTTTTTTCAGATTCATTTCTCTGAAAAAGATGGTAAGGAACAATAAAGTAGACCTGTGGCACATGCCTAATTGCAAGCAAGGATCATACTTATTTCATTGTTTCTAAAACTGGTTTTCCATTCCTCCACCAAAAGACAGTTTGGCCAATATGTTTCTATACTACCCTTCCTAGACAGAAAAGAGCTGGCTGCATTTATCAGAATCTTTCAGTGTTAGCCTATTACAATGCATTCTATTGTGGAGTGCTTTTGAAGACTACATAATAAATTTAATTCGTGCACTATGCTGTGTCACTTCTTTAATCATAAATGGTTTCATTCAGAAATAAACTAAAAAATTTTAAAAGACCAAAAATAAATTTTGTAGTTTAAGAATTCAGTTGCTACAATTAGAGAGTCTACAGTAGAGATAAGTAAGGTGACCAACCATCCTCCTTTAGGGAGGACAGTCCTCCTTTTGTAAGTTCTGTCCTCCCTCGAATAGTGTCCTCCTACATGTCCTCCCTTTCGATATTTGAAGACTAATCTGCAGGGCTTTTTTTTTCTCATAGAACGCTCAGAACGGCGTTCTGGCACCTTTTTTTGATAGGTTTTTTTTCAACTTTTGCATGAGCTGTGCTACTCCCACTATTGGCTTTCGGAAGCCAATAGGAATTGCTGCTGAGCGCGCCAAAACACCCGGCTGGCAAACTTTGCACATGCAAGTTGTCTGTTTTATTGTTGCAATGAATAAAATGTTTCTTTTATTTATGATATTTTTTCTTCAATTTATTTGTGTCCTCCTTTTCATTGTAAAAAAGTTGGTCAACTTAAGATAAGACAAGCTGAGTAGTAGGAAAAATGTATTAAAATACACATATCCTGCGTCTTGACTAAAATATATTTATTAAGCAATCCTAGGCAAAGCTTCATTTCCTTGTATTCTAGCATAGTGACATTGAAATACCATTTCTCCCACCAAAAGCATTTTCCCCCACCAAAAGCAGACTTTTGGATTGAATTTTTAAAAGTTTTGGGAAATTTCCATTTCTAAGTAAGACACTTGTTAAGTGAATTTTGCTCCATTTTTATGAGCTTTCTTGCCACAGTTGTTAAGTGAATCACTGCAGTTAAGTTAGTAATATAATTTTTAAATGAATCTGTCTTCACCATTGACTTTGCTTGTCAGAAGAGCGCAAAAAAGGATCACATAATCCCAGGACACTTCAACTATCATAAATACATTCCAATTGCCAGGTGTCCAAATTTTGATCATGTGACCATGGGGATGCTGCAATAGTTGTAAGTGTGAAAACAGTTATAACTCACTTTTTTCAGTGACCTTGTAATTTCAATTGGTCGCTAAATGAATGGTTGTAAATTGAGATCAGAGATTATAAAGAAAGTTGGAAATAGATAATAGTAAATGATAGAGTTTATAAAAATATTTTGTAAAGTATTGTAAAAAAGAAAATGAAAGAGAAATTGGAGCTTTTATGTAAACAAAATAAACACTTAGTAGCAGAGGTAGAACCCTTTCTTCCATTCTGGGCTCAGTTGTGATCTCAAGTTGAGGACTAACTGTACATTTTCCCAAAACTTTTAAAAATTCAACCCAAAAGTCTGCCTTTGGTGCGGGGGAAATGATGTGTGGGCGGCAGCAGCACCATAAGTGGCAGGCAGACCATGCTGCAAGCCTCACACAGAGGTGGCAGTGTGATCTTCACGGCGGTGGTGGCATTGCTGTGGGCCACGACATGAGCCTCACACAGGGCAGTGGTGCGATATTTGCATCCGTGGTAGCATTGCCGCGAGCCTGGTGGTGGCGGCGCCACAAGCCTCACACAGGTGCCAGTGTCACTGAGAGCCTCGCACGCATGCTCGCAGCCCTGTTTGTGTGGTGCGTATGCTTGTGGCCTGTTTGTGAGCACACGTGCACATGTGGCCACATTCACGTTTGCACATGCGTGTGTAAGGCACCTGCCCCCCCCTCTCCCACCATACTGCCAACCCAGAAAGGTTGGGGACCCCTGCTTTAAGGCACTGGGAGCTCCTGTCTAACCATTCTTTTGGCATCATCTCTTCCCCCCATCACTCAAGGACTTTCCTCCATATCATTACAAATAGGGTCTCTTTTGAGCCTCTTGCCTCACTCACATTCCTGCTGTGGATTCAGCTGCCTTTTATCTGACCATTCTCTTGATTGTGTCTCTTTTCTCTATCTCTTAAGGCCATTCCCATATGCCATCAACAATATGTAATTCTGCCATGTACACTTTTTTTTTTTAGAAATTGGCCCAATGTATTATCTTTTCTGAGATATTTACAATATGCTGTTCAGAAGTTCTTCAACATCTCTGAAATGTGGTTTATATCTCATCTTCTTTCTAAAGGTGGAAGCATTCTACAACAACAATCCTGTGAGATAGATAGGGCTGAATGATAGTGACAATATCAAGGTCACAGTCCATTTTGTCAATCAATATATGACATTGGTACTCAGATTGGAGGCATTATAACTTTCCTAGCTGCCTCCAAAACTAATTTATTTGCTTCCTATAGAAATTCTATATTTATTACTCTAGTTCAATCACTGTGGCTTATGAATTCTCAAGGGCTTTTAAACTGCTTATCCAGCTGCAAAACATTGGGTCATATTGCTAGCTAAGGAATATATTCTGGGGAATTTAGCAATAGCCCCTTTATACAGTCAAAGGAGATTGATTGTATTGGATGAGCTGTTGCTATCAGGACATTTTCAACCTCCATAAATTGTTTTTGGAATTTGAGAAGAATATAACTTCTATCACATCCTTCAACACAATAAAGTAATATTTATAATATTTAAAAATACAATTATTCTTTATAACCACAAACAATATATAGTTGTTTATGTTATTTATAACCAAAAATGTATAATATGCTGTACCCCTTAATATACTGTATATTGTATATTTCAGTACAATATGTATTCCATTTTTGAAGACTTTTTCAGATGACAACAATAAATTGCAGCCCTATTCAGCTTGCTAAAATTTCATATAGAGGGCTTTTGATACAATTGTTGCAAAAAGTTAATTTGTAAGATACTGCAGGGGTCCCCTATTCCCGGTCCATGGACCAATACCAGGCTGCGGCATGCCAGCAACTGGTCTGCACAAACAAGCAAAGCCCCATCCGCTGGATGCAGGCAGCATACAAAACCACGCAGCCTCCTGTCCGCAGAAAAATGTCTCTCCATGGAACTGGTCCCTGGTGCCCAAAAGTTTGGGGACCTCTGAGATACTGCATTGTTTGTGGTACAGTGCTAATGAGAAGATAAAATTAAGTAAGGAGACATAAATGCTGGTTGCTTTTGCTTCTATAACAAAGAGATAAATAAACAGATAAATTCTGATTGCTATGTATCCTGGAGATTTTATTCAAGGTGGGAATTGGGAAACTTGTATTTTCTCAATTTTGCCAAAATTGGGTCTCCTTGGCATATGCACGCAAGGCCAGAATTAACCAATGTGATAAGCTCATCTATGGGAGGACTTGGTATGTGGTATCTGCATCTCTTTATGGCCATGTAGGTTGAAAGGCAGGTGGACAGGGAACCCAGTAACTGTGGAGCTTTAACATCTGGGAAAAGCAAGATGGAAGAATCACATGCTATATATGACACACTGCCAACATGATGCAGCTAAGGACAAGGGCATTTGTGAACCAGAAAGAAAATATAGCACCAAAATATAGCACTTGGGTAGTTGCTGGTAAAAATGGCATGTATATTCAGCTCATTTTGCAACTATCTGTATCATTCTTAGAAGGATGTCACATAAACTAATATTACAATTTTAGAGTCATGGCACCATAGTGCCTGAGAACTTTGCAAAACTCTGCTGCCCAGAGTCTTTGGATATGAGATGGGTGGCAAATAAATTTTCTAAATTAATTAAAGCAATAAATAAAACTCTACAAACAAAGACCAGCTGCTAATTTTGTTGTGCATTTTACAGGAGACACTGATAGACTGGTGTGATGAAAAAGAGCTCAACTTGATTTTAACAACTGGAGGAACAGGATTTGCACCAAGAGATGTTACACCAGAGGTGAGATAGTTCATTTTCCTTTTTTAAACTATTACTATTTCTCAAACACTAATATTGTTTTTATATATAGTGCTTCAGAAGTTGCATATTTGATGTAATATGAATATTCTGTTTCTTAAAGAAATAAAAATACCTTTATTAAACAACTGAGAAACATAGAATTTATTTTACTTGACTACATCAAGAGGTTTGTGTTTTGTCTCTTGGCTATTTTGCAATGTTCCTATTTATCTTTTGTAACACATACCCTTAATTCAGACATGGAAAATTTTCTTTGGTAGTGATTTTCAGGGTAGAAAATATTGCAAATCCTTAAGGCAAGTCAAATCAAACATCTTATTACAATCTTTTACCAACCTATACAGTAAAAGAAAAAGGTAATTTAATACAGATGCAATGAACATGAATTTGGGCAAACTCTGGGAGACAGTAGAGGACAGGGGCACCTGGAGTGCTGTGGTCCATGGATATAAGAAGAATCAGACACAATTTAGCAACTGAATAACAACAACAATTTAATACAACAATATGTTATTAGGTGGGGAACAGGGACAATGAGGCAATAAAGCAACATATATAATTAAATGTTTTGCATAATTGTATAATTTTGTATAATATTGGGAAGATTAGAGTATGTCTTGGGGCATCATAAACAGGACACTGCTATCCTTGTGGCAAGTTCCTTATTTTCCTATTTGTG
Source organism: Protobothrops mucrosquamatus (assembly GCF_001527695.2). NCBI lineage: Eukaryota > Metazoa > Chordata > Lepidosauria > Squamata > Viperidae > Protobothrops > Protobothrops mucrosquamatus. Next base: position 1,250,463 of record NW_015386571.1, on the reverse strand, counting down.
GTCTTAATTTGGTCAGCACTGTTCACTCTATTTTTGCAATCTCTGCTCTCATATCAGACTATTATGGTTTAGAAATATTTATGATATGCTGATCAACTGCTCCTTTCATTTGAGATATTTGGCATAGTCAATAAATCAATATTTCTTATGTATATTACATTAAAGATGCTTAATAATGTATATTCTGAAAATAAAACAGACAGAATTTCTATATATTTAGAGATCTTTAGATCAAATGATTTTTGTGATACTTTTCTCCAGTGATATAATTTTAGATTTATTCAAAATTTCAGGAGTAAGAGAATGATGCTCTTGGTACCACCACACCTCTTATAATATACATAATAAAAATTGATTAGGCTTAAAGATACCACAAAATTGTCTTTATTATTTAAATTGAAATGTTGGTTAAGTTTGATGTTTTGTTGAATTTGGAGATTTTATTTATTGATTTTATAATAATTATAAACTATTTAGAGTCTCTGGAATGCAACAGCATACGTATGTATGTATGTATGTATGTATGTATGTATGTATGTATGTATGTATGTATGTATGTATGTATGAATTTAACACACACCCAAAGTAAAATGCAGTGCTGAAAATAATATCAAAGTGCTGAAAATAATTTACAGTGCTGAAAATAATATCAAAGGTAAAGTAGAAGAGAAATTTGATAATTTTCAGTTTTTTATTTTATTTTTTCCAAAGCAATATTCTTTCCACAAAAAGATGGAATCAAAGGATTACAGGTGAAGGATGGATTTAAAGTAGCATATTGAAGGAATTATGTCCTTTGTTAGTAAATGTTTTAAAATACCCAGTACTGTAAACACAGTTAATAAAAGGCTGAACTGATACCTGCTAGGTAAATGTTCTTTATTTTTCCTTAAAGAAAGTTTTAATTGGTTAATTAAGTTGATCATTTTATCTTTACTTTTCAAATTGCCTTTTTCTTTTTTTGCTTCTATTAATAAATGTATTATTTAAACAATTTTTAAAAGTATATATATTAAATATCAAGAAATATTAATGGGTTATTTTATTGAATTTGATGCAGATAATTGGATAATCACATTTATTCTCTGATTATTATTATTTTTTAAATGCTTAAATTATTGTTCCCAGTACCCCACAGGTTGAACTAGTCTGTTCAGGTATTACATCCAAAAGCTAGGTTAAGCAAGCTCAAATAAACTGTTTTTCCTTCTTTAGAGAGCTTCCTTAACCTCCTAGGCAGCCACACTAGTAATAATAAATTTAGTAACATCACAATTAGTACTTACATCATGCTCAATGTTTTCCAAAAGCTTTACCTGAAAGTTGCAACATTTTCCAAGACACTTCCATTTTTAGCCGTGAGATTAATCTAGCAATCCACTTCTGTCTTCTCCAGCGCTTCCCTTTCTGGAGAGCTATCTAATTCTATGAGCATGAAAAAAACATTTGAAATAATATTTCTGAATAATCTAATACAGTAGTAATCAGACATACAGAAAAAAGATATGTTCTTCATTTTTCATCCAGAAGTCTAAACATGTGCAAGAGAATCAAATTCAATTTAAGTTTCAGATGTGAAGACCTAGCCTCTGTTCTCTCATCTAAGATGGTTTCCAGAGCCAAAGTGCTGGTTTGGATAGAAAAATCTTACACCCCTCTCTGATGATACTTCTTAACATATATGATACTTCGGTTTTGTTTTTGTTTGCCAAGGTGTTAACTGACTGGTGTTCTTATCATAATTTCAAAGTATCCAAATCACATTCCTTCTGGATTTCTGCACTAGACCTCCACAATACTCTACAACACAATAACGATATATATATTTCCCTGCTGACTCTGAATTATGGCAAGTTTTTGAAACTTCTCTACCACCTCACAAAACCTTGTGAATATTCTCTACCTTATGATTCAGATTCAAGTAATTATTACTTTGACTCTTCCACCAAGTTTTCAGACAAACTTTCCCTTATGACATAACCAGACAGTGGAAGACCAGTTATCATTTTATCTATATGAAGATACTATCGCTACGATTTGCAGAGGTTAGATCTTGAAGCTCACAGTGGAAGATAATCAGTACACGTCAATATGCCTCCATCATATCAACTCCAGCTCTTAAGATCCAGTAGCCATGTCAAAATTATCAGCTTTCTTCCAGTTTTACGTACGACAAAAATAGTATGTGTCAAATCCATCTTGTTGATAAGAAATCCTATTGACCATATCATACAGGATGAGTGCATCACCTCTACTGCCCCCCATTTTAACAACTTATAATTTTAAATTATCTATTTTAGAAAAGATATTCTTTCCCTTGTATATATAATATAGATATTTTCCTTCAAGCAAAGAAGTTATCTGCAATAAAAAATAATATATTTACCCATAGAGATTACAATTCCTTTTCTCCTTCTGATAATCTTCAGCATCATCTGTATCAGATATTTTTTTCATCACAAAATCTAGGGATAATCTACAGCAGAATCTATAGCAGCTCATGCAGTATTGGGCACTTCTCAGTTTGCCCATGTTACACTATAATTGCACATTAATTAACTGCATTAATTCCCAGTTTCTTTCCATGTGCAATTCAAGGTGCTGGTTATTAACTTTAAAGTCCTATAAGGTATGGGGCCAGGTTATCTGGGGACTATATCTGCAGATCCAAGTAGGTTGGACAGAGTAGGCACTGAACAGGTGTCTTCCTTCAAATGTTGTCAACTAGTGGGACCTAGGAAGGCCTTTTCTTTAGCAGCCCCTGCCCAATGGAACACCCTTCCCCTTGACATCCAGGAGATCCTTACCCTCTTAGTTTTAGAGAAAGCTGGTAAGAGCTGGATTTTCCCCCAGGCACTGAGATAGCAAGGCTGGAGCCTGGAAACTGTATGGTTGGATAGATATTGTTGATTTGGCAACAATATTTCTTGTTTGTTGGATTGTTTTATTTTTCTGTTTTTATTATAACTGTTAATTGCCTTGAGTCATGTCTCACAAGATGGGCAGCCATAAATCTTTTACATAAATAATTAAACATAATGTTGCCAAATTTAAAAAAAAAGATCTTTATCTCTTTACATCTTCCTGTAAGATGTTCCACACTAAATGGTTTAAGGTCATTAACTTGAGATGTAGATCAGGAAAAGTTATTATCTGTATTGAAGTATATTCCAAAAAAGATGTTTTATGAACATTGCAGAGTACCACTTTGGATGTTAAGTAGAGAAAACTAATTACAATGGGGTGGGATTTAATTTTGAAATACAATATGCATATCCAATTTCTAGATTATATTCAGATTAAAATGAAAAGATATTGTAAAAGTTTTTTTTTCATAAAGAGTAGTTGTTGTTGCTCTACTTTAAAAGAGACATTCTTACATTATTTCTATGTAGCGCACCTCACATTTGAGCTATTTCATCACGGAAACCCATTAATTTTTTTTGTACATTTTTATCAGTGTTTTGAGTTTATCAGTGTTTTGACCTTGTTTCATGAAACTCTATCTTCTTTAGCTCTTTCATGTCTTTTTGAAAGATACCTCTTTTCTCTATTATTGTATCAAGTTTTAAAAAGTTTCAGACTCCTTAGGGCCTTTAGGTACAATGTTTTCTATAAATGACATTTTCCATTTGAGGGACAAGAGGGTGGTGCTATTTTTTTATAAACGTTTAGAGACATTATTCTTCTGATAAGATTCAAGCTCTAATCATCAGAAAAGTTTCTATATATTAATTAATTGAGGAATTAAATAAGTAGACCAAATTAAGAGGTTTTCTCCAAAGCTAATGAGATGAGTCCAAGAACTGTAGCCAACAAGTATTCATCTTATCTATAAAATGTTTAACTAACAGCATGAATAATGCTCCCAATTACTTTTTACAGCAGTTTATAGACTTTCTAGTTGTAGCTTAAATATTGCATTACCATTCATTTCCAGCCAAATGGACTCATTATTTCAGCATTCTTTATAAACTGAGTATGTACCCAATTAAAAGTTTTTGGCAACAAGTGTTCTAATATTTAATTTACCTGTGTTCCAGGAATTGAGCTTATCTTCAAATAAGATATTTCGTAATTACTTATTCAGACTTTCTTTCAGCTTCATACAAAATATCTTCTCAAGGGTCTCCCTTACCTCTATATCTCCCTGTCAGACCCCAGATACTAATCTGGAACCTCTCACTTACCCTTTTCTTCTTGACCAATAATCCTTCACCAAATACAGATGGTGAGCCAGTTAAAATTTGGATCAGGATGTTCTGGTAACTCATGCAGTATATGTGACAGGCTTTCAGAATAATTTGAAAGCTTTAATTTTTGCCATATACAATGGCCTACTTATTTGCAGGTAGAGTCACTTCAGCAACATTATGGGCATTACACTATTTACTGATACTTTCAAAGTGCAACACAGTGTTAGCTTTAATGTGTAAAGCTCTTTCTGGCTTCAGTACTTCTTATCTATAGAAGAGTCTTATCTATGGGACAAGTCATTTCATAGATGACAGAGAAAGCCTGCTGAATGGCCTTACTTATCAAGTTCTGCCACAGAAGGAGACCCAAGAGGGGCATTCTCTCTGGGGAATCCTGTCCTCTAAAAAACTTGGTCACCAAGGCAAGAGTAGTTCCTACTCTCATGACCTTCCAAAAGCTCATAAAAACTTAACTTTACAAAAGCCCTTTGAGATTTCATTGCTGTAAAACCCCTGATGCCAGGGAATTTTATATCAGTTGTATTTTATATATATTTTATATATTTTATTTTATATTGTGGCATTTTCTTGTTATTATTGCTTAGGCTGAGGTTGCTGCTTCCACTTAGGCCTAGACTAAAGCAGTTTATAAATTCACAGATAAAATAAATTCCCCCCTCAAAGAATAGCTAATAAATAAATAAGCAAGTAAGCAAGCAAGCATACACAGAAAAGGACAAAGATCCTGTGCAATTCCCATTTTCCCCCACCAGGTCAGTCTGAGACTGCCAATAACAGAGGAAACACATTCTGGAAATTCCAACTTTATCCCCATAAACAGAACAGCAGGAAGTGAAGTTAAATTCAGGCATAAGCTGCAAAGAAATGCTCCCAGTAGAAACAATAATTGATACAAAATGAGATGAATTGTCATCAATGCAGGCAATTGCAAATGAAAAGTCACTTGGAATTTACATACTGAACCACTGGGAATGGGCCATTAAATTTTGAGTCCAGCTCCTTGAGGAGTCGATCAAAAACTTCATAAAAAGCCACAACAAACCCCTCTTGGGCTTTCCTTGTCTGTGTGCATCCGCAACCCACCTGTATGTAACCTTTACCAAATCTAGCTGTCCTTTAAGAGATACTGTACAGTTTGCCTCTCCCATAGGAAGTCTAAATTATGAGAAACATCAGATGCAAGAGTTTCATTTGGGTAAAAACTATAAGTCACTTGAAGAGGAGCTATGCCAATGTAAGGGTTACTAAGTTTCTGTAGGCAAATTCTGCATGTGGCAACCAGCTTGGTCCAATTGTCTTTTGATAAGAGACATAACTCTGTGGATGCTGTTCTTGCATATGATTCAGTCATTCAGCCTCGCTGTTCATTACAAGATGTTGAGTAGATGACAAGTGGATTTTTACATCTAATATATGGGAAAGGATCTTCCAAATTTGGAGGCAAATTGAGATCTATAATATGAGATCACATAATTGATTAGATCTCTGTACATAAACACATGTTCTAAAAAAGGTGTGTATTTTTTGAACAGATCAGAAGCCCTTGCAAGGAGTGAAATGAACTATCCTTGCAAATAAATCTACCACTTCTAGGGTGGTAGTATACTTCTTTTCCGAGATAGAGCGGTAATAAAATCCAATGGCACTGTGTCTGAAAGTTGCAAAGGGGAATTCAGCGGCTGCAGCAAGCCATCTGGAACAGATTTTGCCTGGCAACAAACATAACAAGACAAAACATAGTTCTTGACATTTGCCTTCACTTACAGTAGTTACTTTCCTATTCTAGATTGAGAGATTCTTCAAATGATCATTCACACACCTTATGAAAGGATGAAGCTGCAGCTGATCCAGAATGCAGTGACCTGAGCAGTATTGGGCATATCTTATTATGCCAATGAGACATAAACACTCTGTAAACTGCACTAGTCATCATTTGGCTTCTGGGTGTAGTTCAAAGTCCTGGTTATCATCTATAAGCCCTTCATGGTAGAGGGCCTGGTTATTTGATATAATGCTTCTTTTTGCTTGATTCTGCCTGTCCTGTATGATTGGATAAATTGGTGATGCTCAAGTCACATTAAGCAGTGTCATTTTGTAGGACCCAAGAACTGTGCCTTTTCTGTCATAGCACCTGCCCTCTGGAATGATATCTCCTCAAAGATTAGTAGCTCCCATCCTGGTGACATTCAGGAAGCTATTAAAAACCTGACTATTCTTACAGACTCTGTGACAGAGTGAAGGTCAAGTATCTGCTGGATGGGTTTTCTTTAGTTATGTATTGTTTGGGGGGAAGCATTTATGATTTTTTTGTGTTTTTTATTTTAATTTGATTTAATTGTAAGCCAACCATTGTCATTGGGAATCAGGCAAAAATCATGCAAGAATTTAAATACATGTATTTCCTTCCTTCCTTCCTTCCTTCCTTCCTTCCTTCCTTCCGTCCGTCCGTCCGTCCGTCCTTGAAAATACAGATTTGGTAAGAGGAAGGAATAACTGCATTGGGAAGAAAAGAGGGAATAGCAACAAAATACAAATAGTCCTCAAGTTACAACAGTTCATTTAGTGATTGTTCAAAGTTACAACAGCACTGAAAAAATATGACATATGACCATTTTTCATAATTACGACCTTTATAGCATCCCATGATTATGTGATCAAAATTCAGATCCGTGGCAACTGGCTCATATTTATGACGGTTGCAGTGTCCTGGGGTCATGTGATCACGTTTTGCGACCTTTTGACAAGCAAAGTCAATAGGAATGCCAGATTCACTTAACAACCAGGTTACTAACTTATCAACTGCAGTAATTCACTTAATGTGGCAAGAAAGGTTGTGAAATGGGGCAAAACCCACTTAACAAATGTCTCATTTAACCACACAAATATTGGGCTCAATTGTGGTCATAAGTCAAGGACTACCTGTAGTGGAGATGAGGGGGAAAGGAAGAGAGTCATGTTGAAGCATTACATTAAAAAAAAAAGGCATTTTATAAAGGAAATAGCTCTGCTCAAGAAGCAGATAATATTTTGGGTAACTTTCAAAGGGCATTCACTTTCTGCAGTTATTTGTAGCCATGAACACCTTCACTTTAAGAGAACCATAATAAATCAGTATAGAAAGCCATCTAGTTCAGCATCAGCAGTTTGGTCTAGTACACGGGTGTCAAACTCGTGACTTTTTTTGCATTGCCGGAGCTGGGGTGGGCGCAGCCTCCGCATGATGCAACCGGCCTGCGGGCTGGGAGTTTGACACCCCTGGTTTAGTAGAATCAGTTTGGTCTAATGGTTAAGACACCAGGCTAGAAACCAGGAGACGGTGACGTCTAGTCCTGCCTTAACCTTGAAAGCCAGCTGGAGGTGATTTTGGGCCAATCACTCTCACTCAGGCAAACTCACCTCAAAGGATTGTTGTTGTTTGGGGAAAATAGGAAGAGGAAGGAGTATTGCATGTATTGAATTCTTTATAAAAGATAAGAAAGGTCGGATATAAATTAAATAAATAAATCCTGTTTCCTGCACTATCTAACATCATTGTGGAGAAGCACTGTAAAAAGGCAAACAGAAAAATCATCCCTCCTATCATGGCTACCTATTGTATCAGTTCCTATAGGTTCCACCTTAGCTGTAGTGGTCGCTGGATTCATTTTCTTTGATTTTGTTTAATACCTTATTATATAAACTGATGGTAATTTCTTGCAAGCACCCTTTTGTTTCGTCAAGCAATGCGATGTCATCTGCAAAATCTAAGTCTATTAAATGAGCTGTTACCCATAGAATGCCAAAGTCAGGGTTATTCCTCACTCTGGGTGGTAATATACATCCCCATCTTACTCTGTTAAAGAAGGCTGTATTGCCAGACTCCAGTTTCCAACAAGCGAAATTAATGGGGAAGTTGGCAGGAGGCTGTAAATGATGGCCACTTAACCCCACCCCACACACCTCTCTGTCTGTCTGTCTGTCTGTCTGCAGTAGAGCTAATGAGATATACTAAGGTGGGATTTTGTTGGTAAATGGGAGAAGTGTTTGGAAAGATTGAGATCTGACACGCCAATGGGTTATGCCACACTGGAATATTTCTGGTTAGAATAATTTATGAAAGGTTTTAAAGATTTATCTTTCTGTATTCTGTTTTTAAGTTATGATCATTTTGTTTTTTATACTGTACAGCTATGATTCCATGTGGAATATAGTGATATATAAATAAAATAAATGAAAAGTAAATAAATATGTATCACTCAGAATGGTGTTTCAACCTGCTAAACCAAGGCTGAACCAAAACTGTTCCCAAGAACTTGTAGAATGCAGTGATCTTTCCTAGACATTAAATAAAATAGTTTTTTCTATATCATGCACAGCTCTAGTGTGCATATTTTTCTTCTGAACAAAGAAGCCCCATATTAATTCATTAATTTAGCATGTTATAATCCAGATAATATTATTTCTAATGTTTTGCTTTAATCCTTGGTATTTCCTTTTTCTCTGGCTGACACACATAATCAATGAGGTGTATAATATAGTCCTAATCCCTTTTTTCCCTAATTTCTCATTTCCAGTTTAAATAAGTGTATTCTCTGCAACAGCAGGTTGATCACAACACAGCTAATGTTTATATTTTTTGTGCAAAAGTGAGTTGTCTGACCATTGAAGATGAAGGTTCTTTCTATGAAGTTCTTCCTTATTTTTCTGAATGTGGCTTTCTTTCCACAAGAAAGCTGACTAATTTTACCATATCCCTGAATTCTCTAAATTTTCTGTCTCCATCACGTTTACAAGTCAGCTATTTTGGCCTCAAATGAACAACCTTGCCTTCTTTGCCATCACTACGCAATTCCACAAAGGCACGTTCAGAACTTTGTTATATATGAAAGATATTTTGCAAATGGTCGTAATCCATTATTAAAGAGACATGTTCTCACCTTTGTATTCAGTTTCATTATGACTATCACTGTAGTAGCTTCAGGAGGAACTTCTTTTTTCCTCCTCTGAGATACTGAATTATTCCTTCATTTCCCTCTTTTTTTCTTGTTCCTTTCTGTTTTTTGCCAAGAATATTCATTGACATGCCTATGAAATCGATGTTTATTTATTTAATATCAGGGAATTTTATTTCATATCAATTAATATTGGGTAGACCAATGGATAACTTCACTTGCTACAGTAGACACCTGTAGTGCAGCAAGCAGTTTATGAAAACAATTGAGAAACAAATTACTATTGTTGACTGGCATAGTCATTACCACTTCTGTCTTGGAATGGAATATTATAATAGATACGTGTTTTCATTATCAGCCTTTTATCAGCATATAGTAAGGTTGCTCATACCACATACAGGTGGCATTGTAAAAGCAGATTTTCATGGAAATAGATGCTTGAGCAGTGTTTTCAACTCTCATGAGCAACTCTGTTCTATTTCTAGACTGTCCATCTTGTTACTGACTGCTAAATTTGCTTTTCAAATGAGGAAGTCACCAAACTATTTCAGTTTCTATTAGCCTGGCTATTACATTGTTTTTCATGAATCTAGAGATACCTTTGACATTGACATGGCTATTATTACTTTGATATCATTTATTTCAGTGTCACTATAAGGTTTGGAGAATATTAGGCATGCAATTCTCTAGACAAGAATCAGGTCTTATGCATTAGTTAATGGGATATAGATAACCAATATTAAACAGACAAATTCCTTGTGTCTAAAATTGATTGATGAATTAAGTCCATCAAGTTGGTATTGACTCTTAGAGACCACATAGATAGATTTTCTCTCTTCCTAAACTTCAGGTCTTCCAACCATGCACTCATTGCAACTGAACTTAGTCCATGAGTCTTGTTGCTGGTAATCCTCCTTTTCATTCCCCTTCTACCTTTCCTAGTATCACAGCCTTCTCCAATAATGTGTCCAAAGTAGTATAATTTAAGCCTGGCCATTTGTACCTTGAGGGAGAATTTTGGGTTGATTTGTTTGATAATCCATTCGTTTTAACTCTGCACACTATTCTGGAAACCACAGCTGTTGTAGAATATATGTGGAATAGCCTTGACATTTATTTGAGGATAAACAGATATTTTATTTTCAATAATGTATATTTATTTATTCAATTTCTATATCTGACCATCTCAATCAATGGCTCCAAACAGCTTAAAATTCAAAAGAAAAAAATATTGTAATTAAAAATACTGAAAACATTTTTTAAAAATGAAAACGATGAAAACACTAAAAACACCTATGTTAAATATACATGAGAACAAGATACTTGACCAGTTAGCAATACAGCCAGGAAACAGGGTCCTTAACACATTCATATTATTAGTTGTTTTTGTTAGTTGTTTAGACACATTTTTGGAGGTGTGAGTGTATGTGGGTGTGTATGTGTTTATTACTGGTGACCTTTACTCCAAGAAATCCTGATTAAATGTATGAAAACAAAAGCAAATTGCTTTTGTTATAGCAGTTTTAATATACCAGGGGATGTAGTCCCCATATTGTTATGCATGACAGTGATGGGGAATGGGGTTAAGAGAAATGTGTGTTTCATAACAAATATAGGGTGACACATTTATCTGAAATGTAAAAGTGCATAAGACTATTAAGTCCAGGATCGCAAATTAGTTACAGTAGCTGCACCATTCCTTGTGGAAGAGGAAATTCTATATGATCATGGCCATCTCCTGTCATATAGCATACCACAGCTTTTTATTTGTAAATAGTATATATAATGCATTCTTCAGTAATCTGCTGTCTTACACATATGTTTACCAGGATACATGTTTTAATGAATACAGTGCACGTAGCTTTACTAACAAGATTTCCTTAATCTGCTTTTTAAAGTAAACTATATGATATAATTATGTAAAAGTGATAATACAACGTTGTACATTTGTACTTAGTTTTATATTTCAGTCCAATTACTATATAAATCCAAAAAACAATAGACTTTTTATATCGGTTTCATATAAATATTTATATATAAAATGATGCTTTGGGAGCATCTTGTTATATTATAAAACCTATACCCTAAAAAAGCAGATCATTTTATACAGTATATATAAGATCTTCACCCAGGTCTATGGTGAGGGAGAATCACTTCATTGCTTTTACCATATTTTGTCTTTATCTTTTATGTTTTATTGCAATTCATTTAATTGCTGAAAGCTGCCCAAATTTATTGAGAGTGGGAAAGTATACAAATTTAATACATTATTATTATTTGCAAAATAATATGCACTAATACATTTTTCTTCTTTCATCAATTTTGAATTCTTCTACATAGACACATTAAATTAATTTATCATTTAAAGAGCAATTTCTCTGAAACCACAAAGGATAACTGATTCATCATCAATCATACTGGCTTTCTAAATAAAAAATGTATCATATTTAGGTGGTATTAAATTCAAGAGTCTCTGAGTCCTCTTCTAAGATTCACGCTTAATTTGTTCATATCTCCTATTCTTTTAATGAAAAAAAAATGCCTGTTACCCATGTAGAAGAAGTGGAGAAGCAATTTGTTTTAATGGTTAAGGCACCAGGCTAGAAGCCAGGAATCTGTGAGTTCTAGTCCCTCTTTAGGCATGAAAGCCAGTTGGGTGACTTTGGGCCAGTCACTTTCTCTTAGCCCAACTCACCTCACAGGGGTTGTTGTTCTATGGGAAACGGGATAGATGAAGGAGTATTGCATGTGTTCACCACCTTGAATTATTTATAAAATAATAAAGGTGGGATATAAATGAGCAAGCAAGCAAGAATTGTTTATCTGCAGCAAGCAAGTCTCATTGCAAAACACCAACATTTTTGTAAGGCAAATATGTGAATTTGACTTTAATCCAATGTATTGATTTGCTCACAAACTATTTCTACAATTTGGTGCGGTCTACAGAATATTCATTTGGAACAGTCTGTTTTCTTTTGTATTTGTGGCAAATTTCATTGAAAAATATTGCCTCATTCCATGTGTAGGCTTTATGGGTGCAAACTCTCCTAAGAAAATTAATTACAGGTAAGTGCTGTTGTTTTGTGAATAGAGATGGAATATTACAATACTAAATGCTCTGTGCTTTTCAAACCTTTCTCAAATCTCAGAAAATGTTTGCATCTGGGAATGAGCAAAGGTTCTGACCAGTTCTTATTATGCTGTAAGCACATCATCATCCCTTAACTGATCTGCTTTTCCTTGAATCTGGGAGTCAGAAATCCCTTTTTCTCTTCTGTTTTTCTGCTGCAGAAATTCCCAACATTCCCATTTTGTGGGCTCCAGAGAGGGGTAAGCAATATCTTCAATCCCAGCCAATGATTTCTAATCCAGTTCATTGCTAGTATTTTTGTTTGTTTTATTTTGGCATCATTTATCAAAAACAATTTTAGATGCGTACTCATTTTTAAAATTTCCTTGTGGAGTCTCATGTTCTTAATTTTGTTTATTGGAGGATCCCCAGATCTCCATCAGGCATTAAGGCTTAGCCTCATCTCCATTCGTGTTCTGTATTCTTGTGAATTTTCATATAGCTATGTTGCCCTATATTATTTATTAGAACAAGAGCATCCAAATTCTGGGGTTCTTTTGCTTACAGTAATCTTACTTACCAGAATAATCGTGTATTAACAGTCCCAATAGCTATTCAAGAGCTTTTTTTTTTTCTTCCTTGGCAGCTGCTTTTTCTAATCATACATGGGCATGACCCTATTCAATCTTTGCTTTAAAAAAAATGATATGGCTCTCATTGCTTTCTTTCTGCTTTGCCTACTTGCTGGCTACCTGGCATTGCAATGCACTGTTTGCTGCTTGATTGCCTGGAATTGGTCTTCTTTACCTTTGATTGTAGTATTTACTTAACGTATTGCCCATGAGTTCTGGCTGCCACTTATATGTGACTATTGATGGATACTCCCAGTTACCTCTTGTCAAACCTTTCCCCTCTTTTCATTGTTTCCAATGATATTATGCATCTGCTGACTTCATTGAATTGCTGTCCTGAAGATTTGTGCATCTGCTAATTGATCCTGCTCTGTCAATTTGCTATGTCTGCCTTTTTTCTTGCCTTGTCTGTTTGACCTCTAGCTTATGTTGATCACATGATACCCTTAGAATTTGACTGCACATTAGTACTGCCATTTCTATGCAATCCCAATCATTTGCTGATTGTGTGCTCTTGTTTATATACTGCTTACTCTTCCATCAAAAAATTAAAAATGTGAAGAAGAGAAAAATGTTTTGATCTGGCTCCAGTTTACCCTTATTCAGTACCATATGCTTGGATTTTTAAAATGTATCTTTATTTTTTTTTAATCAGAATATTGGGTCTCAACCCTTACAACGTTCAGAGTAGATCTCCCACACTGTATAGCTTTTTCTTTACTAAATTACCTGGTAAGACTAGGTTATGTCATGATATATACATATATAAGGATTTGCAGCAGGAAGATTTGATGTTTAAAAACAGTACAAAATGGGGATGCTTTCCACTGGGCTGTATAAAAAAAGGAAAATAAATCTTTCTTGACTACATTTGCTTTAGTATTTATGTTTATACTAATCAATTATGTTCTTGGACTAACATGAGTGAGAGATGAACAGGTCCTAATTATTGTTCTAGTTAACAAATTGTATAGTCTACAAAAAGTCAGAAATAAACTATAGAAAAATAGCCCTGAAATGCTAAGATACTTTTAGAGAAAAGCTAGAAAGGGCTCTCAATGAAATAGCTGATGTAATTCCATCATATATCATCTATTTTTTTTTAGAGATACTATTTCATTTGATATACTTTTTTAAAGAGAATTGTAAGGAAAACCTTTTACTGAATACTCTGAGCATTATATTTTATTTAAGAAAAAATCTAGAAGGCATTAGCTATTCAAAAGACAGTAACACGCTCTTTAAAATATCTTCTGGCAACTTTCCATGCAGTATTCCAAGAAGATGCAAGGACCTTCTGAGAAAGAACCCCAACTTCAAAGTAGGTCTTTCTCCTTAGTCTCAATGTTAAGATTTCACACAGTTGAAATTGCCTGGGAATTTTTCTCTTAATCTTCTATAAAAAATACAGTATAATCTCTGACTTGACATAAATTTCCACTCTCACATTGTCATTCAACTAATAGAGAATCTTGTTTCCTGAACCATGTTTTGATTGGCTTCATATTAAATAAAGTATATTTAAATTGCTGGTAGCAGTGACTTCCAATTTAGCAAGACAATTATTGCACATCTGGTTTTGCTTTTTTCTGATATTAATAATTTAAAATGGACACAAATTCCATGTAGTAAAACTGAGAAACATTCTTGAAGAATTCTAATCCTGTTCTGGTTTCTTAGAAACCTTCTGTTTGCTGCAGCATTTTTTCTAAATTAAATCACAAATATCAAAATTCTTGCCTATAATTTGAAGCTTTCCTGACAGTTTTCATTATGTTAGAATTCCAACTCAGACATTAAGTAAAACACACATTCGTGAATTTTGAGGTATCCTTTGTTGCATTTTTTTTCTGTTTGCAACTTCTTTCACAGTTTGAATAGATTTTTTGTCTTGTTGTTTGTGATGTTCAATTCTTAATGAAATTCTGTTCTTGACTTTTCTTTCTATTTGAAAAACACTTCATTTTGCCCTTTGACTTATGTATGACATTTCAACTGTGTTTTAAAACTGTTGCTCAAATGGATGAATTAAATTATAATTCTTCATCTGGAATCTTTTAGCATCACTTTCAAGTTTCTCTATTATACTTATAAGGTTTTAATTTTGGGAGGAGGGAGGTTGGCAGTACTCTAATTAATTTCTTCCTAGTAAAACTAAAACAAGAATGCTGAGTTACTTGCAACATTTTATTCTCTTACTATTAAAGCAGAATATTAATTTTTATTTTTTTTATGCATCCTCATCCCACCTAACCTCAGTTTAAGAACTGCAAAATTAAGGATTCAGTATATCAATTTCTTCTGGAGTCTTACCATTTTAGTTGAGATTTTTAAATGAGGTCTTTGAAATACAAATTAAAAATTCTCCACTGGAAAATCTCCTTATCTTTAGTTTTGCTATTCAGTTTAACTAAACGTCTAAGAATCACACAAAGCCGCATTTGCAAGGATTTTTAATTATATCTAGAAAATTAATTTGTATGTTTGAAACTGAGTTTTATACTCTTGTGTAGAATTAGTGTATTACTGGATTTATTACAGGCAAATTGATTTGCCAATACAGAAATTACAAACTTAATACTTCAGATCACATTATACTACTGTCAGGATTCCATATTATTTATGTGTACAGTTTGTAATTTTTCCTCGAAGTGTGTTTTTGTACATATAAATGATGTGATAGGGCAGTAATGTAATTCCTATAATTTTTTATTTGTTTGTTTATTTGATGTTTGTTTGTTTGTTTTATATGGCTGCCCATCTCAAATGATTCTTGGTGGTGAACAACCATAAAATTTATTAAAACCAAATTACATGTATGTTAACAAGATCAAGAGTAATGGATGAGATTGATTTTAACCTTTATGAGATGTTATTTTAGAATTTATTGTTATTTCTATGGTTTTAATGCTGTTAATTGTCAGTTACATTTTTACTATTTCATGTAAACCATTTTTTCTTAGGAGCATAGTGGAATACAAATCCTAATAAATAAATAATATAATCACTGAAGTTTTATAATAGTTTTTGTAAGTCAGAAAAATACACATAAAAATAATTGTACATCAAATTTAATAGATTGTTCTTTCCTCTTTAACTAGGTACAACTAATTTTGCCAAGCCATGACTTCCAGTCACTATCAGTTTGCTCCCTGCAAATCTCATGGTACCAGTGGCAAGTTAATTGGTGTAGTCCAATGATGGTGAACCTTTTAGAGACCGAGTGCCCAAACTGCAATCCAAAACCCACTTATGTATCACCGGGTGCCGGGTGGATGTGGCCCACTGGGTGAGTGTGGCCCATAGTGGGCATGGCCACCTCGATGTTGCTCCTGGGGAGGGCTGCCTGTGGGGGCTGGGCAGGGTTGGGGGAGATCCAGGGGGTCTCTGGTGGGTGGGGCGGCGGGCAGGAGGCTCGTCCTGTGGGGTAAGGTGAGGTGAGGGAGGGGGCAGGGCGGGGGTTAGGGTTAGGCTGCCGCTGCTTTCCCCCCAGGACGGAGCACCCCACCGCTGCTCACACCCAATGGTGAAGGTGAAGTTTGGGAGGCAGTGGCAGGGCGTAGCCCAGGTGTGGCCCAGCAACAGCAGCAAAGCTCGCCCTTCCCACTCAAGTGGCCACCAGCGTCTCCTCAGCTCCATCCAAGTTGAAGAAAGCGGAGGCACAGCAGCAGGATTGCTCTCAATATGATGGGCACACACGAGCGAGCAACGCACAAGGCTCTTATTGTTTGAGAGCAATCCCGCTGCTGCACCTCCGCTTTCAACTTGGACGAAACCAAGGTACCCAAGCCACTGCACTGTCTGCCTCCCCCTCCCCCGTGCCTCGGGCCGGCACCACCAGCAGCTTGCTCAGGTCCATTAGGTTGCTGCCGCCAAGAAGAGTGGTGAGGTTTTGTGCCAGCTGGCCGGCCAGGCAAGGATTAAGTCAGGGGATGGTGGCTGGCTGGCTGGGGAGGAAGAATCATGGCTGCTTGGGGGGGGATCTGCCAAGCCTCAGGGCAGTAGCATTGGCAACTCCCCCCACCTGGCCCATTTTCCCGGCTCCGTTACCAGTATCAGCTCCCTCAGCAAACACCCCACAGCCCTCACCATCAAGTTTCCATTGCACAAGCTTCCTGGAGCTGAGGAGAAGTGCAGTTACTGAGCCACCAGGTGGGTCTGGTGGGCAGCGTTGCCTTCCGCTTTTCCTGCTGCAGCATTGGCTGCTGGTGTTGCCCTCCTGAGAAGAGGGTACGGTGATTGGTTGGCGGCCATGCCACAAATGGGGATTGATCATCCCCCCAACCCCACCACTGTCAAAGGAGGAGGAGGAACGGGGAGAAAAAAGGGGGAAATTGGCTAAGCCGGCCAGCATCGAAGCCCCGCCGAAAAAAGTGGAGTCTCTTTGTGAGCCTGCCTAGCCCGCATCAGCCTTGCTCTCCACAGCACGCTGCAGCTGATCCGAGGTATGGAGAGCACGGCTGACGGGTGAGCGCATAGCATATGCGCACACAGACTCCGCTCTTTTTGGCAGCGCTTCTGATCAGCTGCAGCAACCCTAACCCCATCGCTGTCAAAGGAAAAAAGCAGAGTCTGTGTGTGCTCCTGCCTTGCCAGTATCAGCCAGACTCTCCATGGCGTGTTGCAGCTGATCAGAAGCACCGCCGAAAACAGCAGAGTCTGTGTGCGTGTCTGTTATGCACTCACCCATCACCCCGATTGGCACCATGGCCCCCCAGTCCCAGCCAGGATTGCGTACCTCCCCCCATCTCTTCTGGGCCTGGGCAGCCATGATGCCGATGGGGATCTGGTTTTCCCCGCTTGGGGTGGCCTTTTGCCTGCTGGGCATGGGCGTGCACCTCTACGCAGGGCTTGCTAACCAGCTGCTTCGTCTCCTTTGTGCTGGGCAGGGCTGGCGCTCTGGGCGCTGGTGGCCTAATGGACCTGCGCGAGCTGCTGGCAGCAGCAGCATGCGTGCCCACAGAAATGGCTCTGTGTGCTGCCTGTGGCACGCATGCCATAGGTTCACCACCATGGGTGTAGTCTTTACTCTTGCCATGTTAAACTTTGTATGGTGCATGTTTCAGCCAAGGTTTGATGCATTTAGATATTTTTAACAAAACTTGCTTGAAATTCCTCTCCTTAATCATTTGGTATTTGTACTGCCTTAAGTTAACCTAGTCTATTGATAATGCTATTGTCAGCACTGTTTTGCCTTTCAGTTTTAGTTGCTCTCATTTCTTTCATTTTCCTGAAGTGCAAATGACAGATGCAAAACTTTTGTATTTTTATTAAGCCTTTGCATTTAAATAACAACAACAACAACAACAACAGTAATAATAATAATAATAATAATAATAATAATAATAATAATAATAATAATAATAATAATAATAATAATAATAAAAAGTTGGAAGGGATCTTGGAGGTCAACTAGCCCAGGCAGGAAACCCTATACCTGTGGTGGCGAACCTATGGCACGCGTGCCACAGGTGGCACGCAGAGCCCTCTCTGTGGGCACGCACGCCATTGCCCCAGTCCTAGGCCTTCAGCTGGGTTTTATAAGACCTTTTTGCTTTAGGCCTCCGCCGCCATGTGCAAAAAAAAAAAAAGGTTCAATCAATTTCAACTTCTCGCACGAAAAAAAAGATCTTGCAAAGTTGGAATTGATTGATTGAACTTTTTAGTCCCACCCAGTCTGCTGTTACCACCGAAGCCACGCCCACCCAATTGACCACACCCACCCAATGGGCCACACCCACCCGGCACCCGACAATACATACTAAGTGAGTTTTGGGTTGCAGTTTGGGCACTCAGTCTCTAAAAGTTTTGCCATCACTGCCCTATACCATTTCAGACAAATGGTTTTCCAATCTCTTCTTAAAGACCTCCAGTGTTGGAGCATTCACAGCTTCTGGAGGCAGGTTGAGAAATAATGAGGGAAGAATATTGTTTCAAGGTTAATTGACACAATTGAGATTATTTTAAATATCCAGTCTAAAGAGGGGGATATAACGTCAGTGACTATTCACTACATGGATACATGTAACCCATAAAATATTCTTTCCTGACCCCTACTGCATTGGTGGGCTATTGGCCAGCTGCCTTGTTTTGAATAGTCATTGCCTTTTCAGTAGGGAAATGTTAATTGATCTCCCATTTGGCAGCTGAGACTTTTATGCATAATATTTCACTAATAAAATCATTCAGAGTCTTGATTTGGCAAAAAGGAGTTACAGTGCAGGATGATATCTAACCATGCTAATTGGGACACCTTTAGGTCTTTGAATTCCAGTGTTATAGGCAGGATTTTAATTATGTCCCTTGCCACTTATGGATTAGACATACAGTATACCATTTCTGGCTGTTCTAGAGGACAGAAGGGGGCATAGTCAACTGGATTCCCAGAATAATCAGTGTATTGCTGTGAGAGGCAGTATTTCATACAGACTTGAAAGAGGCTGTGCTATGCCCTCCTTAAAAGACTCCTGGATCTACTGTATGAGATAACTATTACCTTGTCTCCAGGTTTCCCTTTTTAAGAAGATTATTGGGATTGTATCAGGGAAGCAACTTCTAAGCCCCCTAGGATAAATTGGTTATTGAATGCTTTTTAGTCAAGATTCAGACCTAGATGGGGGAACAGATTCCTTCTAATCCTAGACCTTTCAGGTGACTTTGAGACATCTTAATTATTCATGTAGTGAATAATTAAAAATATAATGAATCTGGTGAAATCAAAACAGAAACCATTTTGTTTTCTTTAGCAAATAAAGACATTTGGTGAAAACATTTTCTGTTTAAATATCATAATTTATTGAAAAAGAATCCTTACTAACCTACAGCACAAAGGGAATATTTTAAATCAAATAGAAAATCTGCAATAAGGTTTCTATAGAAAAATATATGGAAAAAGGAAGACCAAACTAGGACATAGGCCATAAAATAGATATCATTCATGCTATATGAAAATATATCCATATTAATTTATTAAAAATATTTATATGGCCATCCATGTTGCATAATATAACACTGGATAACTAACCAAACCAGCATAAAAATAAAGAAAAGTCTCCCAGACCATGGCCTTGTGGACTCATAGCCATTGCTCTGTGGACTAGCATTGGTCTGCTTTTGGCTGGCCTTAATTGGGTTAAAGCCATTAAACCACTGTTATGTGTGCATGTGAGTGAACGGGATAGCACAGTACCTAGGTGAAGACCCATTGGAAAAGCTACCTAAGGAGATGAGAAACTCATTTGGATTTCATTTAGTTGGGAAAAAATATTAATGCTGTGACATTTATTTATTTTGCATTGAACACATTTAACCAGTATAATAAAAACAATTTAAAGCATCCATGATAGGAATAAAAATTAAATATCAATAAAATAGCTAGTCAAAGATAAAACAACTGAAAATAAAAGCAGAGTTGCCTAGTCCAGTGGTTCTCAACCTGTGGTCCATGGACCTCTGGGGGGGCTGCGATGTCATTCCAGTGGGGTTTCGTGAAGGCTTGAAGAAATGTTATAATTTAAATCTTGAGTTAAATCTTGAGTTAAGTCATGGCCACAAAAGATATTTAAAGGGGGTCCATGGTAAAGAAAAGGCTGAGAACCACTGACCTGCTCTATTTAGAAAACCTTCCAGAACAGTTTTGTTTTTAGTATTCTGAATGCAGTCAAGGTCAAGGCCAACCTTATCAATATAGAGAAACTGCTCCAAAGAAATAATACTGCTATCAGGAAGCAACATGGCCTCTTGGCCTCAGCTTCCTTCCCAGAATGGAGCACTGGTACAATGCTTCTCTAGATGATCTAATAAATGAGCTGATTGTGATATCCAGGTGCCAAACCATAATGGGCTTTATAGATCAAGATCTATAGATCACTGTAAATTCTACCTGCAGACTAATTGGTAGTCTTTGATAACTTCTTCATTCAACTACAGTCAGGAAAAATGTTATGAATTGTTTGTAGAACATGTCTTAATAAAGTATCCTTGCAAGTATTTTTGTACTTGAAAGAAGAGAATTATTGAAGTACACTCATGATTGTAATACATGTGATGAAATATATATTCTGTTGTATAAGGCTGAGTGTGCAAAAGATTTTACATAAAAGGTTGGAAATATATTTATTTATTTATTTATTATTTAAATTTATATACCGCCCTATCTCCCTTACGGGACTCAGGGCGGTGAACAGGCAATAATAAAAATCACAATAAATATTGAATAAAAAGCCTGCTCTAAAATACCCCATATGAAACTCCTAGCAAAGCCCAATCAAAACTACGCCAGGCCGGCCGCATGGAATAGATGGGTTTTCAAGGCTCGGCAGAAGAGGCGCAGGTCCGTAGTTGTACGTAGGTCGGGGGGTAGGTCATTCCAGAGGGCAGGAGCTGCCACAGAGAAGGCTCTCCCCCTGGGGGTCGCCAGCCGGCATTGACTGGCCGACGGCACCCTAAGGAGGCCCTCTCTGTGGGAGCAGGCTGGTCGAAGGGAGATATTTGGTAGGAGGCGGTCTTGCAAATACCTAGGTCCATTGCCATGGAGCGCTTTAAAAGTTGTTACTAACACCTTGAAGTGCACCCGGAAGGCCACCGGCAGCCAGTGCAGCTCGCGCAGGAGAGGTGTTACATGGGAGTATCTAGAGGCCCCCAAAATCCCCTGCACGGCCGCATTCTGAACTAGCTGGAGCCTCCAGGTGCACCTCAAGGGGAGCCCCATGTAGAGAGCGTTGTAATATTCCAGGCGGGAAACAACAAGGGCTTGAGTGACCGTGCGTAGGGCGTCCCGATCCAGAAAGGGGCGCAACTGGCGTATCAGGCGAGCCTGATGAAAAGCCCCCCTGGCCACGGCCGTCACATGATCGTCTAAAGACAGCCGAGCATCCAGGAGGATGCCCAGGTTGCGGGCCCTCTTCGCGGGAGCTAATGACTCGCCCCCGATAGCCAGAGATGGAGCCAACTGGCTATGATGTGACGCTGGAAACCACAGCCACTCGGTCTTGGACGGGTTGAGTCGAAGCCTGTTCCTCCCCATCCAGACTCGCATGGCCTCCAGGCACCGGGACATCACTTCCGCGGCATCGTTGGGGTGGTCCGGGGTGGAGATGTACAGCTGGGTGTCATCTGCATACTGATGAAACTCCACCCCGAAACCACGGATGATCTCACCCAGTGGCTTCATATAAATGTTGAACAGGAGAGGCGAGAGGACCAACCCCTGTGGTACCCCACAAGTGAGGCACCTCGAGGTCGACCTCTGCCCCCCTGCCAACACAAATTGCAACCGGTCCGAGAGGTAGGAGGAGAACCACCGTAAAACGGTGCCCCCAACCTCAATATACTTTCATAACAGAGATTTTAGTAAAAAATATCTGTTTCATGTCAGAATAAAGTTAGCTTACTCACTTTTTTGTTCTAACAGGACTTGTGCTAGACAGTAATAAACTTCACTATTCCTAGAGAACTAAATTGTAGATTTATAACTTTAGCAAAATGCTTATAATCCAAAATACTTCCGTGAAACATCATTAGTTTGTTTTGTTAAAAGAATGTAAATGTATTTTTATAAAAGAAAATATATATTTTATCTTACGTAAATGTTTTGTCTTTTAATAAGAAAAGATTTATTTCTTAGGTTCTATTATTAAAAAGCTTAAAAGTATAGCATAATTTATAAAAATTGTTAAAATCTAGATACTAGATAAATTATTTTTGGTGATTTTTAGCCTAGCAGTAGTTCCAACCTTCTTATTATACTTACACATCTGTATTGGTTTACAGTATTACAAAATTGGGTGCCTTCTATTAAACAGACTTCAGCTTGACCCTAATAAACAGAATCGCTGTGAGTTTTAAGGCCCCTTGGTTTCACGGATTTTCCATCTTTAACTCTACATGGGGGTGCACTTCCCCAGTCAGAATGGGTGAACAATTTAGGTGTCCTTCTGGACCAGTGGCTAGGAGGCCTTTTGACCAGGTTCACCTAGTGCACCAATTGTTCATCTAGTGCACCAGTTCCGGAAGGCCTTTCTTATGGTAATTCATAAGACTTAGTCACCTCCCAGTTGGATTAATGTAATGTGCTATATATGGGGCTACCCTTGAAAAACACTTGGAAATTGTAGTTGGTCCAGAGCACAAGAATATGGGAAGTTTTTGGCAATCCTCATTACGGTCATGTAACACTGCTGCTCTGGGTTGGAAAAGATTTCTGGATGCTATTCAAGGCGCTGGTTACTATCTGTAATGCCCTTCATGGCATAGGGCCAGATTACTTATGTTACCACCTTTCTCACATTGTTTCTGCCCATCCCACCAGAGCTAGTAAAGTCTTCAGATCTCTTTTAACAATATAATTATGTTGGATTCTGGATACATATCTTCTCAGTGACAGCATCTGCCTATAGAGCAGTTTTCCCCCAAATATTTGTATGGTCTAAACTCTGTTAGCCTTTGCTATACACTGAACCCCTTATCCAAATATCTTGCTCCCCAGGTATTTGGACCAGGGGCTGAATGAGTTGTGCTGTTGTTGTAGGTGAGATTCTTGGATGCTGGGGTTGTCTAGTGTGCTTGTGGTTTCAATTTTGTAAGCTGCCCAGAGTAACATGTAAATCATATAAATAAATCTTATAAATAAACTTATCTAGTCTATCAGTGGATTAACCATGATATTTATTGTATTACTGTGTTTCAGATTCATAATTTATTTGATATCATGTGTTTATTATCTCTTATAATTTACCTTTTTCTATTGGAAACTGAAGACAGTCATCTGCAGTATAAAAATACAATAGATAAATAAATAGTAAATAAATAGAAATAAAAGGAACTGCACCATGCTGGAACCAGAATTACATAGCCAATATCTATGCTAAGTACATCTTTTCTGTGGTGTAATAATTTCCAGGCACCTAATAATTTTTCTGTTAATAATCTCAGAAAAGTTTAGTTTTAAAAAAAAATCTATGCAGTACATAGATCATACTGATAATTTTAAGGATAAAAAATAGCAAATTCCTTTTCATGTCCCAACAACTTTTATTTTTCATCATGCTATATAATAAGTGATGTTTAAACATGTATAGAATAACAGATATACTTATTGTTTTCCGTTGTACACAAGCTTTGCAACTTTCATACCTGCATGTGATATCATAAGACATGTAGAAAAATGGTGGAGTATATATTGCAACAGGTGACCAGCTTTTGTCATTTACTTCCCACCCCCCTCTCGGATGCCATTATATTAATTTTTTGATAAAAATCAATCACCTGTTAATTTAACAGAGGAGGCAAAGAAGCAACTTTCATATACCTCTGTCTAGTTATATTAAAAATAATATTGGAATGGAATGTGTGGGTGACTATGGGGAATGAAGGGAAAAGATGCTGCCTAGGAAACAATCAGACAAGAGAACCAGGAGTACCCAGTGGCTTTATAGTCAGAGAAAGAAACTTAGGAAAAACCTGCCCTGTAACCTCACCGCGATTGGGGTGCTTTGTAACTGATTCGCAATTATAATATTCTCAGCATCTCGTGGCCACATTATTATCATTTGTGACTTTCAGTGCCAGCTTCCAGCAACCAAAGTCAGTGGGGAAGCCAGCAGGAGGTTGCAAATGACAGTCATGTGACATCGTACCTAATCACCACACAAGATTCACCTAACAACTGCAGCTTCCAAAACTGCTGCTGTAAATTGGCACGGTCATGCTTTACAGCTGCTTTGCTTAGTCCCAATGTCAATTATTGTAATTAACTGAGGACTGCCTATATAAACAAGAAGTGTACAAGCTACACATTCTTTTAGGTGTTATGCCTCATTTATCTTGGAAATGATAGTTTTTCATTGGGATAGATTTTGGTTATTGGGGGGTGACTAAAAGAATCTTATTGAGAAATTATACATATTATTTCAGATGTTAAGGAATGGTTGTCATAAATGGTGATCTATTTATTTGGAATATTTTCTACTAATCTATGGATGTAGCAATAAGTGTTACTATGGCAGAGATCTTTTGATACTTTACAATAATATTTTGTATTTATTATATTATGCTGTATTTATCATTTATCAAGGGTTCCACCTCTTTTCTGTTTCTTTGTTGGAGATTGGGTTTTTCTTTTTCTTTTTGTTTTGTTTTACCTTTTTTTAATTTAAGAATTGTTTTGTTAACTATGTGTGATAAAAATAGAAAATAAATTAATTAGTAATTGCAAAAGAGGTATTAGGAATGTAGGATATACAATAAATCCAGGACATAAATTGGTACTTAATAGACAAATTATAATTATACATCTATACATTTATAGACTTATAAGTGCTAAATACTTTGGAGGCTAGATCTATGCATTAATTAGGATCCTTTCTGTGTCAGCAGAATATTGCATTCTGTATTATTTCAGTTTTCAGATCTCTTCTTCCCATACCCATACCCATCTCTTATCTATAAACATAGTCATTTCAGTCCTGGTTTCAGCAAAAGCCCATTAAGGGGTACCAGAAATAACATATCTATTTTAACCTTGATCAAATAAACCAACTTTATATTTCTTCCTTTTACTTCTAACAATCTTAATCTTTATTTTATTCAAATAATATTGTTATAGCACCATTGTAACTTAAAACAGTTACTGAACAAGTGGTGAGTAAGTGGGTACTACCCGTTTTCTCAAGTCATGTGGTTGGTAATATCTGATACAGCTGAAGGATATATTTGTAGCACATATCTGCAGTTATCTATATAAGAATATGGCACATTGAAGACAGGTGCCATATTCCTACTTCTGCAAGTTCAAAAACAACTTTTTCTATCTGAAACTAAACTGCTGGATGATTTTAATACTTGATGAGCATTTATTTGTTCCCTGTTCATATTGATGTTCAGTTAAGAACAGCTGAAGAATAGTTTCAGATTTCATTTTTGTATCAGTAATTCACTATAATTAATTAGTATTCTAAGAAAAATACTTTTTTATCCAGTAGTCTAAGGGATAGATCCAGTTTTTTTAGATCACTTAACTGAAAAAAATCTCCATTAATTCTGAGACAATTTTTTTAAAATGGAATTAAACAATATAAGGAATACTTCAAACCAAAGGCATCCAGTTTCTTTGAATATGCTGGTTTCTTTGAATAGTGCACAAGTAGGGCCTAATCTTATATTCCTTTGCATCTGGTTTTCAGAGACATATATTAGATTTAGTTTCATTTTCGTCTATGCTGTACTTTTGTATTTATCTCTCTTGCCCTTCACTAGGCTCTTTGTTTTTAATAAAGTATTTAAAAAGAAAATGGGCATTCTCTAGGGCAAAGCACAAGCTTCTAACACAGACCTGCACAACCTGTAGAGGGGAAAGGGACATATTGATAAATTAAAAATAATCACAGCCGCAAAGGAGTACCTGGCATGCTAAAGCTCTTAGTTAGCTTTCTGTAAATGGGTATTTTGTGATTAGCTACTGTATATACACTATGTCAGTCATTTGGTAAATAGGCAAATATCCCATGGCAGTCACGTACTGAGTGTGACACAACATGTTTTTCAAATTGCAAATGTCATTGGCCCAAAAAGGGTTCTCTGAGTACTCATAACAAACAAAAACTGAATTCCTTTCTCTCAGCTCCTTGCTATGTAGCCTCTGTCAATGTCTGAAAATTTTCTGAATTGTTTATTTTGCAGTCATGTAAAAAATTAGTACACCCCATTGAATTTCACTTTTTCAGTACATTTTAATACCCATAAATTTTGATCTTCATTTCAACAATGTTAATAGATAAAGGGGATATTATATGATGCACCTTATAGCCCACTTGTCCCCAAATGTCCAGGAACTCCAACATCTAGCAGGGTCCTTGCTGATCCAGGCAATAGCCAATCTGGTATGGTTTTCTGTAAATTGTTTATGGGAGAGATACTTTTCGTCTGGCTCCTCTATGAACCCTGACAAATATGGTTGAACCGTAGCTGTCATCCTCCTCAGAGTATGTATGCTCCATAACCACATTAGGGCTGTGCCTCACTGGGATATTATGTGTGAATAATTTACTTTAGATTCACAGTTTAAGATGGCAGAAATTGAATAATTCAAGTTTTAACCAAGGATCTAAGGGCTCTGAGGGCTCCAATCATGATTGGTATAACAACGGATTTCTTTTTTCCATAAGCATTCCATTTCGATCTGCATGTCCCTATATTCATAATTTTTTCCAACTGTTTTTCCTTAATCCTACCATTATCTGATTTAGCAACATCAGTGACCCAGGCTCTCTTCTTTTCAAGAACTGTTATTATTATTCACACCTCATTTACCTAAATCCTACTTAACTAGGCTTATGGAACTATTTAGACCTAGAAGAACTTAAATAGCTGGTGTGCCCCAAGATCCTAAAAGTCTTTGTTTCATGTATTTGTTCCAATGGCATTTATTTTCTTTTTCTTCTGGCTCTTAACCACTTAGTTCCTTCTTATCTATTTCTGAAAGCATCGTTTGACAAGTGACTTGGTTTTGTTCTCTCTGAATATGTGTTTATCTCATTTTTAAGTTACAGCCACAACTGTCACCTTCAACCTAGTGTCATACATTCATTTCATACCTTCTATGCAAAATATATATATACCAGTACTATTTGCGATCTATAAATTTCCTTCAAGAGATAAACAACAAATTCAAAGTGGGAGCGAATTTAATTTGGGAAAGTGGGACAAAAGGAGACATTTATCCTAATGCTAGCATTCCCACACAAACACAGCTTCTTTAATTTGTTATACACACACACACACACACACACACACACACATACATACATACGAATCTAGTTTGATCATTCATTTGTGGCAAATGAATTCTTATCTGAATTTATTCATTACTTTAAAATTCATTTTTTCTCATTATTTTTTTTGTTCTTCATATAATTTTTATATAGGCATATTTTATTAAGTTAATAAAGTTCCGTTATTGTCCCTAAAGTGGTTCATATATTTGTCAATAATTAATTAGATCAAGCAATGTTGGTCCAGTTCTTAGAATTCTGACATGGTATTCTTATATGTTGAAAGATGGAATAATGAGGAAGCTTGCTGGAAAAAAAACCAGAAAAAGAAAAAAATGTTTTTTTTCTTCGTTATAAAACAGAATCTAAATAACATGGTTTTCTCCACCTAATGAATGCAGAAAAAGTGAAAGTAATGGGAGTGGAAATATTGCTGTGTGGGAAGAAAATGGTTTAGGGTTGGGACCAGAATTATCCAATTATCCACCTTACTGCATTCTCATTAAAGCCTGCCTGAAGGCTTTAGGGGCATAAATGATGTGGAATTTAAGATATGGGACCAAGGTGTATAGGATAATAGCTAAAAATGGGCCACGAGATCCATATATTAAATTTTAGCTGCTATGTCATCAACAAATGTTTTCAGCTAGTAGTTTTGTTCTTGATTATGATTTGTGGTAGCTGGTACATTTTTCCAGTTACCTGAATTTCAGACTTCCTTTCCTTTAAAAGTGTTCTAGGAAACCTGGCAGAAAAAAAGGGAGAATTAAGCTATACATTAGATCATCTGATCCTACAAAAAATTAGGTGTTTTCTTTTTCTTTGTCCATCTAGTAACACTTCTAATGATCAATAGATGGTCATGAAAGCCAGGGCAAAAGAACCTGAATATAGGAGTAAAACTAAGCTTCTACAAATATAGATCATCTACATAGGAAGGAATTTCCCAACTTAAAATTCCTCTTCTTCCTCCTGCCTAATCTTATGTAATTCTCTAATTTTATTTCTCTTCACATTAGCTCATACTATAAGAGTCATCCATGTATTTTGTAAGGAATTGTTCATTTCTTTGAAAACCAGGGATTCAACTTTAAGATTATAATTGTATACTTTGTTTAAATATATTTATATTACATACAAGTTTCATTTTAAATTAGGTTTTCCTTTTTTTAAAATTATAGCATCATATAATTGAAATTTGGCTACCATTTTAATCTCAAAGATTGCCTCAGTATACAAATGCCTTCCAATTAGAAGGAGATCTCTTATATCATGAATCAACAGAAAGGGACAGAAAATATAAATCTTCCATGAAAAGAAAATAATAATCTCTATTTTAAAGGACTATATGAGCCAATCCTTTCTAATAATTTTCTGAACTGTTCAGCATATTTGGATTTCCAGGAGAAATCTAAAGGAACAGGCAAAAGTAATAATATAATATTTATAGATGAAAAACTATTGTGGTCAGTGACTGAAAGATGCAGTTTTTGATACAGAACAAGTTTCAGACATTGTAGCAGAATATATGGGCATAAGCTAATTTTAATGAGATAAGTATATAATTATTTTATGCCCAAATTGATTCACATTCAAATCCCATGTTGTACTGGTTTTAGGAAAGAGATGGTGAAATTTTATTTAGCTTTATATTTTATTTTTCTAGTTTTCACTCAGTCTACTGTTTAATCTTTGATTACAGGCTACTAAAGAAGTAATAGAACGTGAGGCCCCAGGAATGGCCTTGGCAATGCTGATGGGATCACTTAATGTTACACCTCTGGGCATGCTCTCTAGGTAAGAATGCTAACAAAAATATCAAAAGTTTTTCTCTAGAAAAACCTAAGGTAGTGGAATGAACAAAAGTAATTCATCATCCCTTTCTCATTTTGATATCCAAATGGCTTCTTTTATTGTTTTATGGTTTTTATTTGCTTGCTTTATTTTTTTATTGTGGAGTATTTTTGACAGATGGAATTCAGGAAGAAAAAACATTGAATCTCTCTTGCAAAATTTTCACATAGTAACAATGTGTAGAAGTTATATTGCACTTTCAAACTATTTTGCATATTTTGCTTCAGTACACTACACAACAATATTTTAAAGTAGATTGTGGATCCCATATTGCAGCCACTGAGAGATATAAACGATTATAGCGGTTATATCTCATGGCTGTAGAAAGTGACTCTCTCTGTCTCTTTTTTCCTCTCATAGAAGTATTGTAAACATCTTCCAAAACAAAAATATTGAAAAACACATGACTTAACCCAAGACCCCAATTCTTTACTCATCGAGCAAAATCAGTGAACTCAGTGAGGCATACTAAGCAGTCACTTTGCAGAATGAGATGGACGACAATTTAATAAATAAAAATAAATACTAAATATGCATGCAAAACATTACACTATGGGATATTTTCTTCAAGGATTAAGTTGCAGGAATAACCCAGTTTTGTTGGCTACTTATTGTCAATGCTGCTAACATCAGATGTTCTTGCTTTGACAACAGATGGAAATGCAGTCATTTTTCTCTATTGCTTTTAGAGTTAATTGAAGCTGGGAGGGGGAATGTGGATGAGAGTCCAGCTAGTCATAACAATAATAACTCAGCCGTGGGAACCCAAGGTTATTGGGCCAGCATTGATAGAATTTTGGTGGGCTGGAGAGCTGGGGAGAAAGCCCGCACTTCAAGCTAATTGAGAAATGTGATTTATGACTGTTTATTGGAGAAGGGAATTGTGCTTTGTTACTTTGTATCCAGGGGAGGGGAATTTAGTTTTTGGTTTCAACTATGTAGTGCCGATACTTTGTTTCTCGAATAAAAGATTATTTAAGGTAAACAATACCTCGAAGTTCTTTTGAAGAGTTTCATCTGTCGGAACCATGACATTAAACCAAAAACTCCAATTTTTACCTAACTATCTTGGGGTCCCGAGCCCCAGTCGCTGTCCCTAGAATTGAGGGATAGACCGACAAAGATTCGGGGAAGATCTCAACATGGAAAAGGAAGGAGCGTCTGAAACCAGCAACCTGGCAGTGGTTGCTCCCTCAGAGGAGGGAGTGCAGGCCAGCGCGCTGGTGGAGAAGGAACTTTTTCAGGTCTCTCAGATGGGGGCAAGACCCAAGCTGCGAGGACAGCTGATCTGGTCATCGGAATGGACCTTACCCAGTGGAGACTCTAGACACCTTGAGACAGCCTTTACACAATCAAGTGCTTTGAAGGCGGACGAGGTCAAGCTGCAAGGAGGGGCTTCCCACAAGTCGCGCTCCCTGGACTGGTGGAGAACTACAAAATTGACTACCACCGAGGACTCGGGTGAGTGGAAGTACCTGTCCACAGTCTGTAGTCAATCAGTGGAGAAGTTGGTGGAAAGATTTGAGGAGCTAGAAATGAAAAGTGGAGAACAACCCTCCCGTTCTCCATACCCGAGCGATTGGCAAGGCAGCCACCAACTCATGCCAAGGGGAAGTCCCAGTCCCACCTGTGCAGGTCAAGCAGCTTCCCCATCCTCGAAGCCATTTACCATGGCCTTCAGCCCCATGGGGAGAGACAGCTCCAGTCGTCGCCCTTCCAAAAGCCCAGATCACCGCCGGCGAGATAAGAGCCTGAGCCATCACCAGGACAGCCGAAGCCCGGATCGACGCGCTTACCGGCCACCCAGCCTGGGGCCCATACAGCAATGGGGGATGTCCCACAGATGGGAGGCCAGCAGTCGCTGGCGATGCAGCAACTGAACTGGGGGTGGCCGCAGCCCCCGAATGTGCAGCAGCAGAAGGGGGCCTTGCAGCAACCAGGGATGATACAGCTGCCAGGGGGTCAGCAACTGCTGGGAGTACAGCAGCAGTGGGGCTGGCCGCCATCTCTGAACATGCAGCAACCACTGAGGGATCCGCAACTAATGAGGATCCAGCAACAACCACCTCCAGGGCTGCAGGGGGGCCTACGACAATTGGGGATGCCACAGTCGCCTGCAGGTCAGCAGCAGTGGGGGTGGCAACAGCTTCCGCACATGCAGCAACCACTGGGAGGCCCGCAGCAACTGGGGGTGCCATTTCAGCAGCCGCTGAGACCATTGGCAGTCATACAGCAATTGGGGATGCCACAGCCGCCAGCAATACAGCAACAGCCATGGGGTGGCAACAACCCCTGAACATGCAACAACCGCTGGGAGGCCTGCAGCAACTGGGAATGCAGCAGCCGCTATGGGGAGGCCAGCAACCGTTGGGGGTGCAACATCCACAGTGGGGAGGCCAGCAACCACCGGGAATGCAGGCTCCCTAGGGGGCGCAGCAACCACTGATGGCACCACCTCTTAGAGCAACCTTTGATGGAGACCTGGAGAAGCTGATCTTTTTCCTCAACCAGGTGCATTCTCACTTGAACCGCTGTGCCGATTTCTACCCGAACCCAGCTGCTTTGGTCGACGTGGTTGCGTCCAGCTTGGAAGGGGAAGCATCTGAGTGGCTGAACAATTTATACAACGAGGAAGCACCTGAGTTGGGGGACCCCCATCTCTTCCTCCTAGGACTGAGAGCAAGGTTCGAGGACCCATCCATCACCCTCAAAGCAGAGGAGCAAGTCCACAAGATAAGACAAGTCGGCAGGCCTGCACTGGAATACATACGAGAGTTTCGCAAGATAGCCGGCCAAATAGAGAGGTAGCCCAAGCAATCACTAGTCCATCACTTCAAGGAGGGACTAGACGACCACCTCTCCCAGGCTTGTGTCTATCGAGCAGTCCCTAATCAGTTCCAAGAATGGTACCAGGCAGCAGTAAGACTGGACATCCAGCTTGCCCACTATAAGAAGCCACCTCCACTAGAAGCCGAGCCAAGGCCAGATCAACCCAAATGGCAGCCCCCCCGAAAGCCTTCAACCGCCGCAGCTACTGAAAATCCCAGGCCACCTGCAGGCCCACCGATCAAGTGCTTCAGATGTGGACAACAGGGACATCAAACAGCGAGTTGCCCAGTCCCTTACCCTCAACAGCAGAATAGAATGGGACCACCAGCGAGAAAGAAACCAGCCCAGCAGCCAGCGAAAGAGAAATCCAACTGGATTGTGCAGGAACCCGTTGCTCAAGTCACGTCCCCCACGCAGGAGAGTGCCGAAACCCAAGCCGGACCTGCCGCCACTCTACCCTCCTACAACAGCGATGACGAAGGAGAGAATGACCCGATGGTGAGTCGACATGTTCCACCTTTTTCACTATCTGCCAAACCTATAATCCCTAAGATGGGGGCACAGGTAGATTTGAAAGTACTAGTGGACTCTGGATGCTCCTGGTGCATTATTAGCTTGTCACTTGCCCTGAAAATGGGCATACAAGCAAGGCTGCTCTCCAAACCTGTGAGGTTTGAGCAAGCCGATGGCTCTCTAATGGGAGGAACTTTAGTCATGCAATTGACTGAACCCCTATGCTTAGAAATAGGTGAGCACTGGGAGTTCATTCATTTCATGGTGGCTCTGAAAATGACTGAAGCTGTGATCCTAGGGCTAGCCTGGTTAGACAAATGGAAGCCGTTTATCTGGTGGGAGAAGGGAATGAGGACTGTGAGGTTACCTGTAGGACCCAAGCCCCCCTCTTAACTCATACGTTACAGGAGAACTTATCCCACCCAATGAGATAGCGCAAATAACTGCCTTGTCTCAACCAGGTGAGCCACTCATCCCCAACGAGTACCAGGACCTAGTGGAGGTGTTTAGTGAGAAAGAATGTGACACCCTGCCTCCCCACCGACCTAATGATTGCTCTATCGAACTGTTACCGGGAGCCAAACTCCCACAGCCGAGAATGTATGCTATGTCCCCCCTTGAAATGGAGGAGATGCAGCAGTATGTGGACAAGAACCTAGCAAGGGGATTTATCAAACGGGCCAAGTCTGCCGTGGGAGCCTCGGTATTATTTAAAGAAAAAAAAGACGGGTCGCTTTGTCTCTGCATGGATTATAAAGGTCTGAACACTGTGAACGTGGAAATCAAATACCCCCTCCCCCTCCTGAAGGACTTACTAACCCACCTGGCAAAGGAGAGTGTCTTCACTAAGTTGGACTTGAGAGAGGCATATTACTGGATGAAGATAAAGGAGGGAGATGAGTGGAAGACTGCCTTTAACTGTCCCATGGGGAGCTACCAATTTAAAGTTCTTGAACTACAGGGGGCTCCAGCTTACTTTACGCAGCTGATCAATCAGGTACTACATGACCATTTATACAAAGGGGTTTTGGTGTATCTTTATGACATCCTGATATACAGCACTAATATGGGTGACCATGTAAAACTAGTGAGAGAAGTGCTAAAGAAACTGTTGAATGCCAAACTTTATGTTAAACTATCAAAGTGTGAGTTTCACCAGACCCAACTAGATTATCTTGGCTACAGAATTTCCAGTGAAGGCATTGAAATGGGCCCGACCGTAGTTGAATGGCAGACCCCAAAGACTCGCAAACAACTCCAGAGCTTTCTGGGATTCACCAACTTCTATCGCTAGTTCTCCCCTCCTTTGCTGAAATTGCCTAACCCCTAATGAAATTACTGAAAACAGGCAAGGAGAGAGGAAAGCCATGTCTGGGCCAACCATTAGCATTGACTATGAACTGTCAAACCGCTTTTGAGAATTTAAAAAGGCTATTTGCAGTCAAACCAGTTTTAAAGCATCCTTGCCTAGGGAAGCCCTTTGTGATTCAGGCCAATGCCAGCGATGTGGCCGTTGGAGCTGTGTTATTGCAAAAGAACCAGAGTGGGATCCTACAACCCTGCACCTACACCTCAAAAAAATTCGCTGAGTGCGAGAGGAGGTGGGCTGTGTGGGAGAAGGAAGCCTTTGCGATCCAATGGGCTCTATTAAACTGATAACACTATCTAGAAGGGAGCAAGGTGCCTTTTGAGGTATGGACTGATCACAAAAATCTAGAAGCACTGAAAACTCCCCGCAAATTGTCCCTCAAACAAGAACGATGGGCGCAATATTTTAACCAGTTTAATTTCACCCTAAAGTACATACCAGGGGGAAAAAACTTCTTAGCTGATGCTTTATCCAGACTGCCCCAGTACAAGAGCCAGCGTGAAGAGTTTAATGAAGTAATTATTTCCACTCCACAAACTGCTTCTCAACTCACGCCACGCAGAGCCCTGCCTTCAAGAGCCTTCTTTGACCCTGGGGCAAAGAAAATAAAACGAGAGCTCCTCACCGACCAATGGTTGAAGGACAATCAAACCTTCCTAACTTGCAGGGATGGTTTGCCTTACAAAGGGGAAAAGCTGCACTTGCCCGAGACCCTTCGCCTTAACGCCCTCCGTCACGGCCATAAAACAGGCTGGGCACTTTGGATATTTAAAAACACAAGTCGACAAGTTTGGTGGCCGGGGTTGAAATGGGATGTAGAAAACTGTCCGGAGTTGTGCTATATGTGCCACCATGAAA
Source organism: Protobothrops mucrosquamatus (assembly GCF_001527695.2). Lineage (NCBI taxonomy): Eukaryota > Metazoa > Chordata > Lepidosauria > Squamata > Viperidae > Protobothrops > Protobothrops mucrosquamatus. The sequence goes on along the minus strand of NW_015386571.1, from coordinate 1,215,422 downwards.
AGAATTCTGGGGAAAACCCCTGGGTTATTACAACCAGTGGCGGACCTTTCCCAACCATGGGAAGAAATTGCTATGGATTTTATAGTAGACCTACCTGAAAGTAGGGGAAATACATTAATCTAGACTGTGATAGGTCTGTTTTCAAAGCAGGCTCACTTTATTGCCTGCAAAGGGCTCCCGTCTGCCCAACGACTAATCAAGATGTTCCTGAAACACATCTACTGACTGCATGGCGCACCAAAACGAATAATCTCTGACGGGGGTGCAGTTTACAGCTAGGTTTTGGAGGAGTTTTGTTAAACTAATTGGCTCATCTCAAGGACTATCATTGGCCTTTCACCTGTCTATCAATGGGGCGGCTGAATCTGCGAACTCAATGGTGGAACAGATCTCTGATGCTATGTGGATTATCAACAAATGAACTGGACTGACCTTCTCCCTTTCGCAGAGGTGGCTTACAATAACTCTGTTCACAGCAGCACTGGCTTCATGCTTTTTAAAGTGGCCACAGGAAAAGAGTTCAGCCCAATACCCGAATATCCTCAAGGACCCTTCGCTTCCCAAACTCTTGATCAATGGGTGAGGGGGTGGGAAGAAGTCTGGAAAACCACAAAAACTACTTTGAAAAAGGCTTCTGAGACATACAAAAAACAGGCAGATAAAAAAGGACTCCTCAGAGGACATTCCAAGTTGGGGAAAAGGTTTATCTGTCCACCAAATATTTACGGCTTAAGTTACCTAGTAAGAAGTTAGGGCTGAATTACTTAGGACCCTTCCCCATTGTAAGGATCATTAACCCGGTCTCGGTAGAACTAAAACTTCCCAGGCTCTTAGGGAAAGTTCACCCTGTTTTCCATTGTAGCCTGTTGAAACCTTTTTGGGATTCCACCTTAAGACCTCCCCCTAAGAAGGCACCTGGACCTCTCATAGTGGCAGGATAGATTCACTACGAAGTAAAGCGCATTCTTGATTCAAGAATTTTTAAAGGGAAATTGCAGTACTTAGTGCAATGGAAGGGATATCCATTGTTTGAGGCCACCTGGGTGAAATCTAAGCAAGGTAAAAGCTGACAGACTCATTAATAGGTTCTATAAGAAACACCCTAACAAACCAAGAAGCAACCACTAACCTGTGCTTTTGATTGCATTACAGGATTTGTCCTTTTTGTAAGGGGGGCATGATGTCAATGCTGCTAACATCAGATGTTCTTCCTTTGACAATAGATGGAAATGCAACCATTTTTCTCTATTGCTTTTAGAGTTAGTTGATGCTGGGAGGGGGAATGTGGATGAGAGTCCAGCTAGTCATAAGAATAATAACTCAGCCATGGGAACCCAAGGTCATTGGGCCCAGAGTTGATAGAGTTTTGGCGGGCTGGAGAGCTGGGGAAAAAGCCCGCACTTCAAGCTAATTGGGGAATGTGATCTATAACTGTTTATTGGAGGAGGGAATTGTGCTTTGTTACTTTGTATCCAGGAGAGGGGAATTTAGTTTTTGGTTTCCACTATGTAGTGCCGATACTTTGTTTCTCGAATAAAAGATTCTTTAAGATAAACAATGCCTCGAAGTTCTTTTGAAGAGTTTCATCTGTCGGAATCATGACACTTATATTTATAATTATTTCAGATTCCTAAAGTTAAATTAGAATAAAATCAGTGCATTTTATTTATATACTAGATATCCTACTTTTCATATTGGAGAGATATCCTACTTTTCATATGTCATCCAGTGAACTTCTATGACTGAGGTAGACAAGAATGTGGGCATTTCTGGTGTCAGTCCAACCCTTAATCACTATCACACCACATCTATAGAAATTATTTTTTCAGATTTCTTTTTCTCCTCGGCACTAATTTCCCTGTTTTCACTAATAGCAAATATTTAAAAGAAATTTTGCAAATAAATAAATAAATATGCATAGTTCTCACAGAAAATATTTCTGAATTGTGAAGAATCTATATGAATCCCAAGTTTAAATGAGTTTCAATTAATTTTTATCATGTTAATGTGATTCAGTAATGCACTTGACTGAACTTCAGTTATGATTATAATGAAGAAAAAAATAGTAGCATTTGTCTTGAAAGAAATTACATAAATATTTGACATTGATATAGTACAGAATTGCATCATGCATCAATATTTGATTGATGGAGAGGGAATACAATATATAATTAAGAGTTAACATAATGTTAATAAAGAAAAATAACATGTGAAGTATGTTCCAAATTAGATAAGAATGTTGTAAAAGGAATACATAGATGGAACCAAAATCCTTTCAGTGGGAATTGCATATTATTTCTTGGTTCCTATCACTAAGCACTGTTTTGTGTGTGTTGAAAAATTGTGGAAAAGCTAGTCTGATGTACTGTAGTAGTTAAAGCATCAGGATAGAAACTTGGAGACTGTGAGTTCTAGTGCTGCGTGAGTCTTTCCCACTAAATGTCTAGTTTACAAAAATAAAAGAGAAACTTCTGTATGTGTTCTAGTCAGTCTCACATATAAAAAATTGAAAAGTTGGCAAGTTGCAGTTTAGAACGTCATCCTTGAAATATTCTCTTGTTCTAGGAGATCAGTAACAAACTGACTTAGTATTGTATATTCTCCTGCTGATTATTTCCTTGATTCTATTATAATTGTAGATATTTGTTCTTTTGGGTCAGGATTGTTTGTTTTCCTATATGATACATAAAAGGACAATAAAAGAGATAGCTGGTAGATCAGACATGTCAAACTCGCGACATCACGTGACTCGCGAGACGTATCGGGACTATTTTGCCATTGTCGGCAATGGGGGGGCCACGGCTCCGGTATGATGAAACTGGCCTGTAGGCCGGTAGTTTGACACCCCTGCAGTAGATGATAGACATAGATCACATTGGAAGATGATCCAGCTGAATTATTTGTTGCACTTGTGGTTGATATTATTGTCATTATTTTAGAGACAGACTTGGGAGATGGATTTGTTGTTGGTTCTAATTCCTGTGTTTGTGTTTATATAGCCTATAGGTGCTGATGTATGGTAGGTTTTCTGTAAGCAGCATGATAAAGTTGTTTAAATGTCTAGGATGGGCTATAGCAGTGATGGCGAACCTTTTAGAGACCGAGTGCCCAAAAACTGGCCCTGCCCCCGCTCCACCCCCTGCCCCACCCCCACCCTGCCTGCCCGCAGGACCACTCACTGCCTCCAGGGCCCGCCGCAGATCACCCAGGCAGCCCAGCAGCGCCATGGTGGCCACACCCTCTTCCTGCGCCCTACAGCATCAACTGTGCATGATGGGACGTGAAGGCAGAATCTTGTCTACGCTGCCTGGCTGCCATGTCCTTGGCTGTGCTGCTTCGCGTGGGCCATGCTCGGGGAAATTCTCCTCCAAGGGGCTGCTGATGAGGGGGTTGCAGGGGGAGGCGAGGCTGGGGCAACGGCACGTGTGCCCACAGAGAGGGCTCTGAGTGCCGCCTCTGGCATGCGTGCCGTAGGTTCGGCACCACTGGGCTATAGTGATATACAAGAAGGGAAAGGTTCTTCTTGGAATAACAGTAGATCAACTTTGCTATCCTTCTAGAAAGTAAATAGTATTTTCATAATATGACATTGACATGAAACAAATTTAATTAAGATTACACTTTATATGATTCTTGTGTCATATTGTCAGCCCTTCAAGTTACACCGTCAGAAAACAGACTCCACAAGAGTGCTGGAATTCTGCTTTAGTATATAGATATGTACTTGATGGTGAGCTTTTCAATTGCTACCCCCCCTTTTGGGGAATATTATTAACCCTGAGATCCAGACGGTCCATAATCTGTTGGGTTTCACAAATGCTAGCAAAACCTGGCCTTTTCAGCAGGCTTTGAAAGGTGGAAAGTTGTGATATGTTTAATTAATGTAGAATGTTATTTATCTCTGGCATTGTACTTTCTATTAGTAAAGTACAAAAAATATATTATTCTATTTATTGTATTTGTAAAACACACAGTTATTTGTATTTTAGACTTGTAATTTTTAATATTATGTACATAAATAGATATGAAAGCTGTTCTGAATCAGTTCCGATAACAGTGATCTGAAAATCAATTGATCATTCATATTACTTTCAATCTTTTTCACTTGGTGATAGTTTTAGGGAAAATACCAATATTCAGGGATGGACAGCTGATATAAGCAGCTCTAGCATCATTGAGCAACAGTAAGCCCTGTTTATATGAACTTATTTAGTTGTTTCTTTAAAGCATTTAAATGGCTGCACATCTTAAACTCTGGGTGGCTAAAACCCCCAAAATAAAAACAATATATGTCAGCAATGAAATAAAACATTAGAACAAAGATGTCTTAATATCACAATTAAACATTCCCATGCAGCCTACAATAAGTTTGCGCATGTGACAGCAAAATGCTGTAATCATTATAAATGCAAGCCAGTTGCCAAGTGCCTGAATTACAATCACATGACTGTGTGACTGCTGCAACAGTTGTAATTTCAAGGATGGGTCATAAGTTACTTTTTTCAGCACTGTCACAACTTAGAACTGTCACTAAAAGAATGGTCATAAGTCCAGGACTACCTGAATGCATATATGTGAAAAAGCATTAATATTTTGTTGATGAGCTAAGTAAAACTAGTTTGATCATGAAGGTTTCTTTAATCAACTCTACTTCTAAAAAAACTTTTTTTTCAGTGAATGAATTCTATGACCTCACATTTTTGAGATTGGTTAAAATTATGTTTTATTAAAAACAATTGTTAATTTTCTGTGTCTTAGCACTCATTTCTCTCCCCTTTTTTTCTCCTCCCCCCCTCCCCCCAGACCTGTGTGTGGAATCAGAGGGAAAACTCTCATAATTAACCTTCCAGGTAGCAAGAAAGGATCACAGGTAAGCAGTGTTTTTCATGAGGAACTAAAGATCTTTTGATGATTACAAAATTTTCTTCCATAAATAGTAAATATAATTTAATATAGTGTAATTAGCAGGAAAGATGAGAATTATTTTAATAAATACCATTCATTCAGGAGGTGAAGGCATTCCTCCCATCCATTTTTCTCCACTATAACTCTGTGAAATAGTTGAGCTAAGAAAAAAATGACTGGCTCAAAGGCTAGGGAGCTTTTATTGCTGAGGATGAACTAGAACCTGAATCTTCCCAATAGTAGTCTAGCACAGGGCTTTTCAACCAGTGGTACGCATACCACTTGTGGTACATTAATGAGTGGCAGGTGGTATGCAGTCCTGCCTAGCCAAGTGTAGTGGGGGAGGGAAAGAGCCAGCACAGGCAAGGACTTGCAGTGAGAGAGTCCTCTGGAGCTGCAAAGGCCCCAGGCTCACTTCTGGCTCACCCTTCCCCATAAGAAAGGAGGAAGGGGGACGGAGACAGGAGAGCCTATAAAACAGTGGTTCTCAACCTTTTTAATGCCGCGACCCCCAACCGGTCGTAAGTCGAGGACTAAACCGGTTGTAAGTCGAGGACTACCCAACCGGTCGTAAGTCAAGGACTTTCCCTGCCCGGGAGCGCCGTGCATGCATGGTTCCGCCCCCTGCGCCGGCCGAGGCGTAGCTGGCAAGTGGCAGAGACGGAGCAGGCCGACCACCAGCTGGCCCAGCTCAAGGGAGGTAAGGCACCCACCGGAAAAGGGGAAAAAAATGGCGGACAGCCTTGCTTGGCGACCCCCGTGAAATGGTCGATCGACCCCAAATGGGGTCGCGACCCATAGGTTGAGAACTGCTGCTATAAAAGGAGGCAGTTTGGGTAGGTGAGGGAGAGAGAAAAAAAGCAGCAGCCTTGGGAGGAGGCAGAGTCAGCTGCACCGAAGGGGAGGGGGAGGGGAGGGGGAGGGGAGGGGAGATCAAGCAGGCTGGCCATGAGCCGATCTACAACTGCTGTGGCAGCCACCTGTGCTGGCAGCAGCAAACAGGCAAGAAATGCAGTGGGGGAGGGGTCACCCTCCAAGAGGAATGAAAAAAGGCAGCAATGGCTCGAGGTGAGGCATGGAGGAGGGAAGGAGATGGAGAGTGGAAGGATTCTTATATGCTTTTGTGACTTTGAAGTTCTGGGATTTGTGCAATGAGGGCTTTGTGTTCTTAAGGAGTGTTTGGCAATTTCTATTTGGCTGATGGTTGATGTCTCGTGTTAGCTTCTATTGCTCTGCTGTTGTTAGCTGTAAGTTTTGCTGCAAGGAATTTTGAAGTATTTTTCTCCTGAATGGATTTTGCCTGTAGCATTCCTTTACTTATGAATGGAGCAATTTGGGGAGGTTGCCTTAGCCGGCAGCCAATACTTACATTTTTTTTCCTCCTTAAGTGCCGGCTGCGCTCCTTACTTTCCTTTCTAGCCAGTAGCTAATTCTTAAAGGGGAATGTGCCTTTTTAAGCTAGTTCACTGAGCAGCTTGTCTTTTCTGTCTCTGGAGGCCTTTCCTTGTTTGATCAATATATGGAAGAGGGAAAATATGGGGTGGGGTTCAAATTCTTCCTTCAGAAGGAGATGGGAATGAGAAAAAGGGAGGCAGGGAAGGGAGGGAGGAAAGGAAGTCCCGCCTTAGCACTTGGCCACCAGCAGCTCTGCCATTGACTTTGCTTGTCAAAAGGTTGCAGAAGGGGATCACATGACCCTGGAACACTGTGACCATTATAAATATGAATCAGTTGCCAAGTATCCAAATATAAATCACATGACCCTAGGCATGCTGCAATGGTCATAAGTGTGAAATATGGTCATAAGTCATTTCAGTGCAATTGCAATTTTGAACAGGTTTTTTTTGGGGGGTCATCAAGTTTTTGACACCTTGCTAGGTGGTACTCGAATATTGCCATATCCTAAAAGTGGTACAATCGGTAAAAAGGTTGAAAAGCCCTGTATTAGAGAGTATGACATCTGAATGCAACTCTTGCAATACAAATATTTTTAGAATTAAAGATTTTGTAGAATAATTTTCTATAATCTATCTTCTTCATACCTGGGTATTCTAACAAAATGAATAAGCAATGAATAAGTACATATTGAACTATCAAACAATAATAATACTTAGCATGGGAGCCCGCTTCCACTATGATTACGTCGGCTGCCGACGAAAGCTAAGTTTATCAAACAGTTGTTAGTTTATTAAACAGTTGTTTTTATATTTATCCCGGTGTTCAACTATTTTTCTCAACATATATATATAGTGTATTGTGTGTGTGTGTGTGTGTGTATCTGTCATGTATGTATATCTGTATGTATGTATATCTGTCTGTCATGAAAGTCATTGTAAATATTTTAAATAATATAGTAGGATTTTCTGTTTTAAAAGCTGTGAGTATTTATAAGATTACACTGTGGCATAAAGTTTCTAACAATGTAAATATTTTTATAATATTTTTAGAAGACAAAAGTTAAAGTTTATTCCCCATATCCAGGATAAAATTGGAGGGGGAAGGTAGGATGATACAAAATAGATGACACAATAGCATGTATATAGGTGGGGCTAGAATATTTTGTTTGATCTGAGGAAGTTATAGACATTCTTAGATATTGTGAGTTAACAAGCCAAAGTGAGATTTGAAGCAATTTTGTTTTACTCTTAGAAGCCCTAACAATTTGTTGTCAATATTTGGTGAACACTTTTTATTTAAATATGCTAGTGTATCTAAGTGAAATGTGTTAAAATTGTAGATTTTTTTCAAACAAAACTTCCCTCATACGAGGTAGAGGTATTCTAACATTTAATTTATCTTTATTTGTATAGAATGTATATGTAATTTTCAAATTTAGAAATAATAATGATGATGGTGATGATAGTGATGATGATAATTAAGTTGGAAGGGACCTTGGAGGTCATCTAGTCCAACCCCTGCTCAGGCAGGAAACCCTATACTGTTTCAGACAAATGGCTGTCCAATCTCTTCTTAAAAACTTCCAGTGTTGGAGCATTCAGAACTTCTGGAGGCAGGTTGTTCCACTGATTAATTGTTCTAACTGTCAGGAAGTTTCTCCTTAGTTCTAGGTTGCTTCTCTCTTTGGTCAGTTTCCATCCGTTGCTTCTTGTCCTGCCTTCAGGTGCTTTGGAGAATAGCTTGACTCCCTCTTCTTTGTGGCAGCCCTTGAGATATTGGAACACTGCTATCATGTCATCCCTCGTCCTTCATTAAACTAGACATACCCAATTCCAGCAACCATTTCTTATATGCTTTAGCCTCCAGTCCCCTAATCATCTTTGCTGCTGTTCTTTGTATTCTTTCTAGAGTCTCAACATCTTTTTTACATCGTGGTGACCAAAACTGGATGCAGTATTCCAAGTGTGGCCTTACCAAGACATTGTAAAGTGGTATTAACACTTCATGTGATCTTGATTCTATCCCTCTGTTAATGCAGCCTACCACTGTGTTGGCTTTTTTGGCAGCTGCAGCACACTGCTGGCTCATATTTAAGTGATTGTCCACTAGGACTCTGAGATCCCTTTCACAGTTACTACTATTGAGCAAGGAATCACCTATACTATAGCTGTGCATTTGGTTTTTCTTGCCTAAATGTAGAACCTTACTTTTTTCACCATTGAATTTTATTTTGTTAGATAGCGCCCAGTGTTCAAGTCTGTCAAGATTCTTCTGTATCCTAAGCCTGTCTTCTGGAGTGTTGGCTATTCCTGCCAGCTTGGTGTTGTCTGCAAATTTTATGAGTTCCCCATCTATCCCCTCATCCAGATCATTGATGAAGATGTTGAAGAGCACTGGGCCCAGAACAGAGCCCTGGGGCACCCCACTACATACTTCCCTCCATGTAGATGCAGTTCCATTGAGGACCACAAGTTGAGTACGGCTGGTCAGCCAGCTACAAGTCCATCTGGTGGTGATGCTGTCTAACCCACATTTTTCTATCTTATCAAGTAGTAGGTTGTGATCTACTTTATCAAATGCCTTATTGAAGTCCAAGTAACTTATATCCACAGCATTCCTCTGGTCCGCTAATTTTGTCACTTGGTCAAAGAATGCAATAAGATTTGTCTGGCATGATCTGTTTTTGACAAACCCATGTTGGCTTTTGGTAATGACTTTGTTTGCTTCTAGGTGTTCACTAATTCGTTGTTTGATTATCTTTTCCAGAATCTTCCCAGGTATTGAGGTCAGGCTGATAGGTTTGTAGTTTCCTGGATCCATTTTTTTCCTTTTTTGAAGATGGGAACTACGTCAGCTCTTTTCCAGTCCTCTGGTAGTTTCCCAGTGCTCCAGGATCTTTGAAAAATATAGTTCAGTGGTTCTGAGATCACATCTGCTAGTTCCTTGAGAACCTTGGGGTGTAATCCATCTGGTCCTGTGATTTGAACTCGTCTAGGCTGGACAGGTGCTCACTTACCATTTTCTTGCCTATCTTAACTTGTGTTTCCAATCCATTTTTTACGGTACTGTTTTTGATAGGTTGGACTGTTTTTTCCCTTTGTGTAAAGACGGATGCAAAAAATGAGTTAAATAGTTCTGCTTTCTCCCTGTTGCTTGTCACCTTCTTGCCACTTTCTCCCACTAATGGACCAATCATTTCCTTGACTTTTTTCTTGTTTTTTACATGTTGAAAGAAACTTTTTTTGTTATTTTTGACTTTTGTTGCAAGCCTTAGTTCATTTTGAGCCTTAGTTTTCCTCACTTCATTTTTGCAGGCTCGGGCTATTTGCTGATATTCTGCCTTAGTTATGTGCATCTCTTTCCACTTGTTATACTTGTTATATATTTGCTTATATACTTGATAACTTGATTTTGGATTGTGTCAACTTCATGGATGACTGGTGATTATTAAAAGAATTTGTTCTGTGAAATGGAATCTGTACATTAGCAAACAGTTGCAAAGGTTTCCACATTTCTTTCCTTAGCTCAGATAGTGCTCTGTATGATTATTTCATGATCTTCATCAAACCACAGGAAAGCAAATCCCATAATTCTGTTTTTCTTTGATATGATACAATAGTTATCACTTTAGTTTCTTTGTCTTTATATATTCTAATTCTTTACTTATAGTATAAATTATAATTGTTAATAAGCAGAGTTCACAGTTTGATTTTTTTATCATTCTTTTTGAAATATAATATTTTAGACTTTTAGAATTTTATGTCAGTAAAGAGCACAAAAAACACTGTTCAAGGGATTTTTTCCTGAAGCTGCTTCTCCCTCCTTCCCTTTCTTCATACATCCTTTTATTAACTTGAAATCACAGGTATAAGATAAAGAAATCATAGATAATTGAACAGACAACCTATCAACAGCTATCAGGCAGAATGCTGGATTAATTACATTTTTGTGAGATCACAAAAAGTGCTTAATTTTCATTCTTTTCCCCCCCACATATATTAAAAAGGAAGAAAATGAATAAAGGTAGTTTCTGCAGGTCTTTCTAGCCTGCTCCCTCCAACCATTTAATTTAAGGGTGTAAACCAAATTTCCTTTATTAATACAGAGTAAACTGATTTTTTTTTGAAGCAAATATAGAGGGCAGGTTGCAATATGCCTCTGAAAAATAAATAGCATTATGAGGGCAGACAGGTCAAGTACAATAAATAATAGAGAAAATGTTAAATAGAAGAAAGAAATGGTGTGGTATGGCATATGTGGTGTGGCATGGTGTAGTGTGTGGTGTGGCGTGGTGTGATATACTATAGTATGGTATGATATGGCTACCATGGTGTAGTGGTTAATGACTTGGCTTAGAAACAAGGAAACTATATTCTAGGCCTTCCTAAGGCATTAAAGCCAGCTGGGTAACTTTCTCGCTTTCTTGCAGACCAACCCACCTCATAGGGTTGTTGTTGTGGAGAAAAATAAAAGGTAGTAATATTTGGTATATTCACCACCAAGGGAGGGAGGGAGGGAGGAAGGAAGGAAATGTTCCTTTGCCCCTTAAGTCAGTTTAAACTAATTTGTTTAATATGTTGTCTGTCAATAAATATTAAATTTTAAAAGCAAGTAATAGAAATATTGTTCAAAGGTCTACCCTGGCCTGTATAAATCTATGCTCAGTAAAGTTTGGCAGTCATATTTTAGGATTTCACTGGGAGATAATTTCAACTCTCTTGAATTGCTAACAATAGTACATCTTTATCTAGATTTTTGTTGGCAACTTTCTGCAATAATTTCAGACATTCCAAGTGTTTAACACATGGAATGTTGAAACCAAGAAATTCTAATAACCGACTTTGTCAAAAGATTTATTCACTACAACATCAAAAGGAACCCAGGAGGAAAAATGGTTCAGGGATCAGAAAATTAAGATGTTAGATTATTATCTTTCCTAACATGGATACTAAAAGTACTAAGAACTAATATTTTTTAAAAAAATGAACTACAAAGAAAAATAATTTACATTAATTAATATTATTTAAATAATACATTAGATATTATCTAACTTGTTGCAACATTTACTTCATCTAAAACATGTTAATTACTATTTTGCAAACCATATAAAATATGCTAGAAGAGGAAGAAAAGAAATCCTAGATATTGTGAAGTTTAAAAAAGAACAATATTCTGGTAAATTCAAAATTTTCCATTAAGGGTACAAAAACACATCAAAAGTATACTAATTTAGAAGTTTATTCAGTTTTAATATTATAACTGCTAAACATATACTATATTTTCTAGGTAAGTTTTCACGGTCATTTTTCTCATTATGCGCAGGAATGCTTTCAATTTATACTACCAGCCCTACCTCATGCCATTGATCTTTTACGGGACGCCATTGTAAAAGTAAAAGAGGTTCATGATGAACTTGAAGATCTACCTTCACCACCACCACCTCTTTCTCCTCCTCCAACCATCAGCCCTCACAAGCAGACAGAAGACAAAGGTGTACAGTGTGAGGAAGAGGAGGAAGAGAAAAAAGATAGTGGTGTTGCTTCAACAGAGGATAGTTCCTCCTCGCATATAACTGCTGCAGCCATTGCAGCAAAGGTGAGTTGAGGTTCTGTAAAAAGGAGCACATAAGTTTCTATCTCAGGTATTTTCTGTATATAGAAAGAGATCAATCAGGAGTGAAGCTGATTATTTTTTCACTCTATAGCTACAACCATAAAATTTCTAGATGATTAGTCATATTTTTTCTGTATATATTATGCTTTCTTCACCTTTTTTACATGAATTATAAACATAATTATGCATCTGTCAAAAAGGGAAATAAGATTCCCAGTTGCTGTTAGTTATTTTTCTATTTGAAACATTTATGCCACATTGAATGGCATTTCCATGTTCCCATAGTCATACAGTGTGGCATTTCAGTAGGTTCAGAGGATTGCAAGAAAGAAGAAAGTGGAGAGAACATGCTCTACAGTAGGTACATAAAAAACTGTTATGAGTGATGTCATTGTCTTAAGTTCAAGCACCAATTATGTGGAAGTGCTAATTCATTTATCATCATTTTCTGGAAGTAGTGCAGTAGAAATCTTGTAGAGCACCAAGTCCTCAAGTTAATTATCTACTTACTGAACAACTGCTGCTGCTTTTGCAAATTTTTCAATAAATTTTGAGAGCACTGCTCAAACTTCATAATGGCAAGCTTCAATTAAAAATATTAAATTTTGTATATATTTTTGGGAAATCTGTCCCAGATAAGTTTAAAATGATTTATTTTATTTATAATTGTAGAATAGTTGTTTGGGCCATGATGTCTGTTACACCTCACTTTATAAAGTCAATGCTGAAACCCTTATGTCCAGTTTAAATTATTTAGTCAAATGTTAATATAATGAAACCAATCAATTGACAACAGCAGAAGCTGAATATTTATTTATAGTTCTTAAAAGTATTTGAGATTATGCTCTCCCCAGGCTAATTCCAGTGTTCTAGACAGCTCTTTTACACTTTCAGGCAAGGAAAATTCATGTATGCTTTTTTTTAGAATAGCAAACATACCTCCTATTAAAATGCTACAGGTAAGTGATTGAAACATTTCAGCTTATTCCTGGGCATTGCACAGAACTCTGAAAATTCCTTGTGAACCTGTATTAGTTTCCATTTTGTATATTTATATGTAATAATTTCCCATTAAGAGCTATAGATATTATGCTGGTGGAGGGGGAGGTATTCCCACATTTATTCCACAACTATCTTGTAAAGTAGCTTGATCTAAGAAATTGACTGGCCTCTGCCAAAATTCACCCAGTGAGCTCCTTGCTTGGATGTGGATTTAACTGTGGGTCCCTCTAGTTGAGGCTTTTTATTCAAAGGAATGTCACAAAGAAATCAGCATTTATCTTTACAGGATTTATCTGATAGGAAAAAAAGCTGATTGGGATCAGGAGGTACACATGTGTACTTTCTTTCCTTAATATCTGAGGTGAATTAATTAATAGAATGAGAATCTAATTAAAAGCAGAAAATGCCTGAGAACTAAACTGTGCTCATGTAAATATGTTGCATTTAGTTGTGCCACCTGTTTTCACCGTCTACGCCATTTTGTTTATTTAGCTTCTTATTTTCCTGCCATTGCATTCATGGTTATTATGTATTGTACATTAGAAGCATCCATCCTATACCAGTTCTGCTGTTATCATGGCAAAAGGTGAACATCCCATTCCTGGTCTCATCTGTTATCCCTCTCACGCACCAGACAGTGCAGGAGAACCGGTAAGACACACCTACCAGAATATTTTGCACAAATATCTTCAGTCAGACTGCTTGCCTTCTCATTGTTACAAGGAGCTATTGCTATTTTCTTTATTTCCAGTGACATACTGTGTTGCTCTCTGAGCAAACAATTTTTAAATTTCCATTCTGTCAATTTTTATGACATATATAATATTTAACATTTATTTTAGCTGTGAAGTATTAATTTTAAATTTTATTGCTCTCTGATTGAAGACTTGTTTTGGTTTAGATTCATTTATCTCTGGAGACTGCTCAGAAATTTTAGACATATTTCTATTACCATAAAACTAAAATATTCTTCTGTACTTCAAAGGAGCTACAGTGCATGCATTTTCAAATTACTTGGCTTTGGATAATATGCAGATATTTCTGGTAGATGCTTTTACTGATTATCCAATGCTGATTTTTTTTTAACCACTTGCTCATCATATTCCAGTACTCTTTTTTTAAAAAAAAAAACTTTATTTCACTCACAAGATGGAAACTACAGAGATAATATCTAAGTTGCCTTGCACATGTTTGTCATTGCCCCCTTCTAAATTGGTCAGTTATCAAATCTTCTGTTGCATTATAATTAGAATCTGAATGAAAACCTCTTTCTAATTCTGAAAACAATATTTGCCAGCATTAGAAAGCTGTGATTATGAGCATCAGTAAAATATCCTTAACTAAATAAAATTACCATGAGTAAGCTTGCTTCTCTATTTTTTTTTCCTATAAGCAGCTAGAATATTCATGTCTGCACTACTGTTGTTATAGATAGACAGAAGAAGAGCCATGCTGGGATGGGTGTATATATGTTCTTTTCACCTTCCCTTTTTTACAATTCAGAAAGAAGGCCCTTTCCCAGTTCCTTGCCAAATATAGGTGGATAAAGCAGAGAAATATTGTTGGAAGGGGTCTCTCCATTTCCTTGTATTGGGGGAATGATAATTGAAACACAATTCCCTCACAAGGAATAGACAGTTAGACTTTCCTTGTACATCCATACGAATAAAATTATCTGGAATAATTCCCATTATAACAAAATATATAATATGTTCATCTTTTATATGAATGCTAATTCAGCAAACAAAGTGAGTATAGCCCCACTTGAACCTCTTTCATTTCTCTTGTAAAATATAGGTTAAAATAATTCCTTTTACCTTTTAAAAACTTGTTGTTCCACTCCTATTATAGCTGATCAATTCGTCACTATCCTAAAAATCCGTGAACATAGCCATGTGTAATGAATTAATTTTGTTGGTTAAGAAATTGTGAACTACAAGCAATAAAAAAAGAGCACATAGTATGGTTTTTCCTCTTCCTTTAGCCTATGTCTCATCTCCCCTACTCTTTTTCTTCTGCCTGGTTTTCACCTCCTATCTTTGAATCCTTCTCTTGCTCCCGTCAATTTAGCAAATATCTCAAGATCTCTTCCTCCTGCAATTTTCTTGGATTGTTGTATTATCTTTTGCACATTTATTTCCTCCTGTCTATCCCCTTATTTTCATTCCCTTCTCCATGCATCCTAGCTTTCATTGAACTTTGGCATGGCAGAAGGAAACATCCAGATTGAACACTGAAGAGCTGTGTTTCTTACAAATACAGTTGAAATGCATTAAGCCTATTGCCTTTTCAATCCTTGCTCAGGTTGAATTGGAAAGGTAAAAGGGATTTTTTTTCCTCATAACATATCTGTGATAGTTTAGAAGAAGGATATTTGTATAGGTTTATTTAATTTCACTTCTAGGCTTTATGCTTAAAGGAAAGCTTGCTTGCTTCCATTCCAAATTTTAGCCATAAATACTCATTTTTTTCTCAGCCTCAGAACTATAATAGAATTGCACTTAAATAAAATTAGACTATTTTCCTATTTTCTTACATCAAGAAACATTTGTGAAAGACTTTTTTAAAAGTGATTTCTGAAATAAATATAAAACCAAATTATGCTTAATTGTATATTCTTGATAGAGCTACATTTTCTCTGTAAATGTAATTTACGTCTTAAATCTCATCAAAAGGGCACAGCTCTTTCAGAATTAAATATTAGAATTGGGCATGCTTCAGATATTATTCAAAAAATGCTTTAAGAATGCATGGGAACATAAATCCAGCTTTACTTAAAGCAATTGTATCTATCTGCAAGCTTCCAAGATAGCCTAAAAAAGATATGGATGCTTTAAGTAAATTACTCATCAATGCTGATTTTTTTAATGTGACTTCTTAAAACATTAAAGAAGCAATTTTTATTTACATTAAAAGTTTCTGTAATGGTATGTGGGTATGACCTTGGAAGATGGAGGAAGAGATGCTGCCTAGGGAATGATCAGATAACAGAAGGCATAGCCTGCAGCTGCATAATGGACCGAGGAAGCAACTCAGAAAGGAACTTCCCTAACTTCTCAGACTATAAAAGAAACTATGGGAGATTTGTAGTATCAGACTTGCAAGTTTCTGTTAATTTACAATAAAGTAGAATTAGCTCATCTACTTAGGTTTCCTGCCTGAAGGCTGATAATTTCTAACATGAAAAAGTACAAATGGAAATCTTCCTGCTTTTAAAGAAACAAATTTAGACTTCAGTTTCAGTTTCAGTTTATTGTATTTATATCCCGCCCTTCTCCTGGTGGACTCAGGGTGGCTTACAGCCAGTTAAAAAACAGAGCAATTGATACAAATATACAAAATTTAAAATAAATTAAAAGATATATTTAAATAGGCCTTTTCTTATTTTAAAAGTTGATTAAAATCCAATTTAAAATATCCCTAGGCCAGTCCTGCCAGCTGAAACAGCCATGTCTTGAGGGCGCGGCGGAAGGAGGGNGGGAGCTCCAACAGAGAAGGCTCTCCCCCTGGGGGTCGCCAACCGGCACTGTCTGGTTGATGGCACCCTGAGGAGACCCTCTCTGTGGGAGCGTATCGGCCGGTGAGAGGTGATCTGTGGCAGAAGGCGGTCTCGGAGGTAGCCAGGTCCGATGCCATGGTGCGCTTTAAAGATGATAATCAACACCTTGAAGCGCACCTGGAAGGCCACAGGCAGCCAGTGCAGCTCGCACAGCAGCGGCGTTACATGGGAGCGACGAGTCACTCCCATCACCGCCCGCGCAGCTGCATTCTGGACTAACTGGAGCCTCCGAGTGCTCCTCAAGGGGAGCCCCATGTAGAGAGCATTACAGTAGTCCAGGCGGGAGGTGACAAGAGCATGGGTAACTGTGCGCAAGGCATCCCGGTCCAGAAAAGGCCGCAACTGGTATACCAGGCGTACCCGGTAAAACGCCCCCCTGGCCACAGCCGTCAACTGGTCTTCCAGTGTCAGCCGTGGATCCAGGAGGACACCCAGATTGCGTACCCTCTCTGAGGGAACCAAAGTGTGGCTGGTGGCTGTGCTGCCTGTGGCCATGGCGACATGCCAAACCTGCCTGTGCACGCGCAGAGGCAGAGGCAGAGAAGAGCTCTGCCCAGCTCACTTGCTCCTGCTTCGCTGGAAAACATGCTGCTTGCTAATTTAGCAGAAGCGCCAGGATCAGCACCGGGCTACAGCTGATTCGCGCTTCTGCTAAATTAGCAAGTGGCATGTTTTCTGGCGAAGCGCGAGCAAGTGAGCTGGGCAGGAGCCCAGGAGAGCAGCTACAGATGATCTGCACTTCTGGGCTGCTCTGCAGAAGTGCGGATCAGCTGTAGATGTGCGCCCCAATCCTGGGCTCCTGCCCAGCTCGCTTGCGCTTCACCGGAAAACATGTCGCTTGCTAATTTAGCAGAAGCACCAGGATCAGCACCGGGTTACAGCTGATTCACGCTTCTGCTAAATTAGCAAGTGGCATGTTTTCTGGCAAAGCATGAGCAAGTGAGCTGGGCAGGAGCATGGAATTGGCGATTCGTGCCCCTGACCTCTCGCTTGCTTGCCAGCACCTACAATCTGCCCGGCCTCCCCTCTGCCTGCTTTGAGCAGCTCCTCCTGGGCCCCCTGCGCCTGCTGTTAACCCTCCCACCACCATGCAGGGTAAGGTTGGCGCCCCTGCCCCTGCCCCCACCCAGATGCCCTCGCCTCCCCCAAGCATTTTTTTATTCACCTGCTTTCAGCTGCACTCTTTTTCTCCTTTTGCTTCTCTGCCTTTGTTTGTTTCTCTGCCTTCGCCACGTGTTTGTGGGTAAAAAAGAAAAAAAAGTTCCATGAGACTTTCTAACTTCTCGCGAGAAGTTAGAAAGTCTCATGGAACTTTTGTTTTGTCTTACAAACACATGGCAAAGGCCAAGATGAACAGGAGAAAGGGAATGCTGCTGAAAGCAGGTTAGTAAAAAAACACTTGGGGGAGGCGAGGGCATCTGGGCGGGGGCGGGGGCAGGGGCACCAACCTTACCCTGCATGGTGGTGGGAGGGTTAATGGCTGTGTGAGGCTTCCTGCTACCCCCAAGGCTTCCGCCAATCAGCAGGAGCTGCGCGCTTTGATCCTGGGCTCTCAGGCAACGAGCAGTTCCAGCTGACTTTGCCACAAGCCTGTGCGGCGCTGCTGCCGCTTCACCTCATCCACTTTTACACTTTTTTTACATTTTTTTACATTTGTTTTTACATTTTTTTAAAGTGCTGTTCAACCCGTCCTACGCATACCACCAGCCAGGTGCTCGCGTATCCCTGGTGATACACGTACCACCGGTTGAAAAGCCCTGCTCTAACTCCCTTTAAAGTAGCTATAGGCAGAGAGTTTGTGCCTATGCTTGAATACTCTCAGGAACTCCCCTCATCACAAACACTAACTGAGTGGGTAAACAAATTGCAGAACACTTGGGCAAATGTCAAATGTGCCTTAGAAAAAGCCACAAAGATTCAAAAGGAGCAGCCTGATAAGAGGCAGTCCTCCCAGAAACCATTTCATATAGAAGAGAAAGTCTATCTCTTGACCAAATACTTAAGATTAAAACTTTCATGCAAAAAGCTTGGGCCCAAATTGGTCCTTTCCCCAATGTAAAGATTATTAATCCTGACACAGCTGAGCTAAAGCTCCCATGACTATTGGTGAAAATACATCCAGTTTTCCATTGCAGTTTGTTGAAACCAGTTACAGAATTGACTTTGAGACCAATACCTAGAACTGCCCCAGATCCCATTATAGAGGAAGGTGACACCCATTATGAAATAAAATGAATTCTTGACTCTAGTTTGTATAAAGGGAAATTACAGTATCTAGTTCAATGGAAGGCCTACCCTTTGTCAGAACCTACACAGGTGAAGAGTAGAAATGTAAAGGCAGACAGATTAATGCAAATGTTTTATGATAAACATCCCCAAAAGCCTAGGGAGCCATCAAAAGATTAGCAAAATGTGTATCTATGCTTAATATCTTTCAGGAACTACTTTCTCTTTAGGGAAGTCCGACTGTCAACTTCTGAAACAAACCTGACTGAAGCCATCTTTGTTGTTCTAAGTTGCCACATAGATTAGGGGGGGGGAGGGGAAGAAAAATGAAAGTATTGCTAGACAAAACGCAGAATGGTCCTATGGTAACAAAAGTCATTCCTGCAGGTGCTGGAAGGAGGAGCGAAGACGAATTGAGGAGCCCGCCAATTACTTATATTGGGTTGTATGATCTAGAGCATAGTAGAGGGGAGGGAAATGTTATTTTTAGTTACATTGAATCTCTAGGGAAATTTCAGAGTTGGTTTCATTTTTGATTGGGCCGATATTATGTATCTAATAAACATGTGATTTGAGGAAGCTTTCAAGCCTTGGAGTTCTGATTTATTTGGTTTCATTAGTCAGAACCATGACATAAGAGTAGGTGATTATTTATAATCTGTTTTTCTGGTATAAAAATTCTCACATGTAAATGACTATAATGATTTAACAGCATTATCAATGAATTCATAAATTATTTTACAAAAGAATAGCTACTTGGTAAAGAGGTATTGAAAATCCAATAGCTCAGCAAAACAGATTGATTTTCAATAAATTTTATCTTAGAAGGAATTCCAGTGGATTTTATTTTGGCAAGGATGGAATTCTATCAAATACATGTAGGCACTTCTATAAAAAGACTCTGTGGAGCTGTGTTGTTTTTCATTCTCAATGTTTTGAGGGTGATAGATTTGAATAGAATTGTAGATTAACTTAAAGTTATACTTGAGAGATTGGTAGTGTAGTAGTAACATTTTTTTTTTTTAAATTTTTATTTTTAAAATAGAAAAAATTATACATCTTTCAAACATAAAATGCATTAACATACATACATTCCAATTCTAACATAACACATTTTAGTTATATAACTATTAATGCATACTTATAATACCATCCCGACTCTCCCCCCACCCCNTACCCCGGGTCCTTGGCTGATGGAATACCTGGAAACCCGGCGGGCAGATGTCAACAAGGGGCACTCCCCCTTCCGTGCCCAGCCAGGTCTCGGTGATACCTGCCAGGTCAGCACCCCCCTCTTGAATAAGATCTTGAATGAGGGGGGCTTTGTTCACCACTGACCTGGCATTGCATAACATCAGCCGGTGATCCCGGGCAAGAGGATCTAAGATCCCTGGAGACCGAGTGGAGCCCTGAGGACCGGAGCACCCACACACTTGTAAACAGCGTGTGCGTGCTCCCCAAACCCGATATGGTCCTCTGCTCCCGCCATATCTGCCCCTCCCACTGACCGTACTAATCATACCACCCTCTCTTGACCCCCCAACCACCTCCCCCTCCACTCCCACGCCGCGTCCCTCAGAGAGGCCCGGCCTTGGCCCCAGAGAGGCATCCCCCATGCCCCCCCGGCCCTCCCCGTACCCCCTAAAAATTTGCTAAAACATCCCACTAAGAAAGCTCTCAATTTCCTCTTCAGTTCAATTTCCTCCTCTTCAGAACCTATTTATAACAAAGTCTGTATAGATCTTTCAAAGTTTCTTTAATTTTAGGTTTCAAAAAACACTGCAGGTTCTTAGATTTAAAAGTTACTGAACTCAGTCCACTCAGCTTAGCATTTATGTGCGAACAAAATACTGTTCCATTTTTTTTCCTAGACTTAAGACTTCAAATAAATTTATATGAACTTCTTTCCCTGGGTAGGTTTTTCTTGTACTCTATGGGTACTTAATATTAGAATAACTCAATAACAAAAACATTTATACCTTCAAGTTTTTGAAGAACTCTGGATCACTGGGGAGAACCAAGTATTATAATTTACCTGTAACAGAAGAAACTAAACTGATGATACTGAGCCTTGAGAGGAGAAAAAGAATAAGATCAATTGGTGCTAAGATTTCTTCGTGAAGCAGAAACACAGAAAAGCATGAAATGACTAATATTGCCGAAATAAGGCTAAGTAATTTCTCAGCTGTAATTTATAAGGCAGATTTTGGTTACTGGGTATAATTTAGAATAGCCTAATTGGAATTTTGAAAAAAATGCCTGATCATTTTTCATGCTCTTTTCATGAAATAATACTGTTGGATACATTAGACATACTGTCAGATATTTTTCAATTTTCCCTCCTTAATTTTCTATATAGTATCTGCCAACATTTCTCTTTAACATTGCATATTCCTCATGTTTCTTTATGTTTGTTGGTTCTTTCTTGCATCTTTTTTTTCTTTTTTCCTTTTGTATTTATGAAATAAATCTTGTGACTTGAAAACATTGTAGTGCGTTACCCTAGATTAGTGAAAGGGAAGAAAAGGATCAAGAGGGAGATGAGAAAAGGAAGAGAATAAATTCATTAAGTTAAATAGAATTATTTTGCTAAATAAGGACCTAGATCCAAAGAATTCATGAAAGAAATTGAGAAAATATAACAACCAAGATCAGAGAGCACCAAGGACACCATATACCTATATCTTTTATGGTATAACCAGTTAAAAAATGTAATTCTTAATAATAAATTCAATTTTAAAATAGAAATCTAGATTTTTTAAAAAAAATATTTGGATGGATGGATGGATGGATGGATGGATGGATGGATGGATGGATGGATGGATGGATACTGAGATAAACAGAGAGACAGAGAGACCTAGATACACATACACTCCAAAGTAAAAATATTTGCATAAAATATAAGCAGCATATAGATAGAAAGAACATCTTATGAGGGAAATGTTTAAAAGGGTTTTTTATATTAAAAAAATAAGACCCCCTAAGGAAACTGGTACTTTAATTATCAAAGCAGGATTCAGTAATCTGGAATCTGAGTAAAAATCTCTAGTATAGGTGACTAATGTTTTCTGCATATTTTCATAAGATATACTTTATGTAGAGAGATAGATTCGACTCCTATGTTAATTAAATTAGGGTGGGAGTCAAATATGCAAATTTCTTGACTGCATTTTATATTACCATTAATAATCTAAATCGAACTAATTACAGAGCAGAACTATCAATTTATCTCTTAACTTGACTTGGTGAAAATATTACATCTTCTTAATTATATTGTTTGCAGTCCTATGTATTTTCCTAATTTGTTTATTTTAAATGTTTATGTTCCACATTTGTTATTGTTTTCTACACAGCTGGCTGTAACCAGTAATATATTTATATAAATATAAAACCATTTTTAAAGTCATAGATGACTAAGATTCCCAGGAAATGACGAAGTAAATACTTAAAATGGTATTGGTTCAGCAGGGATCCGATAATATTAATAAATTGTATGGTGTCACCAAGAAGTACAGTATCCTGGCAACCAGGCTCAGAAAATGCCAGATTATTTTCATCCTGAGGCCTAAGAGTATCTATGTATATCTACCCTCCAAAGCTCTGAAATTGGCAACCAGAAAGAAAGCCTTTTCTGTAGTAGTGCTTGTGAATGGAAATATCAGTAAATTTAGTTAAAAATATCACCCTTCCTGTTTTTTTAAGAAAATATTTTCAACCCTGTTTTCACATTAATTTATCATTTTTAAACATGCAGGATATCCTGCTGTAAAGAAAACCCTCTAAGCTGTTTAGAAATTTGTGAAATGGTCTAAAAGCTCTTTCTCTCTTTTTTTTGCTACCATTCCAAATAACTAGAAAGTTGCTGCTACTTTTACATTAAAGCTGAGTTCGAAGCTATTGTTTCTTAGACAAAGCCGATTTTCCTTCTCTATCAGTCAAAATCAATCTTGGCTAAAATTGCCATTCAAGTAGCCCAATCAATCTTGAGACTTTCTGCCTAATTTTTTTTAGGACTCCTAGTAGATTGCTAATTGTATTAAAGAAAGGAGATGTGTTGTGAGAAAAAACAGAGGACAATAGATTTTAATTATTTATTATTTCAGTGTATATTTTCCCACCCATTAGGAAATGTATTCCACTGGACACTCAAAGGGCTAAGTATACATTATAACTGGTTAAACCGCTTAATAATTCTAAAAAGGTAACTGAAAAGAAAGTTCCTGACTTCTTTTCTGAAGACAAAAAAAAAGGGGAGAACTAATTTCAGCTCCAAAAAGATTTTAAGCTGTATTTAAGTATGGAAATATTTTCTTTTCTAAATTATGTACATAATTTCAAATAGATTTAATTTCAATTTATTTTCATATTTAGATTCCAGATTCCATCATATCTCGTGGCGTTCAGGTGCTTCCACGAGACACAGCCTCACTTAGCACTACCCCTTCAGAATCCCCTCGTGCCCAAGCTACTTCTCGCCTCTCTACTGCTTCCTGTCCCACACCAAAAGTAAGTACAGCAGTTTGCCTGCATTCAAAGATGGGAACTGTCTTGATAAATGTTTTCTGCTGCTGAAAGGTAGCTCACGTGGAAGATTGAGAATCATCAAGGAGGTGAAGATAGTATATACTTAGGTTATATTGTACATACAAAATAGTGTGTTGTGTATATGTGTATGTGTATATAAAAGCTTATATATTTAAATTATTGCCATTTATTCGCTTTAAACTTGCTAATTTTCATACCTATTTTTAAAGATATATTTGAAAATGCTATCTTTTCTTATTGCAGTATCAACCATGAGGCTGTGAATTTCTGCAGGGCTCTATTAATCCATAAAATTAATCCTGTTCTTGAAAAAGAGAACTAAAGAAATAGTTTATTTTTGTAAAAACATTTACACCTGAACTGTGGCATTTTCTGCTTCAGTGGCCTATTAATGTACAGGTAGTCATCAACTTACTACCACAATTGCAACCGGAATTTTGCTCACTAAGGTCATTAAACGAGTTATCCCATGACCAGACCCAATTTTACAACCATTTTTACCACAGTTGTTAAGTGAGTCACAGAGTCATTAAGCGAATCCAGCTTTCCCCATTGTCTTTCCTTGTCAGAAGCTAGCTAGAAAATTCCAAATAGCAATCATGTGACCATAGGACACTGCAACTGTCATAAATGTGTGCCTGTTTCCAAGTGCCCAAATAGCGATCACATAATCACAGGGGTTAGTCACATTTTTCAGCACTGTCATAACTCCAAACCATCATTAATGGTCATAAGTTGAGAACTACCTGTATTGCAAGCATTTTCAAGACAACAATTTTGCCCCAACTTGGATACTTGCTGCCTCCTCTTTGGAAACTCTAAATTATATGGAAACTTTTAATGCCAGCCTATGAAATGACACGTTTGTACTTTAGATATTATTTCACGTGGATTGTTCAGGACTTTTGCAGGTAATCTAATGTATTTGGTATAATACATAACATAAAGTGTATCCACAGCAAATTTGGACAAATAGCAAATCTAGTAAAATATAGCTTCTCTTAGAACATGAATTCTCTTCTGTTTGCT
This sequence comes from Protobothrops mucrosquamatus, assembly GCF_001527695.2. Lineage (NCBI taxonomy): Eukaryota > Metazoa > Chordata > Lepidosauria > Squamata > Viperidae > Protobothrops > Protobothrops mucrosquamatus. Next base: position 1,191,145 of record NW_015386571.1, on the reverse strand, counting down.
CTTTCATATGGCAAGGCTTTATTTCTGGCATTTTAATACTAACATATTTAACAGAAAACAGAATAAATCTAATGAAATGTTTCCTGGTTCCTGGTTCTTTGAAATTACAAATCTCTGGTTATTACTTTTTATTTGTTTCTGCAAGCCATGTTAAGGTATGTCAAGCTATTAACTTATATTTTTTCAATGTTCTGACATTTGTTATGATGTATTACATATGTTGGATAATACATACATTCCTGAATAACAAAAGTAGGCTTGGTGTAGAAATGTGTTCAAACTTTAGAGTTTTTTTATTGTTTTTCTTGTTAGTTTTGAGAATATCCTTTTTTCTTTTCAAAATTAATTGACCTACTACAAAGTAGTAATATAATAAACCCTCAGTTTAATGGGTCATTTAGAATCAAATATTTGTTAAATCCATAAATAATATCAACTTCTGTCATCTGCATCAGTTCATCAATTTGCATTGTTACCATATTAAATAGATGATATAAATAGATGCAAATAACCTAATCAATATGATTTGCCTGGACAACTTCAGATACAATGGCTTTTGTCTGTGTTTTTTTCCAAGTGATTTTCTAGACGGAAGTCTTGTATCTGAAGTCCTCTAAACAGAAGTCCATTAAAATGAGGATTGATCTATGTTTGAAAATTTATTAAGCTTGGATGAACAAGATAAATAAAAACTGTAAACCCAGTTTTTGAGGTCTGTGCCTTAATTTCTCTTTTTGATAAAAGCAGATGTTGCACATTTATTTTTGAATTGCTTTTGTTCAGTGGAAATAAAATCAAAAAATATTAGTTACTTTTAAAGGAGGATATTGTACAGAACATGCACACTCTAATAAAATGGATATGTATGCACTGCAATCTAATATGAAAAAACCCATACTAAAATTTTTCTTCAAGGAATACAAATTATTAAATTATATAAATAATATAAATGAGGTAAAATGTAATGATTGAAATTCCTTGTAACACTGCATTGGAATATGATTTCTCATGACATAGTCACATATATTTTAAATTAGATTGAGTGTCAGTTACAAACTTTTGAATAGTCTAGCTCAGGGGTCACCAACCCCCGGGCTGTGGACCAGAACCGGGCCATGGTATGCCAGCAAACAGTCCGCACAAACAAGCAAAGCCCCATCTGCGGGATGCAGGCAGCACACAAAACCACACACCCTCTGGTCCGCGAAAAAACCTCTTTCCACGGAACCAGTCCCTGGTGCCCAAAAGATTGAGGACCTCTGGTCTAGCTTGCTGTAAAATTCCCTGTTCTCCAATCCAGATTATGTGTTGGGGATTCCTTTTTTATGTGGCTTTGTGCAAGCCCTGCAGAAAGAGTTCCAATATGAATAAAGAGCAAAGAGAGAAAGCAAAGTATGCTTTTTTCCCTTCTCATTTTAAAAACCTACCTGATAAAGTTTTCCTGCTCCTGATTTTCCTGATAGTTTATATGTCCTTGCCCATTTACCTATATTGAAAAGTTAAATTTTCAAAAATTCTTTCAATGTCCAAATCTCATGCATCTTATACTGAGTTAGTCCATTAAAACATTTTGTATTTCTGTTTCAGAATATGAGAATTTTTCCAATTCACTTTATCATATGCCTTCTTTAAAATGATAAATGTATCATAATCTTTCTGACGGTCACATATTCCTCAGTGACCTACTGAAGAATAAAAATTTGATTTGGGTTCCCCTGGCATAAATTTGTGATGCAGTTCTAAATTTTAATAATGATTCTTCCTCATACACTTTCACACAAAATTCTGCTAAACAGAAAGTTTTGTTACCTATCTCTTTGTAGAGAGGAACAATAATGGCATTAATCCAATCTTCAGGATCAGATACAATCTGCACATAGATATTAAGCAAGTCGTATAACCATGAGCAAATCATATTTTTCATAGTCACTAATGTTTGTAACATTAATTACACTCTTCTACCAATCATGATCTTTTACATAAAAATCTTACTACTCATTCTCTCAATTACAAATAATTTCATCCATTTCCTTCATTGAAGATTTCTTGTTTAATCACATCCATTTCAATTTTTAAAAAAAATCCATAAAAATAGTTGATTTTTCTGTCTTTTTAAATGTTAATGATTCCTTGCTTTCTTAGGGTATATTAGTTCCAACTATTTTTTCCTCTCTGTATGCATTATACAGTACTTTTCCTTTCAAAAAATTTTCAGCAATAATTCTTTTATATACCATTTTTCTCATAATAGCTTTTTTCAGTTCATCTTCCTGTAAGCCTTCATACTTCCTACTAGCATAACCTCACATACTTGTGTGGCACTTTGTGCCATAATTCTTGTTGCTCTTTTCCGCATCAGTTTCCGTATCATCTTTCTTATGGCCACTTTGTTTTCATTCTGTTGGAAGCTTACATTAATCAGTTTTGCAAGACTTTTCCATTTAGGACTTTTTCTTTCTCCAGTTCTATTCTCACTCTATTTTTTTCACCTTTTTTTCTTTTCTTCCTTGTTCAATTTCCCCCCCACATCCACTCTTGTCATTACCAGAAAAAGAGTCTGCTCCACATTCAGAACCTCTTGTCAGCCTGCTATCCATCACCTCTCTGTCTTTCATCATACTCAAACCAGTTACACTTTTAAATTCATTGTATGCTTAAACCATGTATTTAGAGCTGTCCTTTTTCTAAGCAAATACTCCCCAGTCACCATTCTCATTCATTCCTTTGGCTCTGAAGGGCTGAGTCACTTCTTTTTGTACTCATTCTCACTCTCACCTATGTAATCTACTAGAGTAATTCTTTTTTTCATACAGTTTTTCCCCAAAATTCAATTTTTATTCTTTCTAGAACATAAATATAGAACTATCACTAACATAAGACATTCTACTTGACTATCTAGAGCCTAGATCATGTTTTTTTTACATATTTAGCCCTTTTATTTTCCAATTAAATTTGTATTTTCACTTCTGCCTACATATTAACTCTATTTGAAAGTTCAGACCTTCATTCATATCTGTTACCTTTTTCAGCATTCTCTTAAATTCATACCCTGCCTTCATTTTATTTTATTTCATTTCATTTCATTAATTCATGATCTTTCACACACCATGGTCATTTGAAAATTGGCTCATGAATATTCACCTTCAACACCATTTATAACTTTGATGAACTGAGGCTTTCACAAGTGTCAGTTCACTGCATGTACCGTCTTAATTAATCACAAGATCCTAGCTTTTGTGAAATATTTTGTGTGTTGTTAGACTAAAAGTTGATTGCATTTCTGGCATACTAGGCCACATTTGCCCAAAATGAGCAGTACTGTGTCATTACTATTAGCAGAGAATGCCACATATGACATGGGTCAAGTCATTGAAACAGTTTAGATTGGGCTAAATAAAATAATTTTACCTTGCTTAAGTAGCCATCAACAATATTACTATTTATTTTTGCTAATTATTATTGAACTGAAGTATTGAATATTTTCTGATATTCTTTCTAACATACTATATTAAGATTCTCTTTTTTTATTTATTAGTAACATAAAATATGTTTAAAATGATTTAAAATCCCAAGTAGATGTATTAAAAACCCTCACATCACTGAAAATTAAAAATACAATTAGGATACATTTCTAATTCCTTCAAATGAGTTTGTAGGGCATCATCATTGTTCCCTTTATGACACTGAATTTTATACAATTCCTCAAAAGGAAAGTAGACAGAAAATAAATTATAGAGACAAATTTCATGCAGGGTCCAGCTTCTGACAATACTCATATCAGGTTATCTGAAACCAAATGTTCTTCCAATAAGTGTTGTGTACATACCTGTCCGAAGTCATAGTTCAAAAATGGATGACACAAAAACATTAAATTATTAATTGCAATTAATAAAATATGATATGCCATGTGTAACATTAATTTATCCCCTCATCTACATTTGCCAACCATTCACTGACTCATAATCCATACTACCCTACAAAATCTACACATACATTCACATTCCTTTCTGCCTTCCAAAAGAAACAACAGCAAAAAAGGGAAAAAATGTGATGGAAGCTGGATGAGTGCAAGAAGTAGTTATATTGAGAAAGAACATTCTTGGTTTTGTTATACAAGTTTTAGATTTAGTGAGACTTGAAATAAAAGCAATGCTTTTATCTTTAGTGTTAAACATTTTATTAATCTAGCCAAAAGTATATAATTAATTTCCAGAAGATTGAATTTCTCATTATTCAATTACTAATATTACTATTCTAACTAAGTATGAAATAAAAAGTTGAGCATGATAATCAACAATACAATGAGCTCAGTAAATTGAAAAGCCTTGTTATTTTTTCTTTTCTTTATATTAGATCATGTGATCCATATAGCAAACTGGTCAGAATTTATACTTTACGTATATGCTTTTTGCTTTTACTAATTCCGTAACCTATGTACATTGTTTGGAAAATTATTTTTACCTTGCTAGCAATTTATTAATAGTTTATTTTTTAAATAAAATATAATATACAGTTAGCACATCAAATATGTCAAATTTTGATAACATTAATTAAAAGTGCCAATAGATAGTTGAAAAAAAAACTTGAAATATACAAAGGAATGAAAGATGTAGCCATGAAAGTGAAGATGAAATAAAATTACTTTCTGACACATAAAGAAAATATTGCATGGGAATAAAAAAAAGAACATAAGAAAATCCTAATTAATTGCTGCAAGAAGATTGCACAGACTGACCACAAAAATGGCATGAAAAAATAGCAATTATGAATTGAAATATCTGCAAGAAATGTCATTTGCTGCAAGCAAGACTGGTGGAACACACACACACACACACACACACACTCCAAATAAAAATAGATATAATTCATAATAGAAAAGAAGAATCTAAATGCTCTGAGACTTTAGAATTTAAGCAAACAATTCCCAGAATTAACAATTATTCATAAAAAAAAACAAAAAACTCTGCATAGTGGATGTTGCAGTATCTGGAGAGTAGAAGAAACTAGAACTAGAGAAAGTCACAAAATACAAAGACCTGCAAACAGAAATAGAACACCTGTGGCAAAAAAAGTAAAGTTAGTACCAAAAATAGGTACCTTAGGTACAATCCCAAAACATCCGGCACACTACTTCAATACTTTCGGCATTGACAAAATCATAATTGGTCAATTGCAAAAGACAGTTTTACTTGAAGCAGCTTACATCCTGTGATGATACTTTTAATACCATCGAACAATAACATTTGCCTATCCCAGATCTTTGAGAAAGATTCAATAGATGGATAAAAATGCCAGCATCTGACTATGTGACCAAACATAATAATGATGTTTCTACAAAACAGCAAAGTATACTAATAAGATCTCATACTTGCTTTAGATGGATGATTTAATGATTTCTGTAAAATCAGAAATCAAAATCCATTGACAAATACCTTAAGAATTTTTAGCACAGATAGAGCAATGGAATTTGACTTAGAGAAATGTGTTACAGTAGCAGTAATGGAACTGAACAGTAATGAAATTGAAATGGAACGGAATTGGAATGCCAAATAGTCAAATGATCAAGCGCCATCAAGATGAAGCCTTTTAGTATCTGGGCATTTAACAGTTGGGTAACATCAAGCATGGATAAGTTAAAAATATGATTAATAAAGAAATATATCCAAGTAAGAAAATAAGAAAGGTACTAAAAACAAAATTGAACAATGGAAATACCATCAAAGCCATCAGTACCCAGGCCATACCTTTGATTCAATAGACACTGATGGAATTATTAACTGGACACAGGCTGAACTGGACAATCTGGACTGAAAAACAAGAAAACTGATGACTATTCACTATGTGTTACATTCCTGCAGTAATATTGATAAATTATAACTGCTCCATAGAAACAGATTGATAGAGGAAAAAGCATGCATCAGCTGATTATGTAAAATAATCAACCAAAATACAAGCATGCAATTAGTGAATGTACAGGTATGAACATGAAAATAAACTTACTACTGTATATGCACAATATTTTCTTTGAGAAATGCTAAACTTCAGACCTAGTGTTTCTGATATTCTATATTAATATTTGTTGCCATCCTTATGGAAGCTGACTTAAATAATTTGTTGTTGTCTTCCAAGATGAATACAACAGCTATTTTGCATTGATCTCACTAATTAAAATTATTTCTTGCAGTTTTTAAATCCTGGCCTTGTATGTTTTAAAATTTTCATAACAAACACTCTTGTTCAAATTTTAGTTGTATATTTATAGCTGGTTTTAATCCTACAATATCCATATTTATGCTTATATGTAAAGAGATAATATCTGGAATATTAACTAAAGAAACTGAAGGCTTGATTTCGGCTGCCCAAGAGCACACTATTTGAACTAATGCAATCAAGGCTAGAATTGAAAAATCATCAAATGATTCAAAATCAAATTGTGTAAAGAAGCAAATTGCACAAACTGATTATAAACAGTGATCTAACACAGTCACCAAAATGATTCACTAGAACATCTATAAAAAAAATAACATGTGCCAGTAATGAAAAATTGGTGGGAATATATAGTTGAAAAAGTAGTTGAAAAAGAGCAGGTTAAAATATTGTGGGATTTCTGAATGTAAACAGATAAAAGTCTTGGCTCATAACACACCAGATTTAGATGTGGTTGAAAAGAAGAAGCTGTGTATAATTAATGTGGTAATACTAGGGGACAGTAGAATAGAAGACGGAAAATTTGAGACAATCATAAAATTAAAAAATCTGAAAATTGAAGCTAAAAGATTATGGCATAAACCAGCTGAGGTTGTTCCTGTAGTTATCGCACACTGTGTGCCATACCAAAAAATCTTGGATGGTGCTTAGATTGCCCAGAATTGTGATTGCTAATCAATGCAGTCATAGGATATTGCATTGTTTTGACTACATTGTTTAACAAAGGCAATCACAATCCCAATTGCCATTGTAGCCCAAGGACTACTTGTACTTTAAATAGAAAAATAGTTGAAACAGGATACTTGAAATGCAGAACTTAAATATTTATTCACATAGGCTGCTTCCAAATCTATATTTATCATAGAACGATAGTGTTGTGCTATCCAGGTACTTTTAAATATATCAGCAAGCTGCAGATAAATATGTGGTGCTAATTCTGCCTTTTTCTGAGATTCAGAATCTGACCTCGCCTATAGTCTTTTTGAGTCACATTAAAATATATTAACCTGGGATAAGGAACAATAATTTTTAAATGATTTCTGAAGTTACATGGCATATATTCCATACACACTGCTTTATTTAATTTCTTATATAATTTTCTTTAGCTATAAGTTTTTTAAAATTCCATACTAATTCAGAAATATGAATATATATTCCCTTAATTTGTATTTGCTTCACTCATATTTAAATAATTTTTTCCAGATGTTACTAGATTTTATGAAAAGCAAAGCTGTTAGATTTTTTTACCTTTTAATAATTATATTAAGCTTATCAAGATATAAAATACAAAAGAAAATGAAAATAGTAGGAAAAGGGAGGAAGGGAAGAGAAAGAAGTATAGGGGAAAGGGGAAAAAAGAAAAAAAGCACTGATTTCCAACTCTTTTTAGTGCAGTAGAATAAGATAGTAACATTATAGCCTCAACTTTTTACTATTATATACTTAATATTGTATGTACTAGCCATTTCTATAATAACAAAAACTATCAGAATTTTTATTGTTCTGAAATTATGATAGTATTATAATATTTAGTGAGCTAATAATGAAAATAAATTTACTGTATGCAAAATATTTTCTTTGAGAAATACTAAATTTCAGACTTAGTGTATCAAATTCTATAGTAATATTTGTGGCTGTCCTTATGGAGCTGACTTGAATAATTTGTTTTTATCTTCCAAGATAAATAGAACAACTATTTTGCATTCATCTCACTAATTAAAATTATTTCTTGCAGTTCTGGGCCTTGTATGTTGTGAAGCTTTCAGAACAAACACTCTTGTTCAAATTTTAGTTTTATATTTATTTATAGCCGGTTTTTATCCTACAATATCCATATTTATGCATTTATGCAGAAAGGTAACATCTTGATCTTAATAAGACTGTATCACTCCTTTTCTTTTGAAGACTGGACCACTTTTTGCTTTTATCGTTTTATCTTTAAAGTTATCACTAATTTACAAAGAAAGAAGTAGCTCTGTCTCATGTCAAATATGCAAGAATATGCTAGAAAACAAGTGGCTTTTTTGAGTATTTGCACTTCTCTGATGCATATAGACCGATCATATTTAAGCTCAACAGATTGAATTATGACTATGAAATTTTCCTGGTGACTTAAATTTAGGCCTTCCTGTGCTATCCTGCACATTGGACAATTATTACTCTCTTAATAGTTTTGATCAGATTTAAAACATAGAACAATAGGATTGGAAGGGACCTTGGAAACCCCTGCCCATGGCAGGAGATCCTGTACCATTCCAGATTTTCTTTGTGCTTGGTGGGAAGGATATATGGGATCATAGGAAGAATAACAGAATAACAGAACAGTATAACAGAGTTGGAAGGGATGCCAAAGGTCCTCCAGTCCACTCCCCCCATCCAAGCAGGAGACCCTATGGCATTTCAGACAAATGGCTATCCAATCTCTTCTTAAAAACTCCTCTGATGGAGCACCCACAACTTCGGGAAGCAAGATTTCATTGATTGCACCCATTGCTTCAGTAGCAGTTAAAACAATTCTGAGGTTGAATTGCTAGCCCTATTCCCCACTTTCCTCCTTTCTCATCTGGATTTAGGACTAGCAGTGGTGGAGTTCCTGCCATGCAGTCCCATATATAGGTTCTTTCCCCATTGTCAAAATAATATAGTTGGTTTAATTGATCAGTATTCACAATCTTTCCTGATGATATCTAACTTAGCACTTTATGCTAACGTTACATATGATATGATATGATATGATATGATATGATATGATATGATATGATATGATATGATATATATAGTATGTTACCTGATATAAAGAGCTACAACCACTCTGGCATTGAAACACAATAACAGAAAGTTTTTCAGGATCCTTTGTCAGGACTTTTTTTTTTTTACATGCTATCTTCGTCTGATCTGCCCTCCTTTGAATCCTCCCTGCTTTAGGCTTCACTCAGTAAATAATAAAGATTTAAATAAGATTTAAAAGAACATTTTAATTAGAGATTTAAAAAATACAGTGAGGAAAAATGAATGTACTAAAATAAAACTTAACTATAGTCTTTTGTTCATGCTAAACTTGTGCTTTTTTCATACTATTTCTATTTTAGCAAAAATAGGTTTTCACAAAATTCTGGATGTTCCTTCTTTCAGAAAATATATGATACAAGATTTATGTTTTCATATTATTATTGACATTAAGCTACCCAGAAAGTAATTTATTGGAGACTGATATATTTATTTAAATTGTTTGCTGCCCATCTCACCTAGAGGCACCTCTGGGAAGCTTACAAACATTAAAAGCCAAAAAAACCCATTAAAACAATTAAACCTCATAATAATAATCATAATTTACAATTAAAAACACGGGAAGGAAGGGAGTAGGATGAGAACAGGCGGAGGTGAAGACTTGTCTTAATCTTGCCACTACCAGCATGATGCACATTGGGGTCTGAAGTCAACTGGCAGAGCCAGGTCTTCAAACCCTTGTGGAAGATCACAGCAGAAAAGACTCTTCTCCTGGATCCCACCAGCTGAAATTCCTTAACCGACAGGGTCCGCAGTATGCTCCTTCTGCTGGTATAGATGAGATGGTTCCTCAGATAGCCAGACTCATGCCATGGCCTTTAAATGTGATAACCAATACCTTGAATTGCACCTGGAAGCAAACCTGCAGCCACTGAAGCTTATGAAACATAGTGTAACATTCAACATCTATGAAATTAAATACTATAAAATTAAATAACATATAGGTGGAAGGTATCTCAAAGATTATTTAGTTTGATTATATAGTTATCTAATTTGTATTCTTGATGTGGAACCATTTATGAGCACTCTTTTCTATAATAATTCAGGATTTATGAATTCATTTAAGCCAGTACATATTTACCATTTTATTAATAAGTATATTATGAAATAAATTGTTGAATGCTTTAGAGAGCTCATGGTACATTCCATAACATTGCCCTTAAAGTTAATCACATTTACAGTATTGGTCAGACCCCACCCTAAATATTGTGTCCTTTTAGACTTTAAGAACAATTCAGGGATATCAAAGTGGCCACAGAAAAGGCAATTAAGATGATCAAGGGATTGGAAACTAAGCCTTCTAATGAAAGATTAAGAGGACGAAATATATTTAGCCTTGAGAAAAATTGATCAAATGGAATTATAATAGAACTTTTCAAATTCCAGAAAAGATTTGTTCTCTCTTGAATAAATCAAGAATAATTATTTTAATCAGAATTGGAATAATGGTTTTAAATTACAAGAAGGCAGATTCCACTTGAATATTAGAAAAAAATATAAGAAAAAATCATTCAGAAACAATTACACAATGGTGGATGTAGTCACTGGATACAGGATCACTACACTGTAATTTGGATTTTCTGCCTTTAACTTTAAGATTCTACATGTTGCTGAGAGATCTAATAATTGTTTTCCCTTCCCTTAAGTCATGTCTGATTCCCAGAAACTGCTGGGACAAGTCCCTGCAGTTTTCCTGGCAAGGCTTTTCACAAATGGTTTGCCATTGCCTCCTTTTTAGGACTGGAGAAAGTGACTGGCCCAAGGCCACCCATTTGACTTTGTTCCCAAGGGAAGACTAGAACTCAGAGTCTACCAGTTTCTTTCCTGATGCTTTAACCACTATAAAACATGTACTTTAGAAAAATCCATAATTAATCAAATCCCATCGTTGCTGTTCTTTTCCCCAAATCCTTAGATTTTGCAGCCTAGCTGTTCTTTAACCAGAAAGGAAGCAGGTAGATGATCTCCAGTTTAAGTTTCCTAAAGAATATACTATCATTAATATTATAATATTATAATATTTTTCCTATCTCCCTATCAGCCTTATTTTGCAGTTGTCTTTTCTTGATATTTTGCTCCATCAGCCATTCCCCAATACTTAATTTCTTTTTTTCCTTTTGGCTCATCCTATATGTTGTCTTGCAGAGAGACGATACAAATACTAAGCTTTATGTTTCAATACTCAAAGTATAGAAAGAGGTAGCAGCTTGCAGAGGAATCATCCATAATTTACCCACAAAACTCTCAGTGGACCATCAAATGCTTTCTCATCCAAGGAATAATAACAGTTTGAAACTTAGGCAACACTGTTATATTATTTAAGAATCTAATATTATCAGGTCCTTGATACGTCCATATAAAACATGACTTAACTGGATGGACAATAATGAAAAGAGCAAACTGGAAAGAGTTTTTGAACATGATGTCAATTTTTAGCATCAAGGAAGTAAGTTTAATTCTAACAGAACACCAGATATTTTTCTAGATTAGTAAAAACTGTTATCTAGATCTCACAGAATAATGGGAAGAGATCCATATCCTGCTCTCAACTGCAAACATTCTAATATTGACTGATAATTGAATAGAAGCAATCAGGGCATTAATCATTCTTAAGCCCCCATCCATTGATGCAACGAAGAAAAAGAGTGGCTGAGCTTTTTCTATCTTTTTCGGTCTTTTGGGTGGCATCTGGAACAAATTAGCAACAAATAATCATAGTTATCAAAACAATGGTAATCAATGATTTACAACTCTAATAAAGGAGATTAACCAATTAATAGGATACAAAGTGAAGGAGTGCTACAGTATGCAGAAGTAGATGTACCATAAAATTTTATCTTAAAGGTAAGTAATTCTTACATTATTTTTTTTCTGTCTTATCCATATGCCTTTCATGTGTATTATTTGCAGTTAGTAACATCCTAAGTGCAGAACTGTAGAAAAAAATGAATACATTTTATATTCCTAATTTAGGGAAATTCATCTTCTCTTTTCCAAATCATCTTTTACTTAAGTACAAATGTATGAGCTTGGGTTTGGCTAGTCTAAAGAAAAGAAGAAATAGGGGCGACATAATAGCAGTATTTCAGTATTTGAGGGGCTGCCACAAAGAAGAGGGGGTCACATTATTCACCAAAGCACCAGAGGACAGGACAAGAAACAGTGGTTGGAAACTGATCAAAGAGAAGCAACTTGGAATTAAGGAGAAACTTCCTGACAGTGAGGACAATTAACCAATGGAATAGCTTGCCCCCAGAGTCGTGGGCACTCCATCACTGGAGATTTTTAAAAAGAGGCTAGACAGTCATTTGTCTGAGATGGTATAGATTCTCCTGCTTGAGCAGTGGGCTGGATTAGAAGGCCTCCAAGGTCCCTTCCAGCTCTGTTCTATTCAAATGCATACATGGTGGCAACTCTCTGATCCTATCTATCTAAATACAATATATGTAGCACCTTAATGATGCCTTTAAATCTATTTCTGGCTTAACCTGATGGAAAAAGTTGCCATGGTCCTCTTTATTTTCTATCTGAGATGCTAGAGTCTATGTGCCTTTCATTCATTTGCAAGATTTGAAGCCGAGTAACTTGATGTTATTAAAACAATGGTGTGTTATTTCTTTTAACTTGACATATTTCCAAATTAGTAATGGAAAATAGTACATTAATGGATTTTTCCATTCAAAAAGCTGCTGCTTGCACATTTGCTGTCTCTTTCCGTTATGCAATACTACTTGAAGAAGGATGAATTATTTGGATTAATTTAAAATCTTCCCATTATTTCCCATTATTGATAGAAATCAATTTACTTTTGAAACACAATCTTCGGCCTATCTTTCCATATTTTGAGGCTTCAGTGCAAATACCTATATATTTTTATTGCTTTATCTCAAGTGGAATTATTAAAAAAAACCTTAATACTCTTTTGATATGAATCCCATTGTTTACATGTGTAATTGTAATGTATAGTTCTTTGTAAATAAGTATTAAATTACACCATTTCTATATTCTTTAATATAGTTATCCTTGAAGAAGAGAAATTAAGAAACTGCTATTTGAAATAAAATAATGAAGCTTTTCTCCTCTGAATTTCTTTTTCATCTTATTCCTTACATATATCCATAGTCTCTTAGTATGTAATAAAGATATATATGATTAAATACTTTATAAATGAGGAATTAAGGCACAGAAATACTAAATCAGAAAAAAAATCCATCATAAGTTGTTTAGCTGAATGATTGGAGTCCCCATATACCTAATTCTTATTATTAGTAAGCAAAACTAGTTCAGCTTTCTTTTTATCCTTTTTCTGAGATGTGAACTTCAGTTTTAGTTATATGTTTCCACTTTATTAAAATATTCTTAGAAATTCTAGGATTCAGGATCAACTTGTGGTTTTGGTATTATGCTACCTTATTTGTTATCCATCCCATTCCAGTGGGAATGTTTCACCATTTCCATGTAGGTTTAACTCCTTCAAGTTGTGATATACCATACAAAATGTTAGCCTTTGCACTTTGGTGTTTCCAAAATTTTATCAAAACAGATACAATCAAGATCCTATGCTATCGTGTGTGTGTGTGTGTGTGTGTGTGTGTTTATGCATATTTTTCTATTTAGTTTTCAATGTTATTGTTAGAAACCCAACCTCTCGGTAAACAATAACAGAATTATTTCTTAATTGCTTTGCACAGTGTAGGATTTTCTAAGTAATGAAAAGCACAATGAGGCTAGTAGTAAAAAAAGAGATGTGTCTTGGCTATTGTTAAGTAGCATTTGGTATGGCATTAAAATTTTCTGGCTGGGCAGCAAAAGTATTTAATTGGGAGCTAAGAACAGTGGCTGATATTTTATTTTAACATGGAGCAGCTGTACATTTTTCTGCCAATTGTCACTCATGATATTTAGCAGTGCTAAGTGCTCAATCTACAATAGCAGGTTTCTCGGGTCTGTGCTTAAATTATATAGCATATGGCACAATTTCATACATTTCAGCTATATTTCTGTCAATGCTTCATGAATCAAATCCAGTCTCTTGCAGCATTCTGTGTGTTATTAAAACACTAATTAGTAAATACAGCGTGTACAATTTCAGTACCTATATCATTACAAAAAAGAAAGAACTCAGCAAATGAGTCATAATGTGATCCAGAAATAAGAGTCTGTGTCCTTGTTCCCTAGAAGTTTGTCAGAAAGTCAAAGTAATGTCTTGCATGCACTGCTAACTGACTGTGTGGAAATTTTTTTAAGTTTACTTTTTCTTTATTCTTCTGTCTTTTTTATCCATCTTCCCTCATTGTAGCAAATTAGACGCCCGGATGAAAGCAAAGGAGTTGCTAGTAGAGTTGGATCCCTCAAAGTAAATATGTTTCTAAATTTTATTTTGCAAGTTTTCTTCTATAGCCTACACATTTTTTTTTACAGAGAGTGGGGAGGGAGGGCAGAGGGTGGGGCTTCAATATTTCTCACCATTCCACTTATTTTTATTTCACGTTTTTTTAATCACTGTGGGATCACTTTTTATTTGTTTCTGTGCTATACAAGAGCCATCATAACTCAGTCAGCGAAAGGAAAGTTGCCAAACTATTATTTCTGAATCATACTGTACCTCTGCAAAAGAAATTAGTTTCCTTAACCTGTCTTTGGAGTAGAATCATGAACACTTATTAAGATGGCAAGGTAGCAAATTCTGTTCATTCTAGGTAGAGCAGGATAGAGAAGGATTCTGAGGTACAATCTACCACCTTCTTAAACTTACGTAATTGCAATATAGGAGTTAGTCTGATTCCTTTTAAGTGGAAAAAGGTAGTTTGAATGGATGTACTTTCAATTGTATCTAAGTAGACACAACACTTTTTCCAGTTTGAAAGATAACTAAATTGTTGTTTTCTGTTAGTTCTCTTAGATTTTATTCTTTAAAAGTACTTATGTACAATAAATTAGATGAACTCGAACATATGTTTGCACATTCATTTAAATGGAAAATAGAGAGAGAGATTTTATGAAATTTCTTTGAATATACTCCCTTTAAAATTAAATATTCGACATTAGTAAACTAATCTCCTTGTGTGGTATATCATATTAAGCTATGTTAATTTATATATTCTTATAGAGTTGGCTAACAAATCAATGAACGTAGTAGAAATATTTTTAATATTTTGGATTATAAAAATGCTGAAAGCTCACAGCATAGTTATCCTCACAATATTCAGCAGTATAAATAGATAATTATTATTTATACATTTTGAAGCATTTCACTTTATTACTTCAATTGTGTTTTGCACAACATGGAGCACAAAGTGCTTTCTGTTCTTTTTTGCACTTTCTTGCCATTTCAGCTTTCTGTCTTGAAAATTATTTTCTTTTGTGTGTATGGTGTGTGTGTATATCACCTTTATTCCAAGAGAAGCCATCTTACTATTTCTCTTAATACTTGCTCTCTGTAAAAGTGTCATTGCACTGAGCATAAAGAGGAGGACAAAATTGTAATTATGCATATGTTTCCCATATTCAATTCCAAAAAATAAATCTAATGAAAATGAAAATAAAAATGCTACTATACTTATACTAATGATAATATTACATTCCTCTGTCTTTCTCTGAGGATTTTTTTTTCAAAGAATTAATACTTTAATGCAATTGAGGTATACATTGTGTACATTAATTGACACTATATAAATAAATAAACATTGCCAAATAATGTATTTAATTGGTTAGCCATTATAAATAAATGCACATTAAACAATCAGTGAGAAATCCGTTTCCAAATTGTATTTTTAGAAATTTATACATTCTTGCTAAAATATGAATGCAGTATTTTAAAGTTTATATTTTTGGTTTTTGAATTCATTGGCATAGACCCAAAAATACAAGGATAAAATAAAGATACTCAGAAATCTTATTATTATGGGAAATAACACAGTGATCAGAATAAGAATATTTAGAAATTGTATGAGGACTCTATTTTAAAAATGTACTAAAAATGCTCTGAAAATGTTTAGTACGCTGATGGTTGAAAGCAATATATGAACATTGAGAAGTGAACCAGTAGCTATAACTATATGTATTTTCTAATTAACGTTTACACTTTAAAAAATAGTTGCTATTTTAACTAAATGATGTTTTTATCTTAACGAAAGGCTAATATTTTTGTATTATGCTACATATATTACAACGGCTATGAGAAATGTGTTATACTGTATCTTCACTTTTTTAAAAAAATGGAAAGAAAGAAAATGAAAAGACAACAGGTGGCTTTTTCAATTCATTTTCTGATGTTTACATATAGCTCCATCGAAAGCTGGAGGAGCTCAGAGATCATCTACATGGGGATATCAAAGGATGCTCTCTCCGAGTAAATGTACGATTTCACTCGGTGAATTATTTTTAATAAACTTTTGCTGGCTGGTAATACCAAATGTGATTGGTTTGTTTTCTCATCCCATCATTCTTCCCTTTTTTCTTTCACCTCTTCTGTTCCTTTTCTAATTTGGGTTTATACCATAAAATGATTTTTTTTAAATGATTGACCAACTGTTAGTTACTTTCTGGACTTACTGCTATTAAAAAATTATTTTTGTCTCCAAATTCAAATGTGGTGTGAAATTGTTTCCTGATTCTAAAATAAATAAACTAGCCCAGATTTTTTGAAACTGGTTTCCTCCAGCTTTGTTGCATCAAAACCTATCTATAACCATGAGTGGCAGTAGCTATGCCACCTGAAGATGGAAGTTATAAGACATCTGGAGAATAATAGATTGGGATTAAGACAGAAAATAGATTGTGTGAATACTAGACAACATTTAACATCTCAGAAGTATACTTAGATCAAATTCTCTTTTGTGATATTTCTTGTTTCACTTCTAGAGCTTTACAATTTAATAATAAGTGCATGTCATGCCTGATTACTACACATTATCTCTCACTGTATTATTTGATTTCTCTTTATTGCCCACCATCCTTTTTATAGGTTTTTCCTATTCAATGGGAAAGCAGTTTGAGTCTATTATGTTTACCACTGGTCAATCAGTTGGAAAAATAACATTGGCTGGAGGAAGCACAGATAATATATGCAATATCCAGTGTGGTCCAAATCTTATAATTCGAAGGTATTGACCTAATGTCCCTTCCACTGGCTCAGTGCATTTCTTAAAAATTAACCGCATAGATGAAATAAACTGGGACCGAACTAATCTAATCAGAACCGTATTTCCTCTAATTATATGCCTCCTATTTTACAAAAATTCCCATATGTCTTATTCATTCATTCAATTTATTCATTGTATATATATTGATCACAACATCACAGATTTGTGTCCAGAATAGCAACATAATTAAAATATGTGAGTCTTGTTAACATTGAATTAATGCTGTGTGATCATAAAAATCTCTGTCAAAAATTTCTTCTGTGAAGTAAAATTTCCAAATTACTTTTGTAATATTTATAGTATTGATAAACATATGCAGAAAATTTTAGTACTGATCCTGAGTTTCAGCAGATGTTATTTTGATATTAAAACTTCTTCAAAGTCTTATGTCAGATAGGAGTATATACCTTGTTTCCCTGAAAATAAGACCTAACCAGAAATTAAGCCCTAGCATGATTTTTCAAGACGCTCGTAATATAAGCCCTGCCCCCAATATAAGCCCCAGTTAAGATTGTCAGCCAGACAGACGCATTTAGTATTGTATTTCCCCACAAAATAAGAACTAACTGGAAAATAAGCCCTAATGTGTCTTTTGGAGCAAAAATTAATATAAGACCCAGTCTTATTTTGGGAAAAATATGGGTAGCAACAATTATAAAAATAATGATATTAGGCTACTCCACATTTTGGTCAGAGATTTGGGATTTAAAGTTATATTTAAATTTTTGGAAAACAT
>NW_015386571.1:1158550-1173170 GCF_001527695.2 Protobothrops mucrosquamatus | reverse complement strand
TGGCAAACCACCTTCCTACAATCTAGGTAATTTGGAAACAGAACTACAGATATGACTAGTAGTCAGGGAAGCTATGAATTGTAGTTCAGCAATACACTGGCCAGAATCCCTTGTTTGTGAAATGTATAGTCATATAAATTTGATGAATGAATAAATAAAATACTTATACATAAATCCTTCACAATTTCGTATAATGCATAGGCATTTAGATCCTGAAAAAAGATTATGCAGTGGCCAAGAGTTAATACCAACTTAGAAGCACATCATTATCATCAGGCAGTAAGAGGTCTGCAAGTATTATGAATGAATTTGTGATGGAAGCCTATCTATTTGGTTACATTTGGAGATTATTTCAGAAAAAAGTAATCAAAGAGAGCATCGCAATAGTCCTAGAGTGACAATCTGGATCCAGGACATATTCTGTATCTTTAATAGTGCCTGCAGCCCCACAAAATAAATAAAAACCCTGGTAAAAAAATGGAATTCCTCATGATTGCAAAATTTCACTAAATTTTAACTCTTGTGAATTGTCTATTGGGTCTGAAAAGATTCCTAACTTCTCCAGTAGTCTAAGACAGGGGTCCCCAACCCCCAGACTGTGGACTGGTACCGGGCCGCGGCATGCCAGCAACCAGTCCACACAAACAAGTAAAGCCCCATCCATGGGATGCAGGCAGCACACAAAACCACACCCCCTCCGGTCTGTGGAAAAACCTCTCTCCACGTAACTGGTCCCTGGTGCCCAAAAGGTTGGGGACCTCTGGTCTAAGAGATGTGTAGCTAAGGCCTCCTTTCGCTGCCTGAGGCATAAAGCTAAGATAACTCCAGATTTCTATATGATTTGGCAGTTAGGTATCCTGGAATTGCATTCCTCAACTAGAAAGTTGCCTGCCAACAATTAAGAATACAGCTAATAATGCCCTTCTTGGAATATGAGAGGAGATGAACTAGGAGGCACTACCTTAAGTTGGCATCATTTATCTATTGGAACAGTCTCGCGGTGGAAATTAGATGTGCTGATGATCTTTAGAGAATAGTTTAAATCCAAACCCTTCCAAGAGCACTTATAAATTGAGAAGGCATCATCTCAGTTTACTATCTTGTTGACTGATTATAAATGATCATGGAAGTGAAATGTGTCTCATTTCACTGGATTGTTTTTTTTAGTTTACCATATATCGTTTCCTTCTTTTTTCTTTTTTTTTAATCCTTAGCCAGGATTTTTTTTTATTATGTTCGCTTCCAAGGTTCATAACATAACTATGGTGGAGAATGAATGAATGAATGAATGAATGCTTCTGCCTACTGATGTAACTTTTATAAGCAGCACTGTATTCAGGAACCATATGAGCTGTATATGACCCATCCTCATTCAGGTTGTTATCCAGTTGTTTGGCCTAATTCATTCCAAAATGTCTTCTTAGGTGTTATAAATTTACTTACTTTAATGGAATTAGAAGGTATCTTTTGTTTGCATGTAAGTCTTTACCCAGTTTTCAGAATGAACTCCCTCAGTTATTCTATGTAGAGATTCACTGCAGCTTCATTCCTCACAGGTAGAGGAGTGGGGGGAATAATAATTTGAGGGGTTAAGCAAAATTCCCAGAAGTTTCAGTAAATTAATATTATCTTCCAATTTTCAGGATAACAATACTTTCAAGATAGCTAAAATTCATTATAAAAATTATAGTAAATTTTATTTTATTTTTAAAATTATAGAATCTTCCCATAAGGCAGGGGTCCCTAATCCCCGGTCCATGGACCAGAACCGGGCTGTGGCATGCCAGCAACTGGTCCGCACAAACAAGCAAAACCCCATCCATGGGATGCAGGCAGCACACAAAACCACGCACCCTCCGGTCTGTGGAAAAACCTCTCTCCACCAAACCGGTCCCTGGTGCCCAAAGGGTTGGGGACCTCTGCCATAAAGGAACTCTTTATATAGCTTTTGGAGTTGTGTGAAGAGTTTACCTGAGCAGATACCTTGATCAGTAACATCTACCTTTTCCCTTCTGTCTTCAGGGATCCTTTGCTCAGGACTGTTGTTAGTAATGGTCTTGTGGAGTGGGGTGGACAGGAGAGGGATGAGTCCACCAGAATCATCTTTGGAGTTGGTTATCACTACATTTCTTCTTCTTTTTCATTATTTAATAATTTTCCTATAAAATTTTGGTCAGATTTATGAATAGAAAAATAGTCAGATTGCTAAGCACATCCAAGCTGTCAGTTGACTGCAGCTACTTAGCTTTAAAAAAAACACACTTTAATCCTTCTTATCAGAATGGAAGAACATCCCCCACACAACTTAAAGCCCTATGTTTCTCATCCCCCCGAGGATTCAAATAATCTTTACAGAAAGATTTTACAACCACTCCCCATCCCCCTCCCTACAGTGATCAAACATTGATCCATTGCTGGCTACATGGAGGTATTCAAAAGCAAGAAAGATAGCCAATAATGCAGTAGCATCCCAGCACTATCTTATGAACACGTGCCTTCAGAATAGATTGGCACTACTGTGACCACGTCTCCCTTCTAGTAGTGAGTTTTACGTTTTGCCCTTATCTCTTCAAATGTTTCCTTTTCAATTCATGCCATCCCATATTAGTCACCTAACATTTTTATTGATCAGATAATAGATAACATATTACTTAAAATTTAATTAAAGATGCAGAAATTGGTATGCAACTTTATATGTTACATCAATTGTGCAAACTTCACAAAGTCTGGCTTCAAACTTTGTCAGACTTCACAAATAATATTCCTATATTGCCTAATGAAATTATACACAGAACAATGTTTATAAGTTTTAGTCAGTATGATTTTTCCCCTTCCATATTTGGTAAATGTCACTGGAACAGCTTTTGGGTTTATAGGATTTGACAGTGTTCAATACAAGAAATCTCTTTGAGGTTTTTAGCCTAAATACGTGGTAAGAAGTTTCATTTTCTTAGTCTCACTTGATAACAATCAACAACATTGCATTCCACTGTGAATTCTTCCCTCTCATTCAAGCTTAGAAAAAATGAAACAACAAAGCCTTTTAAATTGCAAGGTTTTCTCTGTATTCAAGATTTGAGCCCAAAGTAACTCAACACAAACACACACATATTTGCCAGCTATAGTATCAGTTAAACATGGTAATGAGGATGAGATGGGAAACTTGACAAATAAATAAAATAAATGTGAGCATTATACTCCATCTGGCCTTATCTTCTTCCTAACTTTAAAAAGGAAGGGTTTCCACAAATTGGTGGACATTTTCTGTTTCTCAGTATGGTAGCTGGCTTTTCTCTGCCTAGTAAAACATTTGTGCTTCTTTTTGTTCATCATTTTTACCTCCATCAAGAGCTTCCTGCATTGGATGGACATGTCCTTATGAAGTTTTTCCCTTTCTGGTCTTCTGCATGATTCTCCACATAGTGCCCAGGAGCTCCCTTCAGCAGTTATTTCCAGAACTACTTTCAAACAAGAACTCGCAGTAGTGCAAAATAGTGTTGCTTATTGTTTTGTTTTGTTTTTACTAAAACCAATAACCCAACTTCAACAATCAGAGTTGTCTAATTCGATTTATTTGCTTGCTATTATCATTATTCCAATCTTCCTCCACCTTTCTTCTGCCCAGAATCCTTTCTGAGTCCTCCCTTCAAGATACCATTGATAAAGCCTGCCCCATCCTTTCTTTCTGTGAGAAACGTTCTTGTGATAACTAAATTATTTCTATCTTTATCAACAAAACTAGCACAAAGTACCAGAAAGCATTTGTTTGAGTATGAGCGTGAAAGTATGAAAATGTGACCATGGCAATTCCAGGCATGTTATAGTAAGCTGTGATTATATATGAATTGAGTTTGTATGCACTGGAATATACTTGTTTAGCTCCACAAATAGATAGAAGAAAACATCAGCCAGTGATATAACCAAGTTGCTTGGATTATTGGAAAAAGCGTTTTGGATTATGTGAACCTTGTCCTGAACTGAACATAAGAAGACATAAAATGCATTGGTTGATTCATAAAGAAGAGTTTATGGAGAAATTAGAACTGCTGTTCTATTTACCAAAAATGCTTTCTGTCAAATAAGTGGGATTTACTTTTGCAAAAATGAGATTCATGTATAGTTTTCTGATAGCTCACTTCTTAAAAAGTTCAGATTAATTTACAGAACTTGTTTTAATAAAATTTAAGGTAAATTTTATGGAATTTAGCTCACATTTTGAAAATCCATATTTGTTACAAATATGAATTAACAGTTGAATTAATTATATATAATTATAGTCCTAAAATATTCATATTTAAATATTCTATTTTAAATGGCATTGTAGATGGAAAGCCATCTTAGTCTGTGATAAAAAAAAACACTCCAATTTAATTGCACCAATTAACCACTTTATATATTTGATGAAGTGAGCTGCAGCTCAATACAATTGTTAGTCAGAAAAATGGCTACCAGACTCCTGACTTTTCGCTATCTTAAATGGCTTAATCTATAAAATATTTTTATATCAGAAATCTAATTTGTAGAACACACAAAACCTCTGCTATGTCTCAGTGCTGGAACCACCTAAACAGAAAACATTTTAAGACCCTTATTATGTCATCACCTCTTTTTTAACAATGTTTTCTTTTCCCCACTGCATAACCAGGCTCGGCTCCCTTCGTGCTCATCCACCTATAGTGTTTCTGAGGTATACTTTGCACGTGTTCTTTCATAGTACAGTTTCTTCATTCATCACCCTTTGATTTAAATCTATTTATTTCATCTGGCTTTCCCCATGCAGAAGTGAGAGAGAAAAAATCACCTTGTGGATTTATTATGCATGCTCACCTTGCAACCATGTCCAGCTTAGTTTAATACCAATCAACCACTGAACAATATTTAATTGCAGTATCTTTTTATAGTCTATAATAATATTGTATAATTGCATACAAACCAAAATTCTGTGCAGTTTTTTTAAAGAAAAGTTTTTTTTATGCAGAAAGTCAATACTATATAATTTTGTAATCCATCCGTAGTCACTGCTTTGAGATGGGTGGCCATATAATTCATTGAAATTAATTAATTAAATGTTTGTTGGATTTTTTTAATAGTCAGGTCTTTCAGAAATAGGTTATAGAATTCAATAATTGTATTTTCATGTATGACTTTGAAGTTTTATCTGTTTCATAAATGAGATTGGAGGAAAAGTGAAATAATTGCTCTTTCATTGACTTTTATTCAATGGAATAGAAAAAAATGGAAGAAGCTTTTCAGCAACTGGAATTTTCTAGAAGCATCCACAAATCATGTTTCCCTGATAACTATTATTGGAATGAAAAGAATGGAAAAATATCTTGTATTTAATACTGTTCTGGAAGAGTTTTGTACTAACAAATTTATCACGCATCCAACATAGTCACAAAATGATTACTATAAAAATAATGTCTAAGATCTCGCTACATTTTTTCTTTTGGATATACAAATACTTTCTGCATGCAGTTTTGCAAACACAGAGAACATTCCCAAAGTTACTACTCTCACTCTTTTTTTTCCCATTCTAACTAAGCCTGCTGCTGTGCTTGACATCTTGCAAGATATTTAGCCATGTCACAACAAATTATCCATAAATCTACCCTGTGCTTAAATATCTGCTCACTTATTCATGTTCTTTATGGAGACAGAGAAGGTCAGGAGGTGCACTGGGTAACTATGGATTGAAAATGTAGGGTTTTATATCATCAGGAAGGGCCATAGGATGGAGTACAGATACATTATAATATTTGAAATTCCAGTGGAATTAGAAAAGCTCTAGAAAGAGATGTCTGGATTGTCTACCAGTGTGACTTAGTAATCCATAAGAGTAAATAGATGGTACTGTTTTGGGACCCCACTGAGGTGAGACTAAACCATCTATCCAGAGTTTGTTAATTTTAGAATTGTAGATGTAATGGCAATCTTTTGGTAAAGAGCATATTTGTTCTTATCATAAGAGAATATATTAAAACAGTTTTCAGTATCAGGCAATTTATGTTAACTCCTCTTCATTTAATATCATATAGCACTATGTATCTTGAGTGCTTTTGCTGCCAATTCCAATTCCAATATATCAATTCATAATGCTTATAATAGGAACAGTCATTACAATGCTTGAATTTTACTATTATATCTGGTGTATGCATAAGATTAGCAGTGACACCCTCTCTCAGTCTAACTCATTTTACAGGTGGTTGTTCTGGGGAAAATAGGATGAAGGTATGTTGGATATTTTGCCGCCTTGAATTATTTGTAAAAATAATAAAAGCAGATACAAATAAAATAAAAATAAATATAATGGATATTTAATATAACCACTATGAAAAAGTTTAATGGCATTATATAATAAATAGTTTGGGTGAGAATAAAGCTCCTCCCCTTAGATTTTTTGAATTTTAGTTCTATATTGTGGCATACTATTTTTTACTTGAAGATATAGCAGATGTGCCAAATTGTAATACAAAAAGTCATTATACCATTCTTCTCAAAATATAGAATGGTGGCCCATAAAAAATGTGAAAGTATGTTTGAAAAATATTTTTGCCACTATCCTCAATGTCCTACCCACACCCTTACCTCATTATACACACTTGTATGTGGCTGGGAATGCACTGCTTAGTCATGCATCACATGCATATTGTCCATTGCTTGCAGTGAACAATTAAAATTGAAATAATTCATTTTCTATTGTAAGTTCTTCCTGAGATCAGAAGGTGGCCTAATTTTTATGAAAATTACTGGATAACTTAGGCATGTGTTTGGCTGTCTTAATAACTTTGATATTGTGTCTGTATATTTTATTCTATACCTCATTCTATAGTTTCTTTCCTGCCTTTGGTATGTTTCCTTTAGTCTTTGACCATAACATTAAATAAATAAAAATATCAATTATTGACAATCCCAGGTAGTCAAGAGCAGAAGCTACATAATACACTTTATTTATTTTGATGGACAGTTATTGGTTCTAATGAAGCTATCATGGACAGTTATATAGTATACCATGCAGCTTTTATTCATAAAGTAGACTTGAATCTTGTCATTCTGAAACTTTATTTTTCTACTTAGATATCTCCTAAAAATCTCCTAATAGCCTTAACAATAAGTTGTCTAATATAAGAGGAGATTAAAGGAAATTTATTATTAATTTAGCTAGGGTCATTATGTTGTATTTCATTACTGCTGTAGTGGATTTACAATTGTGATTGCCCATATATGTCTAAATAATAGAAGCCAAAGACAAACACTGACAAACCACAACTTTCACACACTGTTTGAGTGAGGTTAATGGTATATGACAGGTCAGTATTTTAAATAGGACACAAGAGTCAATGACAGATCAGCTGGTATCAATAAACAAAATTACATATTCATCTCAGGGGCCTCAAGATGGCATACATAGTATCTCCTCTTATTTTGTGCTCAGAGCAGCAGCATTGAGAAACAGTACTAACCAAAAATCACCTGAGCTCCACACTGAATGAATATTTGAATCTAGGTCTCTCTCTCTCCCCAATTCCACTCGAACACCTAACTACTGTATTTTACGTATAGTTTAACGTTTAGGAGTTCTAACATTTATCAATAGGGAACATTTCCTGCTTCAATACTGGTGATCTGAGAAATCAAAATATATTCACCTTGTTTTTTCAAATCTCAGTTTCATTGATTTTGTGTTTTGAAGAATTGGCACCTCTCTCAAAATCAGGGTTGGTGAAGCTAATTTCATGACATTTGGAATATAAATCATTTAATATGATTTTCCTGAAAACTGAAGCTCTGGGAAGAAAAGAAGCATTTCAAATGAGTTTCATACTTTGTTTGAACTAGAACAGAAAAAGAATAATTTTTAATATTTTTTTAAATATAAATGTATCATTCTGTAAGAGTCTTGTATCTAAAATATACCCATTCTCTAAAGACATCTGGTGATGCATATAGTCTTTTTTTGGTCCGTCTAATGAACACTATTTGAGGAAATCTTGCATTATTAGATACATACCTTTTGCATCTAGTTTTTCTTATATTTTAATATACTTCTCTTTATTCTTATTTTTTATATTTTTCTTATATCTTTTTCCTCATTAGTTCTTTCAGATCCTTGGAAGTGTAATTTCATGCAAATGCATAACAAGCAGTATTATTAAACATTCTTGGTTGCTAATTTAATCTACATAATTAAACCTTTTATAGTTTTAGATTGTAGGAGACTACAGTAAATTATATAAAAACAGTTGGACTTAAGGGTATGAATGTCATGTAGCTATTAGAAAATTTTTTACAGATAACTATCAATGCTTGAATAATTTAGTAGTTCCCTAAATGTATAGAAAAAGGGGACTTCTGTCAAAATTACACATATTGTAAATGTTTCTTTCAAAATCATATTAAAGAGGCAAATCAAAAGGAATGGTAGGCACTAGTACATCCATTTCTAACTGCGGCATTTATAAAGAATGTTAATTACAGTACATTATAAAGAGCATGCAACCATTTTTTAAAAAAATGTTAATACCTCTAATTCAGACAGCCTTTAAAATTTGGAGTTTGCCAAATACCAAGATCTATATTTCTAAATCTTTCACAGAAAAGGTAATATATATTTTTCAAATATTGTTAAGTATAGCACATTATAAAGAAGACCTTGTGAAACAATAAGCAAAATCCAAAAATGAAGAGCCTTAAAGCAAATCCTTATAATCCAGTGTTTTGTTTTGTTCTTACATTGCAAAGCAATTGTATTTCTCTAAAACTAATATTTAGACTTTGCAACATCATCTTAATAATGTGATTTTTTTCTGAAGAATGCTTCCATGAATGTAATGAAATTAAAAAATTATAACTGCAATCAATAACTTGGTTCTGTTTTAATTGAAGGGGATGAGTAAGATTTCTCTTTTAGGAAAATACATTATTCTTTTGTACACATTTTTTATTTGATAATTAATCAGTGTGGGAACAAAAACATCTAATATACTGATTAGTTTTACTTAACTTGTGGCACTTCTTCCTTGGGCAACACATCCTTGTGTCGTGTAAAATGCTTTTGAACATCCCCCAGTTTCAGAGGAATATGCTTTGCTTTATGAGATCATGAGGGTGGAACATTGCTCTGTGGTATTAACCAAAATTAATTATCTTGGACCAATGGAACTATTGTACAGTTCTTTGAACTTGGCCAATATTTTTTCAATGAGGAACAAGGAATTGTAGTGAGATTTTGTGAGAAAGAACAGCTATATAAGTACGTTTTCACTAAATATATTATAAAAGCAATTTAAAATATTCTGGATAGAGAGGACTGCTGGATTAAAGGAGGGGTCAAAGAGCCATCTACATTAAGATGAACAGACCTCTCTCAATAGAGGGGGAGGGATATGACACCACCTATCTCCTGTTTACAACACAGTCCTTTCAGCATTTCCAAGAAGGTTCCACATCCATTTGCACTATTTAGGTGACCCTGAGGACACAGATAAACCTCCAAGTGGCCTCAACGATTCCCAGAAAGTTTGCTAATGATCAGATGACTGCAAGGAATATAAATCCTTCCATTCTCCACCATTCAGTCAGAATTAAAGAAGCGAAATGTCTTCAAAGAAAAACAAAGAAAGTCTAGTTGTCTTTTGAAAAAGTACCTTTGGGACAGGCAATGTAGTGTGAAAATTATTCTTAACTTACAACTCATCATTTAAGGTTGTCATTTTCTTTCACTATGTGGAATTAGTAAGGATATGTAAAATAATTCTGTTAGTAATCATTGTCTTTTTGTGAGATTTATATTCTATCTCATCGAGATACTCTGACATAGAACACATTTTAAATTAAATGATCTTTTGGCTCTCTTCTATCACAGACAAAAGTCTTCTCTATATTAGTTTATTTATTTTAATGCTATGGCCTTTTTTCTCATAAAACCATCATATAAATTTCTCTTTCTGATCCTATACAACTACTTGAACACATTGAAATTTCTTACTCATTAACATTTCAGCAAGGAACTAAGTGAATCTTAGAGATTTTTTTATCAAATCACATTTGACTATTTGCACACTGTTTTTCAGAATTAAAACTCTTTTTAAGACAGAAGCACTTTTTACTTCTGTCTTTCCATGCTTAGGCCTTTAATCAAGGTTTGCTTGATCAGAAGATATACTGCATGTTGTTTCTCCTTAACTTTATTTTAGTACTGTTTGTGGAATACTGTACTGAAATTTATTTTCTATATTACAAGTCATTTCTTTCAGGTAATATTTTAGACAAGTTTAGCATATTACATTCCTCATAATAGCTTATTCCAAAAATCTAGCATATATGCTAGCCAGTTCATCTAGTCCACAGCATATCTTAATTATGCTTTATGTAGATTTGGTCTCATTTCTGTTCATATCTCAAATGCTATTCTTTTTCAGATCAAGCATTAATTTTATGTCTATACTGAAGAGGAATCATTCACTAATAATTGATACATAATGCCAATTAAATTATGATATAATTTGGAAGTATTAATGCAGACTAAAGCTTCAATCTGAACACTGTTTCGAAAGAAATATATAAAAGTTGGGGGGGTTGGTAAATGGGCAGAATTGTTTTGCAACAAGTCCATTTTTCACATTATTCATCATTTAATTTTTCATAGTATCAATAAAAAAATTTCTTCTCTAGTAGATAATTTGAATACACTCTAGATGAAACCCAAAAGAATAGAATATAGAATACATTTTTCAATAACATCCTATATTACTTCTTTTAGCAAGCTCTGTTACAAGGAAACAAGGGGAATACAAGTTATCAAAACTTTTATCTAGCTATTTGAACAGAATTCAAATATTTCATCTACAAACATGACTAATACAGGGTGAAAATTGAACTTCCTTATCTATCAATTCTATCATTATTAAATCATGTGTGCTAGTTTTCTTCAGAAGGATAAAGTAGTGGTAGTATAAAATGAAGAAGATGGTGCCTTCTTTCTCTTGAGGAAGGAGATACTACAAGTTGTTAAAAAGAAAATAACTATGCAACTTGCGTTAGTTTCATTTTTTTGTTTTTATCAACTATTTGTTTTTGATCATTTTTTTTCTATCAATTATTTAGTCTGCATATTCCTTTCTGTGAATATTTCTCACTTTCTGAAATCCTTTTTACATTTCAACTTATTAGAGAACGTACACATATGAATCAGCTGACATTTTAAAAAGTAAAATATATTTATTTTCTCTCCAATGGGTAAATTGTAAACCTGTGACTGATACAGTGTTTACATTTGAGGGATGGCTCTGCTAAGCCTTTTCAGATTCAATGCAGGAAGTTCTTGAAACTTTTTATGGTTATTTGAATAACTCTATACTTGAAATTTCTACATGGAAGAAAGTTGTTTCCATCAACATCATTCATACATTAAGTAGTGCTGTGGTTTAAACACTAACATGTCTATATCATACTCTGCATCTGGACATGTGAAAAATGTTGCATTTCAAAATAAGAGGCACTACTGATTTAGGTCCCTGTGAGGAGTTTATTATTTATTTACTTAAGATATTATAGGCAGATTTCTAAGGCAAAAATTATCAAATATACACATACACATACAAGAAAACACACATAAAACAGTCATTAAAATCAAGCAATCAACTTTTATCTTGTGGTTTTCAGCAAATACTACATAACAAAAAGGCAGTAGTGTCTAAAGCATTGATGGCATAGGAGTCTAACTTCTAATCAAATTTAAAAATAACTAAACAAAAGATTTTAAAGTATAGATTAAATCAGAAGCATGTGTTTTCTATCTATTATTACCAGCAGAAATTAGCTATATTGTATGCTTGATTATAATTTTGTTTGGAAGTAACCACTGTTTCATATGAAGGACCACTGAGAACTACTTTTCTCAGAAACTTAGAATAAACTCAATATGGTAACATGGTATGTGCCTCATAGGACAACAGACTCAGCACTTGCCTGAGCATTTTGTGTAACTGTCAGTTTCAGGCTGATGGTTAATAATAAATCATCTACAAATGTTTAAAAGATGCCACTTATTTGATTGTATGCTCTTTAGTGATCCAGTTTGTCTTCTTAGACTTTATTTTTAAGATCATATTCTTGGTCGTGTTATAATTAATCAGCAAGGATTCTTCTCTATAGAAAGCAGCCAATGATTGCAGTGCTGTCATTAGTCCAATGGATGAAAGTTATAAAAATTGGTTTATCATCCATATGAGGCAGTTTTAGCACTGAAACATTTTTATTTTCTAATTTTGGAAGAGAGTCCAATAATTTCAGGATATGTTTTATTTGGGTAGGATTTCACAAAAAAGGAACAATGGTTCTTACTCTCTTTTTTTGCAGAAATTACAGATCACCATGTTCAACTGCAAATGTAACAAGCTTCTCATGAGTTTCTCTGTGCTAGATATATTTATAGTATTTATTGTATAATATAGTATATTTATAGTATTGTATATATATTTATAATAAACAATGTGATATATATTATTACATACTTCTGATGCATTATTGAAATTTATACTTAATGCTTTTGGGGCATTACCAAAGCAGTGTCACACACTGACTTGTATCAATTCTCCAATTAACCAGCAGCACTTTATTTTAAATTTTTTTGCAAAAATTTTTATTGCAAAAACATTCAGTGCTGTGCAACAATCATTGCTGAATGAATTCGGCTGGTAGTTCTTCAAGAACATTTTCCATAACAGCTGTCAGAGATGTGGTCCCAAATATTAATATGTTGAAGCATGAATGTGGCCATTGCAAAAGACAACTCTTATATTTAAATTAACAATTTTAAGCTAAAGAAAAAAAAATCATAATTTTAGGAGGTATTTTATATTTTTTATTAAGTTCAGTACTCATGAAAAAATAAAATAAATTTGCAATAAAATATTCTTTACCATAGTCCTTAAGATAGTCATGGAAATGGTTTTCCATTTCTTTCTTCCAGGATAATTTTTGGCCTCTGAATCTATTCTATGATGCTAGAATTTCCTAGTGGTGTTCCAACCTGTACTAACCAGAGCTGACCCTTCATAGTTTCTCAGCCAAGGCAAAATGTGCTGGCTACCAGTCATTTGCTAATAGTAAATGTTCTGGGTTAATGCAAACCTGGAAAGAGAGCTATATAGATGGATCTCCTGTTTATAAAGTAAATCTAATGTTTTAATGTTAGTTAGAAAAAAATAACTCTCACATCATAATTGCTTCTGTGCTTTGTTTATCTTGCTTCCTTCATTATAGCTTACCTAATCCATGACATTTTGCTCTGTCTTGGCTAATATTCTATATATATTTATATACAGTATGTATGTATAGGTCCACTGACTTGGAGTTCTAGTGACGCTTCTACATATTGCATGTCTTTTTGATGATGAATAGTAACCCTTTCTGTAAATTGCATTTTTCTACTGTAAATTGCACCTTTCTACTGTTCTTGAAAAATTGCTTTCAATCAGTCGGAAGGTTTGTTTTGTTATTAGTGTTCCCTGTATTGTATTATACATGAACTGAAAAATTGTTTATAAGAATTAGTTTTTTACGTTGACTTTGTATAGCACTTTATTTGACTTCTTAGCTTCTAACTGTACTTACTCTATGCTAATCTTGTTATGCTATAGTAAAGGTAAGTAATTTCTTGAAATTTTCCTAAGGATTTATAGGCACATGTTCAGCATTTTTCCTCAGCTTCCTTATACTGTACTTTTGATTTGGTAAAACTTTTTGTTTTAATTTTTCTGCTTAATATGAATATTTCTTCCATAACACTCAGAGGCTATTTGACTTTATATGAAAGATGAAAATGGATTTTTAAAACTTAACATTTATCACTGTTGCAGAGTTCAGCTCTATCATAGTTGGCCTTTTTGTTAATAGGTATCATATATACATTATTTTCCATCTCTTTCAATTTCTTACTTTCCCTTGTAATTTAATATTCAGTTTTATGGAGTTATTATTTAGCATTTTCAAAAAAGGACAAATGTAACTTCAAAACCATGGAAACAGTTGATCATCTTTTTTTAAAAAAATATTTCGCTAATGTAGTTACAATTTGCCTAAAGCTCTTTTTCTAATTGGAACTTAGAACAAAGGAAAGAGAAAAAATTATAATACAAAAGACATGCACATGTTATTTTCTGTGAAGAGACTTCCATGGAAAAATGGGTTGAGCCAGCAGAATCCTGTACATACTTGTTTTAAAGAAAGACCTATTATATTTAGCAATGTCTCAAAATGGAAATCATTGCAATATAGACAAAAATAATCATATCAATTATCTGTATAATCACTTTTCTTCAGATATTACTAGAATAACATAAATAGCAGCCATATTGTTGTTCATGCACCATTTTGGTAATATAGGATTCATAATGCTTTGGATATTCAGAAAAACGTAGGAAATAAAGACTTTTTTTCTTGCATTCTACCTCTTGTGCTTTAATATATACTTTTCAAAATAAAGCTTTGCAATAAGATATCTAGGATGTTCATGAGGACAGAAAAGGAATGGCAGAAGTTCTTTCATGTATTACATTTGGAAATATATGGGAGGCAGGTTCTTATTTTCCTATTCCCAAAGTTTTTATATATATAT
>NW_015386571.1:1105285-1157845 GCF_001527695.2 Protobothrops mucrosquamatus | reverse complement strand
TTATTGTCATTAACATCTCATTTTCTGTGTTGTATGATCATATTGTTTTTCCATTTATCATTTCCCAGACTACTCCATATTTTATCCTTATATTTTTCCTGATAGGTCTCTGGGGTAAACTCTTTTGATATTGGTCAATTATTTTTTTCACTTGTGCAACAAAGCCATTTAAAAAAATGACACTATCCATCCCAAACAATCCACCTCCCTTCTCACGCTTCACAGACACAAACAAACACATTCATACAGTGCAGACATGTATTATTTAAGAATTTTGTTTATAGTAGATTTAGGATACAAAAACCAACCTGTTAGCTTTTATTATTACTTTGATTTCAATCATCCTAGGAAAGTTGGGGGGGGCAATAAATCTGAGCCAATTTTCTAATTGAAACTATGATATGTAATGATGGCAGGAAAGTTTGTGTTGTTTTGGGTTGGTTTTTTTTTAAATGTAACTTTTTTTCAGGAAAGGACAATCATAAGCCACCGTAGGTTAGAACATTGGCTTAAGTTATTTAATTGCAATAAATAGATTTATGTTAATGGCATAAATTCAGACTGAGGTAGATATATCTTTGGGGCAAGCTGCTGTGGAACAGAAGAGAGGTATGTAGGTGTTTTTTTTAAGTCCATAAATTATTTCATCATTATATAAGATATCCTAAATGAGCTTTTTCAGAAGGCAACTGGATTGTTTTTTCCTTGAGGAAGAAGAACAAAACATTTCGCTTCTCATCCACCAGTTTCATCAGTTGTGATGGCAGGGGCGGGAGTAAATGGAAAGATAGGTATAACAGTTGAGATTGGATGGTGGGGGGTTGGAACAGTAGTTTCTGACCGAATGGTGGCAGAGGATGAAATGAAAGGATTGTATTTCTTTGGTCTTTATCACTCTCCCTGAGAGATCTTGAGGCCACTTGGAGGTTTATCTTTGCCCAACGCAACTTTTGCAGAGTTTCAAGAAGATTTCACAACCAATTGCACTCCGATTCAGATGATCCTGAGGGCAAAGATAAACCCCCAAGTGGCCTCAAGAGCTCTCAGAGAGAGTGCTAACGACCAGATGACTGCAAAGAAATACAATCCTTATGTTCTCCACCACGACCCGGTCAGAACCTATCCTTCCATCCCCCACTCACCCAGTCTCAATGTCAGTACTTATCCTTCCATCCCCCACACCCATGCTATTACAACTGACAAAGCTTCTTGGGTGAGAAGCAAAACAACTTCTTCCTCAAGGAAAAAAGTTCAGTTGCCTTTTGAAAAAGCATCTTTGAGACAACTCTGTCCTGGATGACTGAGAATATTCACAGACATTATATAAGGTATAATTTTGTACTCAGAAGTAGCTGCAGGACCACACAGGTCTCATTATTTTAACCTCAATAATTATTTGCTCCCTCATTACTTTTCATGTTAAATGTTCTTCATTGACAAGCAAAATTAGAATCTGGACTTCATATTATAAGTTGCTTCTTTTCTTTTTAGAAGAAACAAATATTTGGAAATTTTAGGCTGTGCAATTAATAGCGCATGCAAAGGTTTTATTCCCTCATTCAGAGATCTTTGAAAAATGTGATATTCTCCAGTCCCTCTCAACAAAATACAACCTAGCAAGAAACAATCCCACTGAGTACCATTATTTAGTTCTATTGTCAAGAAATTAAGAGATTCATAGAATGATAAAGTCAGAAGGCACTGTGGTCTTCTAATACAATCCCCTGTCCAGAGCAAGAATCCTCATATCACCCTAGGTAAATTACTACCCAATCTTTTTTTCATAAACTCCAGTGATAGAATACCCACAACTCTTCACTGTTAAAAAGCTCTCATAGTGAGAAAAGTACTCTTGATTTCAAGTTTGGACCCCCCTCTGCAAAACTTCTACACATTGATCCTTATCCTATTCTCAAGTAAATCCAAACCCTTTCCCCAATGATAGCACTTTGTATTTACTAACATACTT
The DNA here is from genome assembly GCF_001527695.2 of Protobothrops mucrosquamatus. NCBI lineage: Eukaryota > Metazoa > Chordata > Lepidosauria > Squamata > Viperidae > Protobothrops > Protobothrops mucrosquamatus. The sequence goes on along the minus strand of NW_015386571.1, from coordinate 1,155,876 downwards.
TCTTTAAGCTAAACATACCCAGTTTAGAATATGTTTTGGTTAATCTTCATGCATACTGTAGACATGGTACAGAATAATATCATATGCAGAATCTTGGAAACAGAATAAATCAAGTGCCAGCACTTATTTATTGTTCATTAGCTAGAACCTCTGAGAACCACTTGAACCTATTGTTTCCAGCAGTGCATCCCAACTAGTCTATTAAGAATCAAAAAAGATATGTTTCTCAAAAATCCTCTGTAAAAACATTCTGATTAACTTCCTTACAACGAGCCTGCTGATAAATAATAATACAATAGTCCTCCCTTAAAAACAATAATTAGGAACAGAATTTTCATCGCTAAGTGATGCAGTCATAAAGCATGATGTCATGTGACCATGTTGCTTAGGAACGGCAATTCAGCAGGCCCCAGTTACATTACTAAGTGAATTACTGCAGGTTGTTAAGTGAGTACTTCATGTGACCATGACTTCTGACTTAACGGTTGGCTTCTTCAATGACTTTGCTTGTGGAAAGCCAGAAGGGAAGGTCACAAATCATAATAATGATTGTGGACACCACAATCTGGGCCAGTTGCTAAGTACCCAGACCATATGCCTGCAGGGGTATTGTGATGCCCAGAATTTTGAGGATCGCTTGTAAGTACCACTCGTTCAGCACCATCATAAGTTCAGTCACTGAACAAGTGGTGATTAACCAAGAGCCACCTGTATAGCCTAAGCAGATATCACATTTAAGACAAAACAGTAACATTAAAGTTTTGAAGAAATTTGTGCTTAAGAAATAATTGACCAAGTTGTGAAACAGCTAAAAATGTTAAGTACAGTGTTTATCTTGTCCTTTTTTAAATGATCTATTACAATCAGTTTAAGTGTCTCCAACAGTATTTTATTTCTGTATTTCTTATTTGAAATAAAATATATATTTCATTACATTTTTCTTCTTAATATGTTTGTAGTAAAGGTAAAGCATAACTGAAATTGAATATGTATATTTAAATTATTACAGTTCAACTGTAAACAAAATTTGTATCCTATACATTGCTTTAGTTTCTCTTGTTTATATTTAATTCAAACTGTTAAGCAACAGTTTGTTAAATATAAGTTGTGTAAAAAAGATTTTTAAAAATGAATACAGCCTCTATCTCCAGGTCCCAGGAGCTTGCCCACTATATTCCTATAGTCACTTTATAATGTTTGTTCTGTTTCATCAGTTCTGTCCTTCTCTCTACAGGTCCAATCCAGGTGCAGCAGTAAGGAGAACATCCTCCGAGCCAGTAAGTGTTGCATCTTTGTATTCTTTGAGTGGAATATAATACCTTCATGATGAGGTATAGTTTTGCTGGAATGAATTTGGTGGAACCATAGAAAGCGATGCAACTGGACATTTTTAAAAACTATTTTTCTAGGCTTTTCTGTCTGCAGAAAACACATGGGTATATGTGAAGAGATCTCAGTAGCCAGACTGAAGGATATGCAAAATACTGTATCCAGTGATCATGGAGAGACGTTCTATGACTTGCACATTTGTAAAGCCATGATTAAAATATATACTAAAATGTAAAATAAATATTTTGTAAAGGTATGTCCACCCATCAGGATATGTAGCAGAAATTTCTGGAAGAGAAGGAGGAAGGCAGTTAACAATTTTCTGCTTTCAGGCTAGAGAGAACTGGAGAAATACAGTTTTATGTTACATGCAGAAACCTTGGACTCATACATTTCTGATCTCTCAAGCAAACCAGAAACTAACATTTATTTTCAGTAAGCTGCATATTAATTATATGTATTAACAATAAACTGATTAATTTTAATTAAGATTTACCGAACCAAGTTGCTTCATTATTGTATTTAATGCACCTTGTCAATAATGATAAACTTTGACTAGTTAATGCTAAACTATGACAAATTTATATATGTGTGAATGCATTAGAATGGACCCATGAAACAGTCATGTGTTACCCAGATTATTGAATTAAATAATTTATATAAAGCTAATTATTTTTAACTTTGTGACTAGCAGTCTTTTTATTCATTATTAGTTAATGCTTCTGTTTTCACTGTTTTGCTTTATAATTTATTATTTTAGTTGTTTTTTTATTAAATCAGTTTGTGATAAATATCATAGAATGTAATTGTTGAAGTTTGGACCATTGAATCTCTATAATAAAAGATATAAGGAAAGGGGAAGTTGAAAATTTAGGAATAGAATTCCTAAAAGAAAATTCTTATTGTCTGAGCAAAGTGTTAGAAGTTTAAACCTAGTCTAGAAATACAACTTTCATTGTTACCCAGCTGACATACACTTCAAATATTTAGTATAGAATATTCAAACATATTCCTTACAATGAGATCTCTTTTATGTTAATATAGTAAATGCAAGAAAGTAATCACAAATAATCAATGACAGATAATTTCAAGAAAGAAGATACAAATAATCAATTTTCAAAGTATTTATGAAATACTATTAATATAGATAATAAAAGGTGACCAAATTTGAGTAATTTCACCATAAGGTTTTTCAAACTTCTTTCTTGTGTCTTTTTTTAGACAGAGCTACTTCCCAAATTTGTATATCATGCATCTAGTGAAAAAGTATTTTAATTTTCAGTCTTTTGTTGTAACAAACCCAGCAATCATTGCATCACAAGAACTGAAAAAATTGTGTATGTTACATTAATATTTGCTATAGATAGTCTTAGGAAATATTGCAAAAAACTAAGAACATGATTTATATAAAAGTTAGTTAATTTTATAGCCTGTCTTTATAGTCAAGCATCCTGACTTCTCATTGGTCTTTAGCAATTGGTTCTGGTTTTGATTATTTTTTGTGCCCAATCTTGATTGGTCATTTCGGTGGTCTTGGTTTCAAATTGGTCTTTTGTTCATGCCAGTTTCTGGTTGGTCATTTTTGGAGTCCTAATTCCTGATTGGTTTTTTTTATTTGTCTTCAATTTTGGCTTCAAATTGATTAATCTGCGCAACTGAGTCCTGATTGGTTTCTTGTCCAAACAAGTTTCTGATTTGTCTGTTGCCAGTCACTTAACCCTGAAACCTAACACTGTCCAACAAATAGCATACACCAGTATAATTATCAATTATTCTTTAATGAATTTATTAGTTGCTCAACTCCAATAGATTCTGGGTAAATTGAATAATTATATCAATGTCTTCAAAAATTTATACCAGAAGGGCTGCATTTCTATGATAAAATGTAATATATACCCAACTTACATACTGATTAAAATCCTTCCATGTGAACTCAAAAGATTACAATCTATGCAGTACAGTTTTACTGGAGAATAATTCAGTATGGATTATCTTCATGGTGGCCTGCCGAAATTGATAAATAGAATTATATGTTGCTAAACATGGAGGTGAAGGCATTAATGTTAAATCCTCAATCATCTTCCTGGGGTTTTTTTAAACTTCCAAGAACTCTTATCAAAACTTGTTATTCTTAGTATATGAGTTTTATGTAAGAAATTTTTATATACTGCCTCTCCCAGATTATATCTGCCCGTCCCACCAGATCTGGCAGATCTGGCAGATCTGCTGTGGGTCCCATCTGTCAGGAAACATCACTTTTCTGTTGTAGTGTCTACCTTAAGGAAACTCCCCCCCCAAAAGTAAGGTTAACTTCATCCCCCTGGCTATGCCTTCAGGCCTCAGAAGACCAGGGAGATTTTGCAATGACCCAATTACTGTAGCTTACATCATTCTCACTAACTAACGATCAGTTATCAACAATTGCTAAGAATTACATGAAACTATACTTCTAACAAAGATTGCCAACTGCAACCCAAGATTCTCACAAGCCAACTCCAGATCATACAGTACAATATACAAAGCTAGAGCCTTTTCCAAAATGCAAGCAGGATCAAAGTATCTGGAACAGGAGGGAAAAGCTCCTGCATAGGGCAGGCACAGCAACAGAGTAGGCATGTCTCCTGAATCTCCTGAGGACACTGCTTAAATGATGGAAGGATGCCCACCCTGTCAGATTTTAATTGTTTTTACTTATATGATAAATAAATGCAGGAGAAGGTCCTTCCAGAGTGCCCTAAAGTGAAAGAAAATAGACCACTGAGATAAAGGAACTGAAACTCTTAATTACATTAGCTATACAGTTTGGTCTAGTAGCTAAGACACCAAACTAGAAACCAGCAGACTATGAGTTTTATTCCTGTCTTAGGTTGGGTGACTTGAGCCAGGTACAACTCATTTCACAGGGTTATTGGTGTATGAAAAATAGGATGAGAAAGGAGTATTATGTATGTTTACTTCCTTAAGCTTAAAAATCTAAAACAAAAAACCAAGCAGGCTGTATTCAGCTTAAGTAAATGGAAGAGTTTTCATTTAAGCAAGATTTGGGAAGTTATCTTAGAAAAATATTTTCTGAATAATATATAATTCCAAAAGAAAGCAGAGCTTTTTCCCATAGAACAGTGATGGCGAACCTTTTAGAGACCGAGTGCCCAAACTGCAACCCAAAACCCACTTATTTATTGCTGGGTTCCAGGTGGGCGTGGCCCACTGGGTGGGCGTGGCCAAGATGGGCATGATCACCTCAATGTTGCTCATGGGGAGGGACGCCTGTGGGGGCCGGGCAGGGTTGGGGGAGATCCAGGGGGTCTCTGGCAGGTGGGGCGGTGAGCAAGAGGCTTGTCCTGCGGGGTGAGGCGAGACAAGGTGAGGCAGGGCAGGGGTGCCATTGTCACAGGGAAAGGTGAGGCAGGGGCCGGGGCGGCTGCTGCCTGACACCATCGGCCCCCGCACACAAAGGCCAGCGAGTGCATGGGTGCTGGGATGCATCCAGCCATATGGGACCTTGGCGAGTTAGCAGGCAGCTGGTTGAAGAGGGACGGTTGCCATCTCTGGGGCATGGCGCATGTGCCCACAGAGAGGGCTCTGAGTGCTACCTCTGGCACGCGTGCCATAGGTTCGCCACCACTGCCATAGAATTTGAAAGTATTTTCACCTGAATAGTAGAATAAGAATGGATCCTTTGAAAAATACATTTTGTAAATAATATTATTTTAATATGTGTTTTAGTTTGATGTGCTAACCATGGTTTCTAATGAGTTCTACAACTGTTTGATGCATAGCCTTTAAACATTCCTAAGTTGGGTAACATTTTCTGTGAAAAAAATATAAAATGATCAAGCATCATGCAATCGTCTTTCCATTGTAAATTGTAGTCCTGAGTCAAATTAGATGCAATTTTACAACAATTTTTATGGTGATCGTTAAACAAATCATGTGGTTGTTATGCAAATCCAACTTCCCCAAAGGGCACTTTTGCTGGAAATCAGCAAAAAGGTCACAAATCATGATCAGGTGCCCTCAGGACATTGCAACCAGTTGTAAATCCAAGCTGGTTACCAAGGTCCAAATAGCGATCATGTGACCATAAGGGGGATTGTGATGGTCATAAAGTACAGGTACAAGTTGTAAGTCACTTTTTCTGAGGCCATCGTAATTTCAAGCAGTTGTAAATCAAGGACTACTCGTATCTACAGTTTATCAATCTATCCAGGAAATTTTAATTTTATTAAAAATTAATTATAACTTTAATGCTTCTTTGCAGGTCACAGTGCCGTAGACATTACAAAAGTAGCAAGAAGACATCGTATGTCTCCATTTCCATTAACATCTATGGACAAAGCCTTCATTACAGTTCTGGAGATGACTCCAGTGCTTGGAACAGAAATAATCAATTATCGAGGTATTTAGTATCAGTTCTGGTATCCAGAAGAAGAATAAAGAGAGAACTGTTTCATTTTCATTACGTTTATTAGGACTGAGCAAATACTTGGAAAGGTGTGCTTCACAATGCACAGAAATGTACCTCTCTCTGAATCATTAAAGCAGCCATGTTTTTTTTCTAGATCTCCACACTGTAATGTCAACGGTTTCTGCTTGTCTGCTCAGTACAGATCTGCTGGCACAGCCCTCTATGTGGAAATAGCCAGAATTAGCTTACAAAGCAGCTGCATGCATCTAGAAAAAAATATGGCTGCTTTAATGATTTGGAGAAAGATATTTCATGCATAAGCTTGCATATTGCAAAGTAATTGTTTGAAAGGATTTGCACAGCCCTAGTTTTATATTTTAAGTTATGCATAACTTATTAGAATGTTTAGAATGTTCATAGCAACAATTCTCTTGGGTTGGATAACTTCCTACTACTTATAGAAGAGCTGAATCCAAGAGATAATGGCTTGTATAATGTCTGGAATTTACCTAATGAATTCATAGCAAAAATGTTCATTAGATTTCCATTCTAGCAGGAAAATGGCTCAGGTTAAAAAAAAAGATAGGGAAATAAAAACTGAAATCTGGAACAAAGAATGTTTTGTTACCTGAAGAACAACAGAAGCAGCAGTAATTTATTATATTTGTATTGTGAGAATGGAACTACATATATTATCTAGTTGCTGCTTGGTAAAGTTTTAGCTAAAACATTTGTTTATGTCACAAGAAGTGTGTAGTAATACTATTTTCACAGCAAAAAATCCAGATTGAAGAAGAATCACAATAACAAACACAGTTATTAATCATACTTACCATCAGTTTCTTTCCCTGCTGCATGTCAAGTAAAAAAGAGAGTAAGTTGTACATTTATTTGGCATCCATGACTATGTTATAGGAAATCGCTTCCCAACAATCTGTCTAATAATATTTAGCAAAAAATGAAATAATACTGCACATGTATAGATTATCAAAACAGATACTGCATACATAACTTAACATAACATTACTATATACCATAGTAATACTGTATCCCTCTCATATATCCCCCTAAATTCAAGAAAGCAGCCTAAATCAATATAAGCAAAGTATTTTGAAAGGCTGCACAAGTAGTCCTTAATTTACAACCACAATTGAGACCACAATTTGGGTCATACGTCATTGTGATTGTCATGCAAGATGTCCATAGGAGTGCCTTGCTCAATGATCACAGTCCCAGCTCCCTGTTCTGGTCATTACGTGACCACACAGAGATGCCTCGGGTGGGGGGAGGCCCTGGGAGACCCACTGGTTCACAGGTCTTTCCCTCTTCCCACCACGCCCAGAAGGCTTAGGCCCTCCCCCTGCCCCATCATTCTCCTGGAACATTTGGGCCTTCCTCTCTCCCAACCACTCCTAGAAGACCTGGGTCTTCTCTCGATTCACTACTGGAGCACTTCACTGCTGGTCCTTATCTCCTGCCCTACCACTGGCACTTGTTCCCCAACCTGCCATTGGTGCTTGCAATGTTTCCAAACATAGAGAGAGCCTTAGAACATTTCAAGAGGAGCACCAGCCCTCGCAATGTTTTCAAAGGCTAGAAAGGGCCTCAGAAACGTCTCAAGATAAACACCAAACTTCACAATGTTCCAAAGATCTTTCTACCTTCAGAAACATGACATTTACTAGCTTTCTACAGTACCTGCACCTCACTTCTCAATAGCTGCACAAAAAGGGAAGGAAAGTAGACCTGTATATTTGGGTGGGGAAAAAGCCCAAGCCTTCCATGAGGCAGATTGAAGAATGATAGTTCTCAGGATATATTTTGGTCTTTGAACTTATAAACTTATAAAATAACTGACTTAAGATCAGGATTTTTTGAGGTCAAAACATTTTGCAAATATATCATCATACAGAAAAATCCACATTGTTATATTACTGTTCTACTTTTAGTCTAATTACAATAGCCAGTATTCTTTTTTCTGAATGGTTTTTTTTCAATATTTTAATTTAAAAAAAAAACAAAATTGTGGTATGTCTCCATGCCTCTTCACAGATTATTGAGAATAAAATTAGAAAGGGAAGTATTCAAAATTTCCTTGAAAAGAATATGGGCACGCTTAAATAGAGAAGTCAGAACTCATTTTATATTAATTATTTTTAGCATTATGCATTTAGTTCTGTGCATCTCCCTTACTCTGGCTGGCAAACTTTAGAAATTTTTCTAAATACTCCTTTATAAATATTGATAAAACTTGAAAGAGTTTTTTGAAAATAAAGTTTTTTGCGATCAGAATTTCATGTGTGCTCTCTTTTTTCCCCTGTGTTTATGTATTAGATGGAATGGGCAGAGTCCTTGCCCAAGATGTTTACGCAAAAGACAACCTTCCACCTTTTCCAGCTTCAGTAAAAGATGGCTATGCTGTCAGAGGTGAATGTTAACTATTTTGAATATGACAGGATGCTTTTTTCCAGTTCAGTATCACAGCTGAGTGCTTGTTCCTATATGTTGCCTGGAAAAGCAGGCCCACTAGCCCTCAACAGCATTTTAGTCCTTATCTTAATGAAATTCATTCATACTTATAGCGTGTATATTTAAAAGTAGGCTTCATTTATCATTACACAATATAAATTGGAAGTGATATTACAAATCAGTTAGTTTCCTTATTTCTATTTTTTTATTTATAATAAAGTTATTTTTTAAAAAAGAACAGTGCTGAAAAAGAAATTATCCATCTGTCCCATTAAATGATTTTAACTATTATTGTAGTAATATGGCCTTTAGCTGTTTCCTTTTGTTTTTAAGATTTCAGGATAATTTCATTGAGAGAAAAGTGTGTCACTGAATAAAAAATATCTAGTATATTCTGTGCAAAGCAGAAATCTATGATCCATAGACCTTTCATCCTGGATGGTTCTCAGTGAAGCATTCTGGGCATTCTTTTCATCTCCCACCACCCCCTTTTGCTTTCCTAAAACATTCTCCATAGACATAAGAAATCCTCATGAAAAGATTGGGTGTGGTTCAGGTACCGTATGAGGAGGAATGAGCAACAATCAAATTTTCAGCATATGCTCTGTTCCATGGTAGCCTCATCCCAGATCATTTCTGGTTTATTGGCTGGACATATCAATAAAAATATGGCATAAATGATAATGTTCTAAAAAGATGTTTGCCTTTTGTCATAAGTAAAAAATAATTTTGCTCCCAGAAAGTAAATCCAAGGAACATTTCTGTAAGAAATCTTAGAAGTAGGGAGTGACGCTAAGATGTTTACATAAAACAGAATGTATAATGGATCTTATGTAGTAAGTTGTCTTATACAGTTACGTTGTATATTAGGAAAGTGGTCAAATTAAAATTGTTATCCAAAAATATGTGTGGAAGAAGGAATTATAAAGTTGGAAATAGCCATAACAAAAATAATAAGCCTGATAATGCATATTTTGTTGATAACTGTAATTATCATGAACCTATATTAACTTTTAGCTGCTGATGGACCAGGGGATCGTTTCATCATTGGGGAATCCCAAGCTGGTGAGCAAGTAGGTACAATATATTTTGCTTCCCTTTTCTATTTTTTGTTCATTTATTATGAACTAGAATAATCTTGTAAAATAACATGAAACCATTCCAATGACTATTGTAAACAACACAAAGGCTATATGAATTATGGCATTTCTATAATTATATATTTTAATGTGGTGATAATTTCCTCCATGCATATAAAATCTAGCAACAGTAGTAATAGAAAAGTTATTTATCATTTGCCTATAAATAAGTTCCTATGTACATGAAATAAAAAGGCAATTACCATAATATGTTTATTACAGTCATTGGCACAAATTCCAAAATTTAAAGAAATGAAACAAATAATGCAAAGCAGTTGTAAAATCACAAAATAAGGAACCTGTAGATTAAAAGTTAGTAAAATCAACATCTATTCTTTCAAATTAGTAGGATATTTATTTATGACTTCACTAAAGGCATAAGAAAAGAAGAGCCTTAAGTTCTTGTGAGATCTATAGCATGAACATTCTCTTGTCTTGTAAACATCTAGCTCTTTTAACACTCCATTTCCTCAAGTCCAACAAGTTTATATTGTTCCCAGGCAAATCAACCTAATGGATGTACCTCCCTTCCAGTGGGTAGTTGTACTAGAGAATCCCATAGAATTCAAAGCAAAGGAGACATTGAGAGGATTCCCAATCTCAGATCACATTGCCACTGCTCTGATAGGAAGACCAAATCCAAAGTGTGATCACTGTCTCAAGTTAGACTCTGGATGATCTGGCCCATGACTATCTGACCCATGACTATCATGGAACCCATGAGCTTCCAAGCACCTCAGACCCCTTCCTAGGGAAGGTAGATTAAAGTCCTAGAACCATGAAGTTTCTCCAGAATGCCACTGCCAATCCAGAAATGGAACTCAGACAGGGAGGTTGCTATGCAGCAAGGAGGTTGGTGTAACAGCAACAGTTCCAACTGAACCTTAGAAGTCAACATAATGAACAGGCTCTCACCACCAGGAACCTATGTGGCAGGACCACCAAAAGCCATAAAAATTCCCTGTTGAAAACTGCCACTCCCCACCCCCACTCAAGAGTCTTGATTGATGCCACACTCAAAATACAGCTTGGCAAATTTCAGAAAGGACAGAACACATCCAGATCTTGCTAATAATGATAGGTTGGCTTCTTATCCAGGATCAAATTATAGATGGGGGGCGCTGGAATGAAGAACTGTTATGAGACAACAGTTTGCCAGTTCTTGATCACTCAGAATTTTCAGGGGATAAAAGGGGATGGAAGTTTATTTTCTATGCACTGTATTTGAAAGCTTCTACCGCAGTCAGCTTTTTTTTTTTTAAGATGAAATAGAAGAGAAGAATAAATTAACAATACTTTGTATATGTGTTTCCCAGAAATAAAGTGCTGGACTCAAAATAAACTTCTTCTCTCAGTTCCTCCCTCCAAAAATTCCCTTTTTACAACCCTAAAATCTCTTAATTCCGGATAGTATATTTATTCATTAACATCCTGAATTAAACAGCAACGGTTAATGCAATTTTGTTATAGTTTTTTGTTGTCCTATTAAACTAATGAAGAAAATATCTGTAATCCAAAATTTTAAAATATGTTTCATATATTTTATGTTTCTAAAATTTTAAAAATAAATTGATCTTTTTTGGTATTTTTTTAGCCAACTCAAACTGTAATGCCTGGTCAAGTAATGCGAGTTACAACTGGTGCTCCAATACCCTGTGGTGCTGATGCTGTGGTGCAAGTGGAAGATACAGAACTTATCAGGGAATCTGATGATGTGAGTGCTACCAAAACATTTGTTGTTGCTATATCTGCAGCAGTCCAGCTCCAAGGAATAATCCATCAGTCTGTAACCCTACTACATAGATACAAACTTGCATTTGCACATTTGAAACAAAAAACAGTATCAGCAGTTGTAAGGTCTAGAGCAGGGGTAGGCAACCTTGGCTCTTTTATGACTCGTGGACCTTAACTCCCAGAATTCCTGAGCCAGCATGGCTGGTTCAGGAATTCTGGGAGTTGAAGTCCACGAGTCATAAAAGAGCCAAGGTTGCCTACCCCTGCTCTAGAGACTGTAGACCATATATGAGAAGGAGCTGCATACATATGAGAAACAACAGCTTATAAATAATCGTAAATATATAAATATGCACAAAGTTAACTTTTGAGATAAAGGGGAAAAAATTCCCCACTTCCCTCAGAACATTTTCACTTGGTTGTATTCTAATGGAACAAACCTTAAAATGGCTTAAATTCCAGCCATAGAAATATACGGGAATTCAGAAACAACTTCTAGTTCCCTACATTAGAATCTTAGATAAAAGATAAAGAAGTGATTCCCCTCTTCCTTTATCCCCCCCCCCAAACACACAAGAAACAATGGGGTGGCAGCTCATGCTGACTCCCATTAACCCAACAAAATATTTGAACAAGAGGAGAATTTTTAAAATTGTTTGAAAAGCATTAAATGTAAGGAATTTGTAATGATTACCTAACAAATTAAAAATCATCTCATTGGGAGTTTTTGTGAATTCAGTGGTAATTAGCACTTATTATGGACTAACACTTCACCCTGGTTTACAATAATGCTCACCTGCGCACCGCTAAATGCACCCAAGAACTTTTGAAGCAGTTCGGTTGGGATGTTTTTGATCACCACCATCACCACCCCATAGCTCAGATTTGGCACCAGGCAACTACTAAGGAATTCCAAACCTTGAAAGACATTATGACGTGCCTCAATTTGAATGGCGATTATGTCAAAAAGTAATGTAATGTTGTAGTTTTCTAATGTATATAATAAAAGTTCTGCATCTGCAATTGTCTATCATTGATAACCAAATGAAGGTTTATTTCCGAATTGCCCTCGTAAATGCATCCTGAATTCTAATAGCAACAGAACATAAAGTGAATATCCATCAAAACTCAAGCCAAAACATTAACATAGTATTTTGTCTTTATATATTTGTTATATAGAACCTCAGCAGCATTAGCACTATGTATGTGAAACTGTATTAAATATAGCCAGACACCTTTACATTTAGCTACCTAGTGTTAGTTTTATTTACTTACTTTTTATTATGGACAACTTTCCTGCAAATAGCAGCAGAAAACCAATGAGATATGTAACCCTCTACATAAGTTCTGACTTTCCTATAGGAACTAAGTTTTTAAACTGGCAGAACGAGGCAATAAAACTGAGTCAACAATGGCTCTTCAGCTCTCAGCCTACTAACTGTTCCTACCTTATCCCATTCAGTATAAAGTATTAACAGAATAAATATAACGTACAACAGAGAAAACTGGAAAGTAAAGAAAAATTCAAGCACCAGAAAGGTCCAGTCATAATGCCCACATAATGCTGCTGAAGCTGGTAACATTTTGTTCTGAGCATTGAATAAAAAGAGCATGAAATAAAACTCTCAAAACATACAAGCTTTATTTCAAATTTGGAACATAGGATCATATTTGGAATATTTTGTGCCCACAAAAAATGTACACCCCTCTNTGGAATCCATTGAATATAGAATTTGTTTTGATCATGCCCTAATTGGTTTGAAAAAAGAATGAAAAGACTGAGGGATACATGCAGCGAAATATTAAAAATTAAATTTGCAGTGTTTTTCTTATGCTTCATAGGTATACGGAAAAAGGACAGTATAAAATTTACTGTTAAACAAGTTTGAGAAATACTGCTGTACTTTTAACTCCTGTAAACTCTTTTTACTATGAGATTTATAAATATAGAAATAAAAAGAGAAATGTGTTAAAGATTAATGTACTATTAATTTAATTTAAGGTTGGCAAATCTCCAGCCCATAGACCAATCACCAGGCTTTCCAGCTTTCTCTTAATATATTCCCACAATGTTCTATCTCTAAGTTATTGCTGGTATTTATTTCTTGATCTATTGTGCAGCTACAAATTTGATGGAGGAAACTGCACAATTTCAGAAAGGAAATAGCAGTGAGTTGGGACTTTAATCAGAATTTGATAAATATGCCATAATGGACTCAGAATAATACTCTAAGCCAGAAAGAAATTAACAGTATTATGTTAAAGCCAGTCATTGCCTTTAATAGATTTAAACTTCTAGCCCACATGAACAAGTCTGCTGAGTTCATACTATACTGTGATGTAACCTGAAATCTCTCTTATTTCCATAAATATAGGGCACTGAAGAACTTGAGGTACGCATTCTGGTGCAGGCTCGACCGGGTCAAGATATCAGGTTAGTGAATTAATTATCTTTACATTTAAAATGAATAATAACTATTCAATACCTATAATATTAATAGCTTTTGAAATGTTATAAAGGAGATGTTCATTTTGTTAGTAATTTAATTTTTTTCATATTCAGGCCTATAGGACACGATATTAAAAGAGGTGAATGTGTACTGGCCAAGGGAACCCATATGGGCCCATCAGAGATAGGTCTACTAGCAACTGTTGGAGTAACCGAAGTTGAAGTTAACAAGTTTCCAGTAGTTGCTGTAATGTCTACAGGGAATGAAGTAAGGAAATATATAACATTTATAAATTGTCAAAAAAGCATGGTAGAATTCTTCAAAAATAATGGTTTTATAGTTCTGTTTTGATTATAGTTGAACAATCTCTTTGATTAATTTTTGCAACCTCTTTATTGGTAAAATAGACATTTTAAAGATTTAATATAGTACTTTGAAATATCTGGTGTCCTAAAGAACAGTAAAAGGTATATTTACATTATATGTATAATATTGAGTTTAAAGTTTGTGAACCCTTTTGACTTTTCAATATTCCAGCATAAATATGACTTAAAACCTGATCTGTTTTCCACACAAATCTTAGAACTAGATAAAGAGAATCTAAGAAATGAGTCAAAAATACTTTACTTTTTGTTTACTTATGGAGGAAAAGTATCTAAAAATACAAAATGTATGTGAATCTCTAGGTTTATCAGTTCATTTGAAGAGGAAATTAGAGTTAATTGTTTCAATCAATGGAATGATTCTTAGGTGTTAAAGTGGGTAGTCCTGCCTTATTTAAAGAACAGAATTCTGGATATTCACTATCAAAGTCTTGTTTTTACAACACAGGTATGTAGAAGTATGTTGTGCTTGAATAAGGATCTCCAATAATAAAAGGGATTGATGCTCATCAGGCTGGAAAAGGTTAAAAAATTAATTCCAAATAGTTTGCAAAACATAATGGTAGCAGTATTGCTATTTGGGCCTGCTCTTCTGCCTATGGACCAGGACAGCTTACCAATATTAATGGAACTATGAATTCTGAATTGTGTCAGCAATTCTACAGGAAAATATCAGGATGTCTTTCTGTGCACTGAAGCTCAAGAAAAAGTTAATCATGCCTGAAGACAAAAACCCAAAATTCACAAGTAATATGATCAAGAAATGGCTAAAACAGAAGAAATTTAATGTTTTGGAATGGCCAAGTCAAACTCCTGACCTTAAACTTCTGGAAAAAGTTGTGGAAGTGCCTGAAGTGAGCATATCATGAGAGGAACGCCACCAACATCCCCAGATTGAACTATTCTGAAAATAGGAATGGGCTAAAATTCCCCCACGCCCATGTATAAGACTGATCAATATTTGGAGGAAACATTTTGTTGCAGTTACTGATGCCCAAGGGATGGGGGGACCAGTTACAGAAAGCAAAGGTTCACATACTTTTGCCCCACACAAATATTAGGTTTGGATCATTTTCACCCATAAATAAATGAACAAGTGTGATGTTTTTATTAATTTATTTAATTGGGTTTTTTAATCAAGTTGTAGAACTTCTATGGAAGACAGATTAAAGCTTAAGTAGTATTTTTGCTGAAATATTGAAAATTTAAAGGGGTTTACACATTTTTATGTATTACTGTATGAATCTCACAAGTAAAAAACCCAAAATTTGTGTGAATTATGAAGTGAGAAACAGAAATGGCAGCGAAACTGGCCAGAGATTGAATCCAGTTCATCGAACAGTTAAGCAGTACAAAATCTGAATGACTTTTATTTAATGTTACATAAATGGTAGAATTTTCTCTCCATCATGGCCCCTATAAATCTGTTCCAAAAGGTCCTTTAACCCACACCAGGCTGCTTTGTGGGCTTACAATATGTAGAAAGATACGAGATGACTTTCCATTAGCAAAATCACATGACTAATAAACATAGCTGGGTGCAATTTGGTATGTGCAATCTTTTATGTACTAATAAAGGAGAATATTTGTAGCTCAGGGTTGAAGTCAGAGGTCCTTGGTGCTCTCTGAGCTTGGTTGTTTGATTGTAGACGTTCCATTACCCAAATTAGGTAACCTTATCACTGAAGCTATGTGCATACTTTCGAAGATAAAATCCCAATAGGAAATTAAAGGAAGAATGGATGATGAGGATGTGAAAGAGAAGGAGTAGAAGAATAATTGAGACAAGAGGGACATTTTTAATTTGGGAAAGCATCATGCAAGGCTATATGTGTCCCACCATGTAAAATGTTGCTAGTAAAATTCCATCAACATAATTCTCCTCAACAACTTCAAACAAGATCTTAGCAACTTCTTTTAATATATGGGAAAGTGCTTGAATTTAGACATTACCAAATCTTCAAGAAATTGTTTTTTTCAAAATAGTAATGCACACATAAGTGAATACCTGTTCACAGTCTTAAGATTATTATATGTAACAAATGTGGTTTCACAATTCAATTAATTTGACTATATTCCTAATTAGTTACTTTGACTCATTTTCCACATAATACTATTACATTAAATACATAAGCTCAAAAAACCCCAAGATCTAGATTTCTGCACTTTCTCCCTCTGCCTTTCTACTATATGTGTGTATCACTGTATTGTAAATATTTATTTTCAGTGCCCCCAAAAGTTGGTTTGCTATTGCTGCAACAAATCAGCAAGAAATCCCAGTTATTTAAAGATACATTTTCTATTTTTTTATAGTTATTGAATCCTGAAGATGACTTGTTACCAGGAAAGATTAGAGATAGTAATCGTTCTACTCTTTTAGCAACAATTCAAGAGCATGGATATCCGACAATCAACCTGGGGATTGTAGGAGATAAGTATGTGCAAATTAACTCTTTGCTTTTTCCACCACAATATTATTGTTTTTATATATCGTTAAATTGTGCCACCTTTTACCTCTTGGACCAAAGTTTATTTAGCTGATGTTTTTGTTAATTTACTTTGAAAGATATACCTGTATATTGCTGGGAATTATCACTATTACCGTACCAGTCATTTCACCTTTCTAATGGGAAGAATCTTATTTCTTATCCTTCAATTTTCCACAACTAGCTTCTTTTGAGGAATGTAGCTCTTGATGGTGAGAACTTGATAACTTGATATTTGGTTAAAATTCCATTGTTGCATTAATGGTTTGCTCTGCCTAAAGCATTTTTTGGCCATCACTGCAACCTAAGCAGAAATAAAACAATCAATCCAAGAATGGCTACTTCTAGCGTGAATAACTGGATGGGCTAAACATCAGTACAGGGTAGTCATCAACTTATTATCATTGATTTAACAACTTTTTGAAGTTACAACAGCACTGAAAAAAGTGTTTTATGACCGGTCCTTGCACTTACGACTGTTGCAACATCCTAAAGTCATGTGAACAAAATTTGGGCAACCAGCATATATTTATGATGGTTGCAGTGAACACCATTTGTGACCTTTCAAGGGGGCTCCAACAAAACAAAGTCAATGGGGGAAGCCAGATTCACTTAATAACCATGACAAAAAAAGGTTGTAAAATTGGTCAAGACTCATTTAACAAAGCACTGCTTAACAGTCCCCATTGTGGTAATTAAGTCAAGGACTACCTGTGTGGTAAAAGTTTCTGTTGTCACAGAAACATTTACTATGGAAACTTTTATACCCAGTCAAAAAAACATGCTGTTTTTTAAAATAATGCTTTTAGGTATACATGGGGTAGACTAGATTAATTTCTCTGGTTGTTGATTTCAATCTGATGAATGTCCTTTAAAATTTATTGTAGTATTTTTCTATTTCCATTGTTTCTTCTTTGATTGCATATGAAAACATGTCCTCTTAAATTTCCCAATTTTTAGAAGTAGGAATGTTCTCATCTTCATTGTAATCATTATTTTAGTGTGCTTTTGTTTAGAAGTCAAGACATTCCTTTGAACTGAATTTCATTTAAATAGACAACTTTAGTGGAGGACTACTTTTCCTTATGTTAACTTATAAATGATGAGTCATTGGGAGTTTTACTTACTTTAAAGGCAATTATTATTATACTGATTATGTGAACTCATTAAGACAATCAGACTCAGTGTTAAAAACTTTTAAAGTTACAATTTCAAAATTGTTTGACTCCTCCCTTGAGCTCAGCCTGGTCATCTCTTACAATTTGAAAAGAAAGCTATAGTTTATGGAAAGACATCAAGACATACAGGTACAATTGTGCCCCAAATCTCTGTTGCTAAGTAAGACAATTGTTAAGTGAATTTGCCCCATTTTATGACCTTTCTTGCCAGTCAGCATGTGAATCATCGTAGTTGATAAGTTAGTAACACAGTTGTTAAGTGAATCTGGCTTCTCCATTGACTTTGCTTATCAGAAGTTTGCAAAAGGTGATCAAATGGGACACTGCGTATGTCATTAAATACACACCAGTTGTCAAGTGTCCTAATTTTGATCATGTGGCCATGGAGATGCTGCAATGGTCGTAAGTGTGAAAATGGTCATAAGTCACTTTTTCCAGTGCCGTTACAACTTTGAATGGTCAATATTTGAATGATTGTAAGTCGAGGACTGTAATTCATCATATGATTTCTAATCAGTTAAATAATTCTGCTAAATATTTGTCCGCTGTCTAGTTTATTTAAAGTCAGGTATAAGTTTGAATTCAGATTATATTTTCTAAGCAAGCAAACAAAACCATTAATATGAAAATCAGATTAAGAATCACACAGTGCTATGGCATTGTCTCCCTATTCAAGATATAAAAATACATGCTAGGAATTACAGCCATAAGCTGTATTACCATACTCTAGTTTATATCTCTAAAACTACAGTCTATACATATTAAGACATGGAAGCCACTGAATTTAGTAGGGTTATTTATAGTTGGGAGACAAAAAATGTAAACTAAAACAAGAAGGTTCCTTATTTACTAGTAGTTGACACTCCTCAACGTAAATCTGGGAATCAAATCTGCACAACTTGGGTGAAGTAGGGATGGAAACTGGATGCAGCAGGGCATAAATTCAACTCACCACGACTCCACCACTTCTGTTTTTCATTGTATCTATCAGACTTGTTTAAGACACTATCAGCATTTTCTCTGATAGAATATTGCATTATTCATTTCTCATACTCTTGATTATAAAAATGAAGGAGTAATTTGTTATATGCAGAAGCCAGTTTGTTTTCAAAGCAGTAAATCAGGTCTATAGTTTATTGCATTCTGCCTCTGTCTCTCTTGCTCTATTGGCCAAGCTGAAGTACAGTTCAAGTCCCCATACATCTGCTTTGCAGTTTGCAACACTAGAGTTTTGTGGGCTTATGGGAAACCCACTTACTCATAATCTTGATTCACTCTGTCTCTTGGTGCTGGAACTCAAAATTCCCTAGCAGGTTGCACAAGCAATTTGATCGGTAAATCTGTTCTTTCTAGTTCTTTAAATTCCTGTAAAGAACAGGATCAGGTTTTTTTTCCTACTTAAATAAAATCTTGCTTCCATACCTCAGAGCTCAAGTGAGCCGTTATATAGATACATACAGCTGTACAATATCACACTAACATCACATAATTTTTCAGCAGAAATTTATAAGCAGGAAGAATGCTTTCATGCCTAGATAACTTTCTTGAACCCACAGCTCAGGGGATTTTGTTTTTGTTTTTGTTTTGTTCACTTTCAGATAGATTATAGATTTCTACTATTTTCCTTCTTTTCTGTGTATGTTTTGTATAATACGAGCGCAATTTGGAAATAAACCTCTGTTTGGTTATCAATGACAGACACTCATAGATACAGATCTTTTATTACACACATTAGAAAAATACAACATTACATTACTTTTCGATATAATCGCCATTCAAATTGAGGCATTTGTCATAACGTCTTACAAGATTTGAAATTCCTTAGTAGTAGTTGCTCGGCACCAAATCTGGGTTATAGGGGGGGGGTGATCAAAAACTTCCCACTGGAACTGCTTCAAAAGTTCTTGGGTGCATCTAACGGTGTGTGGGCAAGCATTATTGTGAGCCAATACCACACCAGAAGTGATGCCATAGAAAATCCCACCAAATGTGAAGATGCTAAAAGAATACTGCTAGTGAAGTTCATGGAGAGTAGTTCGACCATCAATTCAGAAGTCTACGTGAAACATGAAAACTCAGATGAGCCATCCATAACAAGCGTCGGGGCATGCTGACTTCCAATGTGGTGTTGGTTCACGATAATGCTTGCCCGCACACCGCTCGACGCACCCAAGAACTTTTAAAGAAGTTGCATTGGGATGTTTTTGATCACCCCCCATAGCCCAGATTTGGTGCCAAGCGACTACTACTAAGAAATTTCAAATCTTGTAAGACGTTATGACAAATGCCTCAATTTGAATGGCGATTATGTCAAAAAGTAATGTAATGTTGTAGTTTCTAATGTGTATAAAAAAGTTCTGTATCTGTGAGTGTCTGTCATTGATAACCAAACAGAGGTTTATTTCCAAATTGCCCTCGTATCATGATACATTGTAAGACAATTCATTATAGCAGGGCTCTCCAACTCCCGGTCTGCGGCCCGGTATCAGGCCGTAGCCTGTTGGGAACCAGGCTGGGCAGATGGCGGGTGAGCATGCAAATGAAGTTCCATTTGTATAAGCAGAGACCAGGCACACAAAACCATTCCCCTCCCCACATTGCCACTGCTGCTGGTCCACAGAGCTGGAAAGAGTTAGAGACTGCTGCATTATAGGACTCTGTTGTTACAGTTGGAGACAGAGTTTCCAAAGCTCCTTTATAATAATTGATTCCTCATTTAGTGAGAATTGTATTTTTGAAATGTTAATATCAGACATGATGAAAACAAATTTCAACGATTGAGCGAATCAACTGAGGAAAAAAGATTAAGGCAAGAGGATATTATAGGAGTGATCTGTGGAATTTGTTAATGCTCTATAGAGAAGTAAATTGGAACTGTACTGTGATTCAGCTCCCAATGTCCCATCCTCTCATGCCATATTGTTTCATAATAGCTATGTCTTTTAAACTTGTATAAAAGACTGGTGGTATAATCAGGTTAATATGGTTGATTGCTAGATTTAATGAGCAAGTTAATGAAAACTCTTCATATGGGATTAAGCACTTACATCAGCAGAAATAAGTAATCTAACCAAGAGAGATTTTAAATGAAGGTCAAGTAAAATGCTGCTCTACTTTGGCTTATTGAATTAAGACTTGTGTTGGTTAGACTTTCTTGATTTGTTAAACATGTGTATGTCTGTTTGAGACTGAACGGCCATGCCGGAAACTTAAAAGTTCAGAGAAAAAGCCAAGCTACACTTTGTCCCCTGACATCCACTTGTCACCCAGAGGCAGTTCTTAGCTGATGCTTAATTATTTCATGAATGAAGGCAAACTTCTGCTAGAGACAAGTTCCCTGAGGATGGGCTCCAGCATGAGTCCGAAAGGTCTGAAGAGAAAACCTCTGGTCCCAGTGACTGACACAAATTGGATCCTTAACTTTGTTTGTTTTTCACATTTTTGAATCACCTGTCTCTTCAAAAAGGGACTCAGGGCAGTATACAATTAAATGTTAAAATATAAAAACAGTATATAAATGTTAAAATGTTAGAATTAAAATTTTGGAAGAAGACAAGAATAAAAATTAAACCCTCTTAAAGAGGTGAAGGGAGGGCTCTCAGGGCAACTAGCCAACTTTATGCTCCTTCGGGCTCCTCTCATGAGGAAACAGAGCTTGTTTTAACTCCTCTTTAGAAGGCCAGGACAGGGGAGGGTCTGCTTCGCCTACAGAGGAAGAATATTCCACCGAATAGGGGCAATGACAGAGAAGGCTATCTAGACCCCACCAGTTGGAGTTCTTTAACAGATGAGATCTGCAACATACCTTCCCTGCCTGACCAGATGCAACAGGTCAATGTAATGGGGTGAAGCTGGTTCTATAGGTAGCTTGGCTCCATGCCATGTAGAGCTTTATAGGTCACAACCAACACCTTGAATTGGACCCAGAAGCCATTTGCACCCAATGCCATTCATAGAGTAGAGGTGTTAAATGTGCTATTCTCTGGGCACCCTAATATAGTTTGTGCAGCCTCATTCTGCACCAGCTGATGCTTCCGAATATATTTCAATGGTAGCCCCATGTAGAGCACATTGAGGTAGTCCAGATGGGAGATGACCAGGGCATGAGTGACTAAGTAGAGAGCTTCTCTATCCAGAAAAGGACATAACTGGCACACAACATAGAATTGAGCAAAGACTCTCCTAGCCACAACTGCCAACTGCTCTTTGAATAGAAGCTGTGAATCCAAGAGGACCCCAGATCCTATGCACCAGATCTGTCTGGGGTAATTCCACCTCACCCAAGACCAAAGATGATAAACTCCTGGGTACACACCCACAGTCACATCAACATCTTACCAGGGTTTAGTTGTTCCCCATACAGAGCCCCACAGCCTCCAGGCATGGTGAAAGAACATCCATAGCATTATTCACTTCACCTGGGATGGAGATATACATATAATTGGGTATTATCAGCGTACTGGTGATCTCATACCATGGTGATGGATAATTTCACCAAGTGGTTACATGTAGACGTTAAAAAGGAGTGGATATAGCACTGAGCCATGTGGCACTTCACAAAGCAAGGGTTGTGAGCTGGATCTGTTGTTTCCTACTAATGCCATTTGGGACTGACCTCAAAGGTTGGAGGTGAACCAGCACAAAACTGTCCCACCCTCCCCAATTCCCTAAATTGGCCCCATGGTAGAAGGTATCAAAAGTCACTGAGAGATCAAAAAGAACAAGGATGGATGCACCACCTCCATCCCACTCCTGCCAGAGATCATCCATGAGTGAGGCCAATGCCATCTTGGTTCCATATTCAGGTCTGAAAGGATCCAGATAATCTGTTCTCTCAACGATCGTCTGGAGTTTCAGCACCACCATCTTCTCAACCACCTTTCCTGAAAAGGAGGAAGTGGGAGACTGAACGAAAAGTGTCCATAATAGTAGGGCCACACCAATGCCTTTTTAAAAGGAGTTAGGAACAGCCCTTCCCACAAGGATGAATTTACCATTGTCACCTCCCAATGGCCTTAACCAGCTTGGATCTAATGTACAGGTGATAGAGTTTGCATTCCATAGGTCCTTGTCCACTTCCTCAGGTCCAACAGAAACTGTTGTCAGATAACTGGGATAAGTCTGCTTCCCAGGCATCTCCACGGAACTTGCACCATGTTTGGTATCCAACTGGGAATAAATATTATCCTCTAGATCAGTGATGGCAAACCTTTTAGAGACCGAGTGCCCAAACTGCAACCCAAAACCCACTTATGCATCGTCGGGTGCCGGGTGGGTGTGGCCCATTGGGTGGGTGTGGCCCATTGGGTGGGCGTGGCTGCAGTGGTAACGGCAGACTGGGTGGGACTAAAAAGTTCAATCAATCAATTCCAACTTTGCAAGATCTTTTTTTTTCCCACGAGAAGTTGAAATTGAGTGATTGATTGAACCTTTTTTTTTTGCACATGGCGGCGGAAGCCTAAAGCGAAAAGGTTTTATAAAACCCAGCTGAAGGCCTAGGACTGGGGCAAGGGCGCACGTGC
This sequence comes from Protobothrops mucrosquamatus, assembly GCF_001527695.2. Classification (NCBI taxonomy): domain Eukaryota; kingdom Metazoa; phylum Chordata; class Lepidosauria; order Squamata; family Viperidae; genus Protobothrops; species Protobothrops mucrosquamatus. The sequence goes on along the minus strand of NW_015386571.1, from coordinate 1,132,778 downwards.
CCACAGAGAGGGCTCTGAATGCCGCCTCTGGCACCCGTGCCATAGGTTCGCCACCACTGCTCTAGATGCTCAGAGAATTCCTCTACATGGCCCTGTAGGTACACCTCTGAGCCTCCCTTTCCAAGGAGAGTCCAGGTTATTCTAAACAGAGCCATGTGATCTTATGCTTCATGGGAGAAGGCTAGAAACTATAGAGAACAATTTTGCTCGCTTTTCTGCTTTTGCAGCTGTCTGGATACCTGAAAATGACAATCAGCTTCTCTAGCCTAATTTGGATGTTGTATCATTGCCTCAGAGTTTTTGTTTGTTTTGATCTGTATTGCTTGTTCATAATACTGCTGATTTATAATTCACTATCAGTTGCTTGATAGTCTTATTTACAAATTAAGGGAAGGAACAATAGAATAATTAAATAAACATGATGTCTCTTTGATTAGGTGAGATGAGATCACTGTTGATTCAGATGTAGTCTGTTTAGAGGTATCACAATTTGGTTTTAGAAATCTGTTCAGGGCTGTGGAGTCGGTAGATAAATGTTCCGACTCCGACTCCTCAGTTTTTTGTACTTCCGACTCCGACTCCCCGACTCCGACTCCTCTGTATTAATAAGCTAACAATCGGAGTTTACAAGTTTTTATAGCCTTAGCTGAATGACAGCAGTTTTTCCAATGGTTTACAGCTTCAGTCTTGAACTATTGACCCTCCATTCCCTTCACTTATACCAGTGTCTCTAGTCCTGCAAAAAACATATTTACTTAATCCCTTATCAGTGAGAGGCTAGGTTACCCATGGGCGCTGCGTTCCCTGTAACAGCAGAACACAACACTATGGAAAGTATAAGTATTGCCGCTCCTAATTGTGCGTTGCGTGCCATATAGTGAAGCACATGAAAAGCATGCTTCTTCACAGTCACTTAACGTGTTCGTTTTGTGGTTACGTGAGGCACTGCATGCATTGGTCTTTATTCTTACAGTAGAGAAGTCATTAATTATAACTTTTTGTGAATTGGGACATTTAAACTTGCTTTTTTTTAATTCCAATCTAAATTTAGTAGGAGTCGGAGTCGGTGCATTGTTTTCCGACTCCGACTCCAGGTACCCAAAATTTCCTCCGACTCCGACTCCGACTCCACAGCCCTGAATCTGTTCTGTAAAAAGTACATTTTTCTTATAAAATAATAATTTTTCCTAGCACTACTTTAATTAAATGAAGAATTGAGCCACGGAAGGATGAAATGTTGATCTGTATTAGCAATCTGTTTTATTTGCTTTGTGCTATGTAGGACAATCACTAATGTTGCTATTTGGAAATTCAGTACATTTCAAAGGTGGCTTTTTGAGTTGGCTACCTACTTTCCCTCTTCATCAGTATGGTTTTATTCTGGTTAAAGGATGATAAAAGGAACAACAATATCTGTAAGGTTAAAGTTTGCACTAGCAGACTTTCCTACTTAAATTTACAACTTTCTATTGATTTCTCTTACTCTGAAGTAAGTGTGATGGGGGAGTGATGGCAGAAAGAAAAAGCTAGCATTATGTGTGATCTTTTGACAAAGCTGCAGTGTGTAGTGCTTTCCCTTATAACTCAGATTGCCATATATGCACTGCCTTCTGAAATGCCCCAGTCTTTGAGTAGGACTTTCCAGGAAGATGCTTGAAATAAAGTCTCTTTCTCCCCTTCCTTCACATTTTAAAAAATCTAAACAGAAGATTCTCTAGTTGTCAGGTACTTTTATGACAGAGTACTTACTTTTTTATATTATCATCATCAGAATTTTTGAAATGTTATCCATATAAAGTAGGCATGTTTGGGAGTCATTGCAGAAACTGAGGTGGGTGCCTGGAGACTATAATTTTATCAGAAGGAAGAAAAAAACACAAGTCTGAAAAGATGACAGCAAAGAGTATTAGCTGGGATGTCAAGGGACTAAATAAAGAGAAGCAGAAACATCTGTGAACAGCCTGAAGAAAAGCAAAAGCAAAATAAGAACCAATAAATACTGAAGTAATACTCTGAGATTGTAGTGAAGCTTCTTTCAGCCTAAAAAGGAATCTCAGAGAAGGAGAAGCAGAGCAATGCCTGAGAGCAAAGACTGAGCTATTACTATGGTCTTATTAATAAATCTTATTAATCAGATCTCTGAAACAGTTGTTTCTTGTAATAAACTAGTTTCAGTCCTGACTGATAGAAGAAGCCTGACATTATGTATGGAATGAAGAAAAGGTCATTGGAGACTATTGATCTGGATCTTGGCATCCAGGTTTCAGTAATTCAGGAGGAGGGACAAATGACCACCCAGAGGACTGCTTATGATGGGGCAGTGGCAAATAAGGTCAGCATTAGTTCACAGAATTTTTATTAAAAAAAATTCACAGGGATTTAATCTAAATGATTAAATGGGCTCATTTTATTTAATGCCCATAACATTAAAAGAAAATTTATTTTCTGTATCAAATTGTGCTTATTCTCGAGGAAATGTGTTTAATGTCAGAACAGCAAAAGCAAATCCCATTTTAATCCAGTGGGCACAGTGATGCTATGATAAGAATTAAAATATGATATTGTAGAATCTCAGCATATTTTTTACAAGGATTAACAGATATTTTTTTTCATTTTCCTTGTTGTTTTTACACTAACATGTCAAGAATAAAACTGTTGTAATGGAATGTATGTATGTATGTGTGTATGTATGTATGTAATGAATTTATTTGCCACCCATCTCATAATGAAAAGAATATGGGCGGCAGTTGTGGCAGGAAAAAGGCAGTTATGCAATGCATAAGGCTGAAAATACAAAATTGTCTGCCTAAAGGGGACCCTCTATAATGCAGGGCCTATTGTTAATTAGCTGCAGTAGTAGGTATTATATCCAAAACATCTCTTAAGATATATTGTGCCTATTACAGCCAGTTAAATTTATATATCAAGTTTTAAGAATAATAATTTAAGAGTAACTAATGAGAAGAAATAGGGCTATAAGATTTAGTAGATCAGCAGCAGACTCTTTGCTGTGGATTGGATCTTGTCAGCTGCTGATAAGACCAGTCTGTAGCCATAAATACTTCATGAATAGCTCAGTCTGAGAAGAATAGTTGCATCTAGTAACAGCTCTGGAGTAGGAGTGAAAAGCCACAAATATCACAGATCTAACTCATTGCATGGGCTCTGTACGAATTCTGAGAATTTGGAGACTAGATTTTTATTTCTAAAAGATTATTATTTATTCTTTTCCTCATTTTCTGGCTGCTGTTTAATTTTCTCCTATTTCCCATCAAACTAATTTATAGTAGTGTAACCATGAAGTGGCCTTATTTTCCTCTTGAGAGTCAGCCTGAAATAGCTTATTGCAGGCCAGTGAAATCTCTCCTTTATTCAGTTAGTATTCCCAGTACATATACAAAAATCTGTGCCTCCTATTATGATTTCTCAGTTGTCTTGCTCTTGAAATTTATATTCTTCCCACTGATGAAAATGAAAACTTGTAACTTTTTGTACCTCTTCCTTTGAAGTACATAAAAATCCATACATATATTACCATTAATCTATTTTAATATTGGCATCCTACAGCCCAGATGATTTACTTAATGCCTTGAATGAAGGAATAAGCCGTGCTGATGTCATCATCACATCAGGGGGCGTGTCAATGGGAGAAAAGGTATGTGCAGTAAATGGTATTGGATCAAAGTTATAAGTTTAAAATAAAATAATGAGATGAAAACTCCTTAAGAAATAGATAATAGCAGAGGGAAATCTTCGGACACCAAAATGGAGCTAAAGGACCTGATATTAAGGTCATCAAAAGGACAGCAGCCTTGTAGAACTGCCAAGTGTTCAGAATCAGTATGGGTGTCCTTTGTCTTCTCATTGATTGCTCCTTACAGGACAGCTTATTGCCATCTCTTTATTTCAAATGCTTTCTTTTCTGAGCCCATGGAAGTATCTAGAAAAGATATGGCTTCTTTAAGAAGCATCTTGGTTGCTAATGCCAAATTCAAAGCAATCTTTCCTGCTACAAATCCAAACACTATCAACATCTATACAAAGTCTAAAAGCTCTGGGTGGTGATGTTACCTGCCGTTCTTTTTTAGAGGAACAGTATGTTGGATAAACTTCAAAAATAAAAAAGATTCAGATACACTAATCATTTCAGAAACATCTGAGCAGTTGATACCCCTCTTCATAAAGAAACAATAGTATTCCCTCATCTATGCAAAATTACACTTTTGTGATGCCCTTTGATGTTGTTACCAGTTTTATTACGTTGTTATATAGGGATATTTATACTGGTATCATTTAACACCATTTGAGGGGGAAATGATATATGAATTAAATGAAGTGGGATATGCAACCTCTTTTTGCCAAGATCTGCAAGCATTTGAATAATCTGTTGGTAGGGTTGAAACAAGTCTTGGGAAGTTGATGAAATGGATTTTTTTAATTAAAAAACCCCTTTCTGACTTTGCCCTCTCCCAAACTGTAGGAAAAACAGCATTTATTAGATGTTTGATGTGATCTTTTGCATAGATGATTTGCATTTGGATTTACAAGTGCTTTATCTTAGCTTGCAAATTCTGGTTACCTGTTCTTGAAATAAATACATCATCTATGTCTTTGATCTATGCCTGCTTAGCTTTCTAGGACTGGATGATGGTTCATCTTACAAATATCTTAATAATTAATTGAATCCCTTTTGGGTTTGGGGGTTGTTATTTTTTTCAAATAGGACTATCTTAAACAGGTGCTGGATATTGATCTTCATGCCCAGATTCATTTTGGCAGGGTTTTTATGAAACCAGGGTAAGTAATGTTTCTTATGTAGCATTAGTCTTGTATATAATCTGTACAATATTGAGAGCTTAATACTTTGCTTAATAACCCAGAGAAAGCATATTCTAATAAGAAATATTACATTGCTCCTTTTCCCCCCAAAATTATTCCACTACAGGTGCTGCTAAGTAATCATGCTAATTACTAGTAAGATATCTCCATATAATTAATGGTGCAGAAGAACATTTTACATTTCCTGTTAAGATAGAAGATCCTGTTGAAAACAAAAGAATGAAGAAGTAGTACCAGTCATACTGGAGCTCCTTTTTAAAAAGCAGAGATGCTTTTGAATGTTAACTTAGATTGTTTGAGAAGGCTTCCTGCCTGCTCAGCATTTGTAATACCTCAACAAGGCTTTCTCATTCTTTCCCTGAGTGGTCAGCTCAGTTCCTCTTCATTTAATTTTATGTCCCCTCCTCTTTTTTTTTCATTCATTTCTCTTTCCATGTGTAGAATGTTTTGCTTCTTTTTTTGCTGTTCACACCAGGAGAAAGCAGTGGGAAGAGATGCATTTATTTGGAATTGTTTAATTGAGAGAATGATTGGCATAGGCAGGCAGGGATCAGTCAGCTTGGTAAACAGGACACTTTTACAGGCAATTCATTTTAATGAGCAATGATTCAGTTAAGGTAAATCCATACAAACATACATACACACACATAGATAAATATACAAACATACATATGCATACATATGCATATACAGATACATTTAGAGGGGGAAAAATAAACTCCGTGACTGGTTTCAACTGGAGTTGGCAATCAGAGGTTGGCAAAGTGGGAGAACTGGGATGTGTGCTTATGTTTGTAAATGTCTTTGACCGGCTTTTCTTTGTGGGATCATTTTACATTCATAGTTGTCTTACAAGGTAAACATTGTAAATACCAAAAATTTATCAAGATGCCTTAGATCAGGGCTTTTCAACCAGTGGTACGGGTACCACCTGTGGTACATTGGCACCTGGCAGGTGGTACGCAACCGTCCTAGAAAAGTAGCGGGGGAGGGGAATGAGAGCGCCGCCGGGCGGGCAGGCGTCTTTCTCGGCTGTGCCTTGGGGGGCACTTTTTTCAGTGCCATTGTAACTTCGAACAATCACTAAGCGAACTGTTATAAGTCGAGGACTACCTGTACTTTATTACTTTTTTCCTTTTTTGGGGGGGGTCATCATGTTTTTGACACCTTGCTAGGCGACTGGTGGTACTCGGATGTTGCCATATCCTAAAAGTTGTACAATGGGTGAAAAAGTTGAAAAGCCGTGCCTTAGATGACAAACAATAGGAAAAACTGAAAGGGCCAAAGGAAGACCAAAACCTAATGAATTTATCGTGGGAAAAACATTCCATAAATCTGGAATCAGATTTATTTAACAAAACAAGAAGCAGGAAGGACTGGACTCCCCCACTCTTCCCTTCATTAAAACATTCAGATGGCTGATGATATGAAAGTGTCTGATGCCTGAACTACACACCCCTGGGAGGACTGATGATCTGACCTGAATGTAGGGGGTTTGTGTTCTTACATTAGAGCAAATATTTGTGGCCTCAGCCCAAGAGTGGAGCATTTTAGAACTACACAGTAGTGCAAAGCTGTCATTTTTCCTTTCCTTTTTTTTTCAAAATATCCTTTGCGTTGCACATATTTGTATTAAATATAATAAATATAATATCTGTTCAGAAAAAGATAATTTCTTCTCCTCCTTTTCCAACATTACCTCCAGCTTCTCCCTCTTCCTCTATTTTTCTCACACACCCAAGCTTATCAGGTATTATGATTTACTAATTCATATAAATTGACATTTCAGGGGTTCCTCAAATATTTTTTTATAACAACACTTTCTAGTGCTTATAAACATTCGGTGATTGTTAGTGATTACTAGAAATCACTAAATAAAACAACCTTTAATAATATAGAGGAGAAAATGAACGGATGCCACTAAAGTAGTCATTGATTGAGATGGCCAGATATAGAAACTGAATAAATAAAGTAAGCAGACCCATATTTTCATTAAAGTAGTGTATAATTTCAACAAGTAGCATTTCTTCATACAGCATTCTCATATATTAAATATCCAAATACTAAACATACTAATCCAAAACATACAGCCATTATTCAAAGTTCATGTTAATATTTGATGTAAGAATCCACATTTATTTGACTTCTCAAAAGGTAGCAGGTATGGTGTATTCTGTTTTCTTAAAGTGGGCAGGAAGATTCTGGTTTCACTTTTCCATTAGCCACATGATTACAGCTTAGGAAGTCAGACTGTTATCTTAATCACGTACACAGGATAAGATGCTCCCGTTGAGTTATTTCCTTTTTTAAAAATAATTTTAGTGAAGTGAAAAAATAAAAGTAAGAACTACAAAAAAAAGATAAATAAAGAAATAGTTTCTGACCTTGTGTAGAGTAGTAAACTTACTCTTCTCCCTCATTAAATTTTCATCATTACAGGTAATCCTTGACTTGCAACAGTTCATTTAGTGACTGTTCAAAGTTACAGGTCACTGAAAAAAGTGATTGATACATTTTAACAATCACATGTTCATCATGTCTACACAATTCATTTTCAAATTCCTTTTGTTTTTCAGTTCCAATTACTTTTTATCTATAATAAATCTCTCTTAATTGTGCATATGAAAGCTAAATCCCTTTGCAGTAAATTGTTTTTGTGATTGCATCCCATTGATTTATTTCCAAATTATACAGCTGCACTTTATTTTTTATAAAAAACAAATGAGGTAAAACACTTTGAAAGTGTTTCATCTTTGGAATGTTAATTGCATCTCATTGAACTTAATTGAATATAATTCTTAAACACTGGAAAGTGAAGTTGGAGGATATAGCGAACAAGCAGTTTGGAACATTATTATTAATATGCTCCAATCATCTGGTAAATAATTGGGTTACAAATGAAAACAGTTGTCTAAATGGACAATTTAGTATAACAAAGATGAATTCATGTTAAAAAAAATAAGTCATACAATAAACAAGATATTGCCAATTTGTTGGATTTTATTGGCTAAAAATCTGGCTTTCTAATGGGAAAAATGATGTAATTGTAAAGTGCTATTCACATTTTAGTTCCTGTGTAGTATTTTATGAGAATCATTGCATTTTCCAAGGATGTTGAAGACAGCAAAAATGAGGCAATCAAAAATATTTAATGTTGTTGACAAAATTGATAAATAAGGATTTAGTTCATTATTTCAACAATCGGCATCACTTCCTAGGTTACCTACAACCTTTGCAACCTTGGATATTGATGGGGTAAGAAAAATCATCTTCGCGCTCCCAGGTAAGATATATTAAATTATAAATCTCTTCCTTCATGCTCATAAATACCAAACAAATTTTAAACCAAAAGTTCCAAATCTTCATGTTCGTTACTACAAGTATCTTAGTCATGCTAAGTATAATTATATCTTCCATATGCAACAGTGACAATGCTCTTATTTTTCTGAACCAAAAGTGTATTTTTTAAGATCCACTGTGCTATTAGTCATTCTTGCTCCTCAGTTCATCAAATATTCCTGAAAACACTTATTAGAAAGACTCTTGATATGAAGCACAATTTAGTTCAAAAGTAACAAATGTTCTTATTCTTGAAACAATTCTCAAGTAATTTATCAAATAACTGTTTCTTGATCTTTAGGGAACCCTGTGTCAGCAGTTGTTACCTGCAATCTTTTTGTTGTCCCAGCACTGAGAAAGATGCAAGGAATTCTGGATCCTCGTCCAACTATTATAAAAGCCAGGGTAAGAGTTTTCAAATAAAAGGTGAGTTTTGAGGTGCTCTACTTAGTTGCACTAGTATCTCAGAGCTGAAGAAATAACCTTTAAATAGCCTAGAGTTCAAAGAATTCAGGTGAAGTATTGTAAAAAGAGAAAGCATTAAAGAAATGCATTTAAGATGAATCATAACTATTGAGGTTGGACGGTATTTGATCAGTAAGATATTGATCTTACTATTGATTACTTTTGTATTATTTGTGATAGAATATGGGTGCTTGTATTTTGTCAGTAGGATAAGGATATGAGGAATAATTTGCTTCTAAGGAAAGAAATTCACAGTTCAGAATCTTGGTCATCTCTACACCTCCAAATCATTGTTAGACAACATTTTCAAATCCAACTGAGGCATAAGTGAATTTTACATAGACTTAAAGTAAGATTCCCTTCCTGCCCCTCCTAGTCTTCTCCCTTTAGGCCAAGAGGAAGATTAAAGTCTCTGTGGGCCTGGAACAACTGATAAAAAGCAAAGAACAGCTCATCCCTGAATAGTTTCTTGCTCAAGGAATGTCAGTAATGGATAGCTGTTTCCTCCCCAACAACCTTTCAAAAACTAAGGGCTATCTAACTTTCCTTACAGAAATCAGCAGTGTAAATAATGTTTGCAAAGTGATAATGGCATCGCAACTTGAATTTAGTTTATAAAGATTAATACAGCTCCCTCAAATCCAAATTTCAGAAAAAAATACTGAAATTTTTCCACTATTTTTTTAAGAAAGAAAAACTATTTATTTGTTCCTGTGCCTTAGAATCTTCCTAAATTCCTTTTCTCTGTATTTTACAGTTATCAGTTTTGTGTACAATTTCAGATTGCATAGCTTTTTTGCTATCCCAAATGTGCTTTCACAAGAGGCAAATGAACTTTGTTTTTCTTTGAAGATGTTTCGCTTCTCATCCAAGAAGCTTCTTCAGCTCTGACTGGATGGTGGGGAATGGAAGGATTTATATTCCTTGCAGACAGCTGGGTCATTTGCATTCTTTTAGAAAGTCATTGAGGCCACTTGGAGGTTATCTGTGTCCTTGAGTAGTGCAAATGGTTGTGGAGCCCTCTTGGAATTGCTGAAAGGACTGTGTTGTAGACTGGAGATAGATGAAGTCGTATCTCTCCCCTTCTGTTGAGAGAGGGCTGTTCAGTTTTGACATAGATGGCCTCTTTGACCCCTTTCAAACCAAAACATCTTGGCCTTTAGGGAACCCTGTGTTTGTTACCTGCAATCTTTTTGTTGTCACAGCACTGAGAAAGATGCAAGGAATTCTGGATCCTTTAAGAGTTTTCAAATAAAAGGTAAAAACTGCAATGAGTATAAATCTTTCCATTTCACACCATCCAGTCAGAGCTGAAGAAGCTTCTTGGATGAGAAGCGAAATGTCTTCAAAGAAAAACAAGAAAGTTCAGTTGCCTCTTGAAAAAGCAACTTTGGGACAACCATGATCTGGATGACTGAGAATCTCCATAGATAGCTTTTTTATTAATTATAGCTAAAATGGCTTTTATATGGAAATATATTTACTCCATTGTCTTTCTTTCTCAAACCTTGCTTGGTTTGGAATGTCACAAGTTCCATTGGCAAACAATATTGTTTGGGGAAAGGGCCAAGGAAGTATGATAGGATAAACTCATATGATACTAAGAGTGAAGTTTGGAGCAAAACCCATGTATATATATCTGGTCTACTCTAATCAAATTAATCTTCTCTTTGTTTTATACATGTTATTTGCATCTGCGAGCTAAATATGGGCCCTTGGAGAGGGGCATTTTAACTGTCTTAATGTCATTGTATTCACTTTGTGTGTTTTCTACAGTTATCATGTGATGTAAAATTGGACCCTCGTCCAGAATACCATCGGTGCATACTGACTTGGCATCACCAAGAACCACTGCCTTGGGCACAAAGTACAGGTTAGTGCTTACAACCTCTACCTTTTGCAATTTTTGTTGGGTTCACACGTTTGAAACTTGATATGTAACAAAACACAAATAATTGGTATTTTCTCTAATTTTGAATAGCATTTAATTTTGAATATGGTTTATTTGAAACCATAAACCGTCATGTAACATTTAAGGAACTCCTCTCCTCAGCCTTTATTCTTTCCTGCTTCAAATTAGGCTCATGAATCTCACCCAGTTATAAAATAAGCAAGAAGCATGAACATCTTCTGATTGTTTCAGTCTCCATTACATATCATAGCATATTCAATTATACTATATAATTGATGCAGCTTAGATCCAGGATCTATGTGTCTTTTGAAGTCTTGACATCAATTATTTCTTATAGAAAACATCTAGGTTTGGGGGAGAGAAGAACATATTTTATTTACATATATAAAATTGAAAGATTTTCTTGACTGTCAGAAATATCATTTCCTTTAATTAACAAAATTGGTGCTTAATGATACAAAAATTCATGAACCAGCTGTCTGGTTAGAGAATGAAATTGATATTTTAATTTTGGATCTGGATTCTTTATTTACTTGGGGAAAATGATCATTTTGAAAACTAAAACAAGCTTAACTTGCTGTTTACACTTTGGTGCAAATGCTTCTCGGTACCAAGAAGTAAAGAAGAAGGAAGTGTGTATACACATTTTCTGCCATCCTGGGTTATCATTGTGTGTTGCTCTTCATTGTTTAAAAATCTTATTTAAAATAATCCAAATGAAGAGCAACACACAGTGATAATCCAGGATGGCAGAAATGCAATATACACATGTGCTTCTTCTTTACCTCTTCTTGGCATCATTACCAAAGGAGAACAGTTTGCTTATCATTATTTCTGGTGCTCTTGACTTTTTGTTCCAAAACAATTCAAGGACTATAAAAAGGAATAAGCTTAAAAGAAAAGCAATAAGGCATGCTATGTGCAAAATGCTAGACAGACTTTCCCAAATGAAGGACGATGGGGGACATGATAGCAGTGTTCCAATATCTCAGGGGCTGCCGCAAAGAAGAGGGAGTCAAGCTCTTCTCCAGAGCGTCTGAAGGCAGGACAAGAAGCAACGGATGGAAACTAATCAAGGAGAGAAGCAACCTAGAACTAAGGAGAAACTTCCTGACAGTTAGAACAATTAACCAGTGGAACAACCTGCCTCCAGAAGCAGTGAATGCTCCAACACTGGAAGTTTTTAAGAAGAGACTGGACAGCCATTTGTCCGAAATGGTGTAGGGTTTCCTGCCTGAACAGGGGGTTCGACTAGATGACCTCCAAGGTCCCTACCAACTTTACTACTATTATTATTATTAGAAAATGAATTAAATGGGGGAGGAGCAAAAGTGATGCAAACAACACACAGCTTGATCACAGTAAGTTCACATTCATTAGAATCTTGTTTTTTGTAGCATTTTACTCTAAAGCTCATGTAAAGGTTCTCTTGAGTAAAGCCCAGTTGCTAATGATTCATGGACATGTACCTGCAGCGTACTTGGCAGCAACGTAGAAGTGGCTTGCTTATGCCTTCTTCCAGAATAGTTTTCAGTCTTGGGATTTCACCTCCAAGAACTAACCAGGCCTGACCTGTTGATTTTCCAAGCCCAGATTCTGCCTTTTAAATATAACTCAGTTATTTTTCTCTTTGTGAAAGAAAGCATTTCACAGCACCATATTTTTCTTAGATTTCCAACTTTTCATGAAGTAAACAAATACATTACAAGAATATGCTATTGTTCTTAAGATGGTACTATCCCTCCTACTACTATAACCTGTATTGCTGGTCAAAATATCATATAAAGTGCTGCCCAGAGTCACTGAGAGTTGAGTGGCACACAAGTTTAATAAATTATTATTATCATCCCATATTTTCCTTTTCCAGTCACAATTGGTAGGTATTGCAAATAATTCAACAAGACCCTTAACTTCTGAATCAAACATTTTTCTGAATCCATTCCTTGAGACCATCCAACAGGCAGAGTCAAAACTTCAGCATGGCTGTTTCAAAGGGTTAGAGAGTAGATGCAGGAGAACATTTTTCCCACAAGCAAAGCACCTCATTAAATGTACAGCCTTACCATACAGTAAGAATCTCACAGAAATAGGTACAAGTGGTTGTAAAAGTGATTTTGTGGCTGCCATACTGTAACTTCCCATTTAACCCAAAAAAATGCCCCTTCTGAAATAAAAATGCTAAGTTTGTAATTTATATACACTGGAAATATGCACGTATGTATATTTGTATTATAGAATGCAATTTTAAGAACGATTATATGTGCGCATGTTCACATTGCCAGACTTACTGTAAATACTGACCTTCTCCATCCATATTTATGTTAGAGGACTAAAAGTCTCAAACATTGCAGTAACCTTTTAAAGTTTTAATTGGGCCTTCTCTATTGAACATAATAAATTATTATTTGTACATTTACGGAATCTGTTTTGCCGTTGAAAAGATTGTTGGTAGTACCTCTCTAGAAAGCTGTTTGGGTAGTCTTGTTAGAAGCATGTGAAACTGTGATTTAGTTATTGTAATGGATCATTTATCATTTATGTTAAGAAAATGCCACTTTAAGCATCAACCCTTGAATACTTTTAAATGACTTTGTACGTAAAGGATGCATGGTTCAGGGTGGAACACACATTTTGCAAAAATTCTCAGATTCAATCCCAGCATCGTCACCTGGCATTAATGGAAAAGAATCCTCATAATATCCTAGAAAAATCCATTAGCACTGACAGCATTAGGCAAGACAGACCAAAGGTCTGATTCAATGAAGACGTTTCCTATATTCCCATGTAAAAGAAAAAATATTTTAATCGTGCTTTTCTTATTTTTCCAAGTATCTCTCAAAGAAAAAAGCCTAGCTGAAAAGTCCTTAATTGAAAATGATGAAGAGATGATTTTGCAGTAACATTACTGTATTGCGAAAAGAGAAGAACTGCATCTTGACAAACTGGACATGTGTTGCCCAATGCAAAAGTCAGCTTATCACCAGTGCATCCTAGAAATAAACCAGATAAATATCTAAATGTTGATTTGTGTTCCAAGAAGTTTATTGTAATAGTATTATTTTAGAAATGTCATTCCATTTATTTTATTTTAACAGCAACTTTAAATGTGGATCCCTTTTTCACCATCTGTTTTTAAATTCTGTAACATAATAATTACTATAATTAATCCTTGGAATGTATTACCACAAGATGAAGAGATAAGTATCAGTTTAGCTTTCAATAGGCATTAGACCTAATCATGAAACTTAATCCACTTTGGATTACAAAAATAAAATAAGGTAAGCTTCTTCGTGGCTATGTTGCTTACAAAATAAAAAAAATTGCATATCTCTAAAAGGAGAGAAATAGTTATGATGTTATGCATTGTGCTTTCTTTTCCTATCAAATCTAGGAGGGTGTAATGAGAAAGAATACTGGATTTGATCACTAATAAACTCAATGCTACAGCAGTAGAGTTGTAGTAATACAGGACTGTATTAACCACAATTGGTACTTTTTAATCCGTTTGCTTTACTGCAGGAGAAGACTTCTTTGAGAAGATAGCTTGTAGTTTGGGCCTACTAACCTTTGGGTTTATCATATCCATGGCCAGTATGCTGTTCTCAGATGATAACTTAAAAGGAAAATCATTATTTAAGATAAAAAAGGTTACTTTTTATGAGAGAAATATTGGAATAATTCAACCCCATATTATAATGCTGTTTGGTAATGGAAATTAATATTGCACTGTCAGAATTCTGGGGGGAAGGCTGGTGATTCATTTCTTGGCCTGTGACATTTGCCCTGCTAATGCATCTTTTTTGCTTTCTCTAGGGAATCAGATGAGCAGTCGTCTGATGAGTATGCGCAGTGCCAATGGACTGTTGATGCTACCTCCAAAGACAGAGCAGTATGTGGAACTTCATAAGGGAGAGGTGGTTGACGTCATGGTCATTGGAAGACTATGATGTTACCAGCAGGAGAAAAGTTTTGATGCATGTCCACATATCATTGACTGTATCCTGTAATATGCAACGGCACAGCTAGTTTTTCTGAATTGGATAAAAGTTGATCAGTATAAACACCTTGAACTATATTTCAAATGGATTTAAATAAATACCTTTTAAAAAAAACTTCAAAAACAAATCTTAAAAGAATTTATTCTGATTATATCAAAGCAACTTTTTCATTTCTTGCAATTGCTTTGTGTGTTCAATGCTAGTTCCAATAGCAGTAGCTTTTAGTAGACAGCGGTAGGTGCCTGCAGAACTTGTGTTTTTTCTCATCTTTAAGATTCAACTACTTATGCTCTTAAAACAAGGCTGTCTGCTTATTTATACTAGTGTAGACAACACTTGGATTTTCCCTTATTAGTATGCTTCATAACTGCTTCACCGAGAGCTTCTGCTTGTTCTTTATCGTATCTCGTGTTGATGTGCACAGTGCCAAAAGCAGAGTGGCTGCACTGGGAACCCGATCAAGCCCCAAGGTTTTCCTCCTTGCTGCGCGTTCAGGGATACCTGTCATCCCAGCAGCCACCCAGCTCAGTACTATTGGGCAGTAACTGGATACCTTTTGTTTAAACAAACAACAACAAAAAATTGCTTCCTTAAGTGCTGACAGCCTTTTTAACCAATACATTTAAAATGTACAGAATTAAAATCTTAAAAAAAAAAAATCAAAGACTGATCTTGTACAGATATTAGTGTTACCAGCATTCATGTGGAAATTAAATAAGAAATAAAAACTAATGTTAAACAACTCTGTACCATAACATTTTCTGTAATGATACTGAAATTTAAATGAATAAAAAAAAATCCTGAATCATTATTTAAAAGGTGATTGTGTTAAGCCTGGTTGTTTAATAAGGGGGTAAAAAAAATCACTGTTTTTAGTCTTGGGGAAAGGACACCATGGTTCAGAAATTAAATGAGCACAAATATATTGGAGCAAAAAAAATGGTGATGCATAAATTTTGCATTTAAAAGATTTTAATAAGGTTGTGTTATCTTTCTTGGATCTTAAAACTGCAGTCCTTGGAAGATACTTTAATGGTACAATTTATGAACATCACTAATACAGATTAAATTAAAAATATAGGGTTTAAATCATCTAAGAAACTGACATAAGTGGAAGAGAATGTTTAACTACTGTGTGGAATATTTCTACTTTTTAAAAATTATATGCCTCATGAACACTATTGCAGTTAAGAATAATTGATCCATAGGCATTTGCATAATGTGGCACTTCTAGGTATTAAGTAAGAAATGAAGGAAATAAATTCAGTCTGAGATAACTAACTGCAAGATTGCTTTCAGGATGCTACATAGTGAAAAAATATTTTGAGTCTAGGTCTTCCCCCTACATAGCATTATTGCTTTCATGACTGCTTAAAATACTTGTTTTTTTTAAATTCCGTAAAGAGTTAACATAAATTATAGTTTGCCTTAAAATAATATTTAGTGCTAATAAGCTGTAAAAGTATGGTGAAATGAGAAATGCATATTAAGGCTGGTAAAAAATACTGTCCAATGTAGAATGTATACCTTGAAACTGATTTGATGTTGACCATGGCACTTCATGACTGACCACAATCCTATTTGCCTTTGGGAATAAGCCAGGTAATGACCATGAACATTTAGTAGAGTAATGAAAGTTTAACACTGTTTAGCTTAATGTCAATAGAGTTAGATAGAGTTAGAGTTAGAGTTAGATCATTGCCCTCCAATAACTCCTTTGATTATCTCCCCTCCTCATTGAACATCATATCCAGATTAGAAATAAAAAAGTGTGCTTTCTTAAACAGGATACTTACAAAAATGCAGATTTACAAAATTGCAATGTTTGTCATTTTTGTTTAACTTAGGTAAAACATCTTTTTATGAATGAAGATAACATCACAACTTGTTGACAATAGCTCAAAGACATTTGTATAAACTCCTAGGAAGAAATCACTACTTAATCTCATTTTATATTTCTAAAATCTTATTTTACAAATGGCTTTAATCCAGATTGATTCTTTGGGCCATCATCATTACTGTTAATTTGGATTTTTTTCTGTATATTTCTATAAAATTCTGTTCCCCATCAAAAATGCCTTTCCTTTTGTATTTCATAGTTCTCACACTTCAGTGTTCTAAGATTATTTGCCAACACTGGCATGTTCATTCACTGTTTCCTGTGCTAAAGTAAGTTTTTTGCTATTCTTCTACACATGTTCAGGTCTCTTCCTTATGCTTACTAATATCTCTTCTCTGAAACTTAGCTTATATTTCACCTTACATCTATATTCTACAGTTATATTTTCTCTGCAGTTTTTTACCTCTCCTTCACTTCTGAATAGATACATAGAGCATTGTGTCCTAAAGGTACATATTCACAGCATAGATAAACTCCCAAGTGGCCTCAATGGCTCTCAGAGAATGCTAACGACTAGATGACTGCAAAGAAATATAATCCTTCCATTCCACCCTCTCCATTCTGTCAGAATCTATCGTTCCATCCCACCACCATCCAGTCACAATTGATGAAGCTTCTTGAATGAGAAGTGAAGTGTCTTCCTCCTCAAAGAAAAACAGTCCAGTTGCCTTTTGAAAAAAAAAGAGCACCTTTGAGACATCTATCATTAATACTTTAATTATATTAAACAGCTACTTATTAACTTCACCTTAGCTTTGATATTGCAACTGCCATCAGGAAAATCATCAGATAGATAACAAAAGTCAGGCCACTTTAGCAAGGCTTTTAGGAAAACAGAAGAAATTTGATGAAATAATGAATGCTAAGCTATGTACTGGCCAATTACTCAATAAAAGAGAAATTATATAGAGAAACTGCATAGGGGGAAACACTGTATATGAATGGAAAGAAAGAGGTAACATTGAGGGAGAGAAGCAAATAGATAGCTGATAATAATCTATGTTGGCTGAGTACTTCTGAGAGTTGAAGTCAACCCATCTTGAAGTTGCTGGGGTTAAGAAATACTGGTCTACAGTTATCAAGCAAGAGAAATTATTTCTGGAAGAAAACAACAGTTTGCAGAAAGTCCCTCATCGAAAATATCAAACAAGCTAATGGTCCTGAGAAACATATTATTATTTCTTACTAGCTACAGGTCAATACAGGTAGAACTTGACTTACAACCAATCAATTAACAACTGTTCAGTTACGATGGCCACACCACCACCACCTGCAGTCATGTGATCACATTTTGGGCAATTGTTAACTGACTCATCTTTACAGCTGTTTACAGCATCCCATGGTCACATGACTGCAATTTGTTGTATTTTTTTGGCTGGTTTCTGGCATTTACTTGCAGTTTCCAGCAAAATAATACACATTGGGGACAACTGATTCGTTCAATGACTGTGCCATTCACTTAATGACTGCTGTATTTGCTTAACAACTGCCACAAAAAAGTGGGGGAAAATCAGGTCCAATCATGTGATGACTTGACTTATAACCAGAACAATTCACAACTGTCATTGTGGGCTCAATTAGAGTCACATGTCAAGGACTATCTGTATAAAAAATGTTCAAGTACTGCCATCCTTTGTATACTTTGATAATAGTTCAATTTTTACAGAAAATTTATAAGATCTGTAATCTTTAATTCTAGATCAAGACAGAAAGTGTATGATCTTTCCGTTGACAGCTTTTAGCAGTCCATTATCAATTGTGATTAGATTGGTAGTCCAATATATAGGGGACCATTGGTCCTCCACCCATTTTCTAGATGATGTGCTATTAGGAGAATAAAATATATTGTTATTGTTTTAAGTAATATAATTTAATTCTAACATGTCCTTTCATACATTTTTTGTCTTTACATTCTCTTAAGATTTCTTTTTCAGCATCCCTTGGTCTGAAATTTAGCTGTGCCCTGTCTCTATATGGATCAGTTGGTGTCAAAATCCTTTCTAGATAACTAACCAAGTCACTTATGTGTGAAAAAAATAACGTGTGTGAACAGAATGAATAATCACTTTTTCCCAGACCTATTTCTAAGGCATTATTATAACAATTATATTTCTCGTTTTCTCTTGCAGAAGGATATTAAATTTTGTCAGCCTTTATGTCATATATAAAAAAGTAATACTTCATTTTCAGAGAACTGGATGACTGCAGTAAGAGTTTTGCTAATAGATGCCAGTCTTTCATAGGTCACCAGTTCAGACCTTATGGAAACTGACTAGAACTGAAAATTATCATCTGAAAGTGGTTTAGTGCTCTTTGTGAAAATTGCTAACATAATAAATTCTTCAAGTCATCTGTCAGAGAAAAGTGAAAATACAGGGTGGTTGATTGAGTTTGAAAGCAAAGATATTAGTCATTTCTTCTTAAGAATGCCCATAATCCTGAATGGAATATTAAAAGATATGTTATAAATGTGATCAAATTCTGCCATTGAAGGTTTTATTTTATTTCTTGATGAGATTAAAGGTTTCACTTCTCTTTGCTATGGATCACATTCACTAATCTTCCATAGTCTTTTATAAATGCAACACCTCCAATATTAATGTGCAGAAAGTGTCCATCAGTTCTGACTTCCTTCAGCACACCAGAATATCAGTGATTTACCAAAGCTAACTACTGCTTCTTTCCTCTGAAAAATGAGGATGTAAGCCCAGGCAAAAATGACTAAACTTAGTCATCTAGACCAAACTTAGTCATCTTAGACAACCATTTGTCTGAAATGTATAGTTTTTCCTGCCTGAGCAGGGTGTTGGACTAGAAGTCCTCCAACGTCCCTTCCAGCTCTGTTATTCTGCTACCTATGTTTTGTGGGAAATTTTGTTTCATTGGGAGCTTTGAATCTTCTTCGCACCAAGAAAACCATTTAGTCATGAGCTTTGAGTTTCTTTTATTATAGCTCTCTCACACCTTTTACCTAAAGAAACAAAGTAGCATTCATGAGAGCCAATATATAAATCTGTACAACCTTGAATCAGAATTACAGTATTAGCACAAAGTTTCTAAGACAAATAGACAAGAGGAAAAACTGATTTTTTTTAAATAGATGTATTCTATGCAGTGCTTTGGGATCTTGAAAAATAATGGAAGATGGGAAAAGAAGCTGAGAATGCAACCTTTTAGAACCATTGGCTTACTTTCAGAGACACAACTTGCATGTAATTGAAAACTATCAATATTTACAAGAGAGGTATTTTTTTAACCACTTTAAAAGAAACATCAAGAGTAAAAATACAAATTACCTTGTCAATTCTATAACATTTGCAATGGCTGGATGGAAGTAGCATTGTTATAGATAACATATAAGATGAAGATTGTACTGAATGTCACTGTCTACTACCATTTTCACACCAAGAGTTGTGTTGTTAATATGGAAGCAAAGAACAGCACTGGGGAAAAGCAGAGTGAGCAACTCTGTTTAAATCAGTGTTTCTCAACCTTGACAATTTTAAGGCATGTGGACTTCAACTCCCAGAATTCCACAGCCAGCAATGCTGGCTGTGGAATTCTGGGAGTTGAAGTCCACATGCCTTAAAATTGTCAAGGTTGAGAAACACTGGTTTAAATGAAGTTACTATTATTTGCAGGACTGGATGGTGGCGGAGGTGAGATTGGAGAACAGAAGTAACAATTTATGTAGTCCAAGCACACAATCTGTGACCTGCAAACTGAGGTTGCCTCACCCAGGTTCCCTTCAGAAACAGTGTTTCTGTTACTCTTTTGCTTGCCACTCCAAGAATTCACTCTAACTGAAGATATAGTTTTCTCACCTAAGTCTTTCTTGCAAGAACAAGAAACTTTCTTACAAGACCAAGAAATTTTCCATTAGCTGTGTTGTTGAAGAATTATAAAATTATACTTTACATCAATGAAACCATAGAGCTCTTGCAAACACTTGCAGTAACGATCTATGATTGGAAGACACTACTAGGAATTCTGGACAATAACAAAGACTACCGCACAACTCACTATAATTACAATATACCCTGTGCTCATCTAAAAAAATCTTAATTGTATCCTTATCAAAATCATATGAAAAAATAATTGTGCTAATTTTCTATTGAGAATCTATTCCACAGAAGTGAAGTCTGAAATTGTGAAATGAAGGATAGGGTGAATGCACAATTACTGCAGATTGTTTTTCAAGCATGTATTTTAATATCTAGCAAGCTATTTTTATATAGCATAAGTTTAATAAGAACCAAATTGCTATGTTATTTTACAGACTTGCTTCTAAAAAGTTACTTTTAATTTTTACTGAAGATTACCCAGTGAAATGATGTTGACTCTGTGCTTAGTATACAGACATGTTTACCTTTCTAAACATACTCAGGAACTTAACTTTTGATATGATTCTTGGAGAAAACACTTGCTTGTTTCACCATGAAAAGGTTAAGCAATCATTGTATGCAGTGATTCCTTTGTCTGACACAAATATGCTAATAAGGCATTATTGTCTCAGACCCTGCTGGGACTGGATAGGTTGGTTTATTTTTCAAATCTTTTTTCCCTTGTATCCACTGTTTGCTCCTGTCCAGAGAAAAATCCAGGAACATGCAGACAACCTATACAGTTTTTTGTAAGAATTCTGTTGTATATTGAATAATTTTATTATGACACTTTCTAAATGCTCTTAATCTTAACATTGTGAACTTTTAAAATTTTGATTATGGCCCATCTTTAACAAAATAACTTGAATAAGCTATTTTAATTCTGTAAGCATATTTAGGATTTAGAACCCCGAATGACTCAGTAAGATATATACACACCATAATTTTTCATTGTGTTCTTCACCATTGATCCTGAAAGTTTTTCAGTCACTAAAATCTTGTTACTAAATAATGATATCATTTTGGGCCAAGATAATTGCCTGTAATCTTCAACAATGAAGATAGTCCAGAGATTAAATATCCTCAGCTATTCTTTCTCACATTCCTATTCTGATCATTTTATTGAATTGTATCTGGTAATAATTTCTGAACTGTGCAATGGACATGGTATACTTCTAAGAATTCCACAATGCATCCAATAATTATAGCCTGCAAGGATAATGCTTGTTATGCGTTACTAACCATATATTTGTTGTCTCAAGGATTTCAGTGTTTATTTTCTTCATTTCTAGCATTTATCAAAAATAATTGATAAAGTTGATATTTTGGTTCATTCTGCTCAACATATTTCACTCTGAAGTAAATGTGTAGGTGCTGAAACAATTAGAATGTATAACGAACTAGCATTAAACATTGTGTCAAAGTAATGAATAATATCAGATAACACTAAGGTTGCTTATTTGGAGTTTTCATGCACAAAAGGGCCATGGACAGAGAAAGCAACTGCACCAAAAAAAGCTTACATGTAGCCATTTCCTAACAACCAGTTCCATGATTTTTATATGCCTGTCATTTCTAACTACACCTTATTGCATGATGTCAGGTAAGCTATCCTGTTTTGCATATGCTGCTATTGTGACACAGCTTTATCTCATTTCTGAATACCTATTATTGGGAAATTCTATAAGGGAGCACTTACTTCTTGACTTTTATTGGACCATTACGAATTGTTGAGGGGAGGGTGTTCAGGGTTTTTTTAACTGTTCATCTTGAAAAATGCAATGG
This sequence comes from Protobothrops mucrosquamatus, assembly GCF_001527695.2. Lineage (NCBI taxonomy): Eukaryota > Metazoa > Chordata > Lepidosauria > Squamata > Viperidae > Protobothrops > Protobothrops mucrosquamatus. Next base: position 1,110,656 of record NW_015386571.1, on the reverse strand, counting down.
CCTATTTTTTTTAAAAAAAGAGAAAAAAATAAGATTTAATAGCCAAGCCATCCACTGTGGGGGTCCAAACATTTAAGATGACATTTGCAATAGTCTCTTTTTTGTGCATTGCATTTGGGACACATGTTAAAAAATGACAACATTTTGACCATATGGTTTCAGTTGCTTTCCTTACTTCTTTGAGTACATCCCACCCTGCTTTCCTAATGGAAACTCCTTTTAAGGAGAGATATTAGAAATTGGTAACTTTTTCATTGTGGAAATGTAACAGATATACAGAGATATATGCTTGCTTATTGGCCTGTCCTCTTTCTAATTTTAGACTAAAAAATGTTTTAAAGCTCAATAATGAAAATATATTTACCTGCTTATGGGGGATTGGCTTATTAGTTGCTTAAATCCAAAACAGGAATGATAAAAATGTGTTTGGCAATGCATAATCTAAAAGTAACAATTTGCCCATTTCTCTATAGACAAACCAAACGTGTGCTTTATAAAATGCATGGCTCTATAGAGAAATTCTCTTGTGAATGATGCTTCCAGTTATTCAAAAGAGCATTTGCTGAATTCAGTCTGGCTGCTGAGTGTCTGTCCTGATACCTTAAATATTTGCTACAGGGCTTGGTCTCCCCAGAGAGTATCACCTCCAACACTGCTGAAACTACTACAATCTCTTATATTGCAAATCTTAATCCTCATATAATAATTTACCATTCTTAGATCATTTCAGTGGCCCACTTTATTTATCAAATTTATATTGGCTCATCTCATGATGTGAGGTAACACTGAGCGGCTTACAATATAATAAAACATATAGAAATAAAAACACTCTCTCCGATAGTCTGAAATAATGGGTGCAGCAGTTTATCCATTAGTAAAGGGTTCTTCTGTAAGAGTATCATTTGTTCTTGTCTTGTGTTTAGGTATAATAAGCAGCTGCCACTTTTAAAAGCTTTAAAAAAACAACCTACAAAATCAGCAAACCTGCTATGGGAGATCTTCAGAAAGTTCTTGACAGAGGAGAATATATTCCCTTGAAGTCTGCTCCTGTGTTTGAGAGTAAATTTGTTCAGGTAATTTATTTTTTTGAAGTGCATCTGTTTAATTGGTAGAAAGATTTTCAATTACAGGGACTGAAAAAGTAAGTAAGATAGACAGAAAGGTGATCCTATCACTTGTTCCCTCAGGCATTTCCCTCAGTACCAATATAGGACAGCAGGATTTAAGTAGCTTTTATTGGAGAAGTTGTTAACGTTCTTTCCTTTCTACCTTGAACCAAGAAATAACTAAATTTTCTAAGAAACCACCTTGGATACTGAGAATTCCAATAATTAAATTCAATTCAACCAGTTTAGATTAAATCTTTTTGATCTATCTTCAAGGCTAGTATTGTTTGAAGAAAACAGGTTTCTAGATGGTTTTTCATAGAGACTTGCAATGTCATGCTGTTTTGTATAGGTTTTAGGAGTAGTTAAATATTTTGCAGTAATTCCATTCCCTATTGAAGCACCATGTCCATTCGAAATTTAAGGCTCACCGCTAAACCCCAGAACATATAAGCTGTGGATCCTCCTAGGGTTTCCTCCTGTCCTGTCTTCTTTTCACTCCCAGTATAAAGCTACTCAAGTCATCCAGGCATTGCATATATGAAATCAAAAGTGCAACATCCATAAAGGAGTTGCATGCTATGTAAACTACTATATGAAATATTTTGTTTGCATATCCTAGTCTACAAAGAATGCATCCTTTATTTCTCAGATCATATAACTATTGCTTGAATGTGCAAGAGTTGCCTTTTAACTTTTTTTCTAAAAAAAATCTATAACAAAAAAGAAAGCAGCAACACCTAGCATTACTATTAATTTCTTTAACCCCCAAGGATACTCTTAATGATGAATTGCTCCCCAGAATCTAGTTTAGTTTAGTTTAGTTTAGTCTCCATTAACAAACTTAATTCTGTCAAAACTGAATTAAATTGAACTTCTCAAGTTAGCAGCTGGTCAACTCAGGAAAGACATTAAAACTACTGTATTAATCCTAATAGAGGATCTGATTCATATCTTGATGCATGGTTTTCTCAGATCCTTTGAATTCTTATGCAGGGAATTGGACTAATTGGCTTAGATGAGAAAAAGATTATGCAATGCTACGGGTTGAGGTCTCAAGAGACTACTATAGCAGAGGGGACAATTTTCAATTTCTATGCCACAAGCTCAGGGAAGGAAAGGAAAGAGAGAAAGATGTTGAGCTAGCCAAGTTCTGAAATTGTGCAATTCAGGTCACTAAAACATGCTAAACAGAGTGATCAAGCTGTCAGTGAGTGAAAGGCAATTGAAAAGCATTGCTAAACAAGCAAAAGTTCCATAACCTAGGTAAGCACAATGCTCAGGGTATCTGGACATGAAATGAGGTTGCTATAACTGTTACTTCCAGCAGCTTGACTAGCCTGACACAGGCTCTTTTGCAATAGGCAGCTGAGATTCCAGTAGACTAAGCTGACAAGAGTTGTCCAGTGGCAACTCTTAAGGAAGCTATTGACCTCAAGGAATAATTTCATAATTCAGGGTAACCCTGTACTTTTCAACTCTTTGGTCTTGCAGAAAGTGGTGGATTTAGATGCTAAGGGATCAGTTCTGGCTAAAGGTCTGAAATAGGAGCATTGGTAGAGGTTGAAGGGGTGAGATGCAGTTCAAATCTGTGTGTTAGACCCCAGAACTTGAGAAAACAAATTCGGTCTCCTGGCTTTCCATTGAAGCCTCCTCCTCCTTCAAGGAAGAATACAAAATGTATTAGCTTAAACTGATGTGCCAATTATGACTCTTCTTAAGAGAAATTAATCCTAGTTATCAGTGGCAACTCTGTACCATTTTCTAAGACTGAATTTAAATCAAAATAGCTATTGATTATCCATGTGATATATTATCCACTACTTAAACTCAATTTCTAACAGATACATGTATCTGTTTATGTATAAAATTTAGAATAGAAGTCACGTAGCTATTCTAATGCTGCAGTGCTTTAGCTTTAGCATTATACTGTATATGCTCTTTGGATGATTATTAAAACATAGTTCTAATATGTTTTAGTAAGCACCCTAAGTTCTAATTCAATCAAAAGTAAGTTGTCAGTTGTATAATACCTAAGCAGGTCATAATCCAGGAACTAATGTACTCTTCACCCAACAAGTGGACTTAGGTGTAAGTACTTAATTCCCATAAATAACTCTCTTTGTGTGCTGTACTTCAACACTTGCTTATAGTTCTTCATCATTTCATATGCTAATTCTGTTTTGATGAGCCATTGAGGTGGATTTGTCTTGTGGTGACTATATGAGTAATTGTTCCATCATCTTGATAATTTTTTTGTAACAACTTATAGCTCTTCCAAGAACATATCTATTTTGAGTTCATTATCATCTTTTGAGTTTATTATCATCTTTTACTTTCCTCTGCTCTGCTAGAATTTTTTTTAATTTCATCATTCACTCACATTAGGGGACTGGAGGCTAAAGCATATAAGGAAAGGCTGCTGGAATTGGGTATGTCTAATTTAATGAAGAGAAGGACGAGGGGGGACATGATAGCAGTGTTCCAATATCTCAGGGGCTGCCACAAAGAAGAGGGAGTCAAGCTATTTTCCAAGGCGCCTGAAGGCAGGACAAAAAGCAACGGGTGGAAACTAACCAAAGAGAGAAGCAACCTAGAACTAAGGAGAAATTTCCTGACAGTTAGAACAATTAACCAGTGGAACAACCTGCCTCCAGAAGCGGTGAATGCTCCAACACTGGAAGTTTTTAAGAAGAGACTGGACAGCCATTTGTCTGAAATGGTATAGGGTTTCCTGCCTGAGTAGGGGGTTGGACTAGATGACCTCCAAGGTGCCTTCCAACATCATCATCATCATCATCATCATCATCATCATCATCATTATTATTATTACATGCCAACATTATCTTAGTTTCTGTTAACTATATTTTTATTATGCTTAGAACAAACTTTTCTCTTTTCAGGTAAATAGGAAAGGTGGATCAATTTACCTTCACAATCGTCCCAACTATGTGACTGTGGGTATATGTGCCTCTAGCACAAAATTATCAATGCCAAATGTAATGCTGCTTGCCAATTCATCTCCCTATTCCTCCAAAGAAGACCTTTCAACCTATCCATCATCTACTCAGCCCTCACATTCTAAAGAAGAACTGGTACTCACCAGGTGAGTTAACTACTAATATATATATATGGCTAATATATATACAGGCATGAGTAGTGGGCCCCAATGAGTAGGATGGAATTTAATGTAAGAAATGTAAAGTTCTGCATCAAAGTACTGTAGGAAGAACTACTGTAAAAGCACAAGTAGAGAATGGAGAAAACCTGATTTGGCAATGGTACATATAAAAAGATTTCTTTGCTGACCACAAGTGAAACATGAGTCCAGCAAGATAATACAGATCTATCTAAATATCAGAAAAAGATTAACCTACTACCAGGTAGATATTCCATGATAAATTTTAGATACTTTTAGATACGCATCTACATATCCATAATGAGAAAAGAGACCAATGTATTCAATGATACAATTAAGATTAGAACTGGAGCAAGCAAATTCATGTCTACACAACCACTACCAATTTTCCTTCTGGTAAATATTTTACGGTAGGTTTGACTAGGGCAGCTGTTTTGATAATGTGCATGTCCCATGTCATGCAAGAGCTCGCAATGTGCAAATGTCCTGTCCCTTTTTAACAATGAAATTAAGTTTCACCTATGTATTATGAAGGAATTTCTTATGCATCTAGAATATCTTAGCATTTCTTTAAGTTATAACTGTTATCAATATTTTTCATTAACGTTGAAGTTACTAACAAGTAACATGGCACTGATGTGTCGCCCAAATGGAAACTGACACCAATGTAGTGCGATGAAAGATCTGCATGGAACATTATAAAATTGGATTGCTAAATGGTGCAAAACTAGAAATGTGCCTTAAAATATTATATATTTTTTGCATTATTACATTTTTCTTATTTTTATCATTCAAGAAGTTGGAAGATCTGTCTGGATTACGTACACCATTAAATGGCTTCTTTCTTTTACACGCACTCACTTTGCCAGTCATCCTTTATAAAATGTACTTAGTACATACAGTATCTATTTAGTTTATATGCAACCCAAATCAATCGGACCTGGATACCTCCGAGACCGCCTTCTGCCACAGATTCCCTCCCACAGACCGGTACGCTCCCACAGAGCGGGCCTCCTCAGGGTGCCGTCGGCCAAGCAATGTCGGCTGGCGACCCCCAGGGGGAGGGCCTTCTCTGTGGGTGCCCCCACCCTCTGGAACGAACTACCCCCCGAGATCCGGACGATCC
>NW_015386571.1:1101801-1104462 GCF_001527695.2 Protobothrops mucrosquamatus | reverse complement strand
TTTTTTTACTACTTAACCCCCCCCCCCGCTTGTCCGCTATTTTTTGGAAGCAGACCTGGCAACCCTAAAAACGGGTGTGAAGAAAAAAATTGCTATGCTTTTATTGCTTTGTTCTGAAAGAGTCTTATAAGTCTTCAGAGAAGATCAGGAGATACAAGCATACATACTATACTTAATACAATTATTGGTTAGCGGGTTAGCCTGGCCCAAATTCCTATTTAAGTAGAAGAAAAAACTTGAACCACTAAGATAAAAAGAGAGATAGACAGAGAGATGGATGATAAATAATTCATTCCTTAAGAATCCCTGCCTAAAAAAAAAGATCATGAGAAAAGGAAACCTTTAAAAAGAATGCAATCGCCCAGAGCAAATTACACATTTTGCTGTGTCATACAGTTTTCAAATCAATTACACATGTAAAAGAAGCCAAGCTATCATACATACTGAAGTAATTCGGAAACATTGATATTGGGCAGTTTTGTGTATCACAATTAACTGCTGTACATTTTTTTTTAAATGTAACTCCTCCCAAGGTGTTTCATGTGTAACACAAAGGCAATGGCAATCCCAAAGGTGCCTTTTCAACTGGACTTCCTTTGTTTTTCCTTGAAGATCTTTCGCTTCTTATCCAAGAAGATTCTTCAGTTCTTCAAGGAAAAAAAACAAGAAAGTCCAGTTGTCTTTTGAAAAAAGCACCTTTGGGACAACCATGACATGGATGACTGAGAATCTCCATAGACAAAAGGCATGGCACATAATAGAAAAATTTTTAAATCCTGGAGAAATTTTAAGCTGGGGATAAATAAATAAATAAATAAAAACGTTCTATTTCTTGAATGTTTCAGTTCAGTAATTCAACTAATTAATACATTTTCCAGAATGGCAAAATTAACATTTGACCAACCGGTTGCACATTATATACATCACATCCCATTAGTCAAAATGTCACCCAATTCAAAAAATTTTGTGTTGCTAGACTTGAACATTTCATGCATGATCTGCAGCCAGGGACTCTCGAAGACCAAAAAGTGGACTGTCAATAGCCTGAAGGAGTGTTACATCTCAAGGATTCTGCAGCTTATCAGTATGTCCTTAAATATGTTAAAAAATATAGACTTTTCAAGAGCTATTTGAAGGAGGCTCCGTAGGAGAGGATTTTTTTTTTCAAGTCTATGTCTTTTTTACTGTCAGTCCACAGCCAGCATAAAGCAGAATGTTTACACGATACAAGATCAGGACACTCTGACATCAGTATAAGATTGAGCTGTCCTTAATGAAAGTATTTGAAAAGTCTAGAATTAGCTTCGTACCACTTAGTTAACTTCTATGTGAAAGAAACCACGTCATCTCTGAAAAGCAATGAAAAATAATAACTTCTGAATCTTAATCCACACACCTTTTAAGTCCAAATAACTGGATTTAGTGTGCAGCTGTATACATTTAACTGAAATTATTACATGTAGTGACAAGAAAAATGCAAAAAATAAGCTGCACAGCAGAATCTTTTAAAAGAAATCAATGTTACAATTTGCTCTGTGACAGCACATTTAAACAGAAATCATACTTACAAATATAAAATTTAATAATGGTTTAAAACCAAATAAAAATATTGCTAATGTGATTTCATACATTCTTTTCGGTTTCTCATTTTGTGCCCCTCATTCTTTCCATTCTACAGGGAAAATAATATTTGGGTCAAATATTCTGGGTTGCACTGTGAATCATAGCAAATTCACAGAAACTGCACGGTAGTTTTATACCAGGTGTTCAGTTTTTGCTACTTAAGGTATGATGTATGTTTTCTTGTTCTTTCTTCCTCAGGTAAAAAACACAATAGAACCTCTTAAAAATCAACCAGCCAGTCAAGAGTCAACAGAACTCAGCAAGAAAGCATCTTCCAAGCGTGTCACCTATTCAGATGTTGTGGGTTCTATTGAACAATTTCAGAACAAAAGCCAAACCATAGTTTCTTCTGACAACTACATGAAACAGCCCCATGCAGACTCAGTGAAACAAAATAAATTCAGTCAAGAATTAAGAGGGACACCTACCAGAAAGAAAAAATCTAGGTAAGTGAATACAGGCTGATGTGCATACACAAACACACACACACACATACGAACATGTGCAGGGATATGCACAATACATATATTTTCCATCTTCTGTTTCAGCATAGAGTTTTTACAGCACTACATGGTTTGTAATGGTTTGTAATGCTGCCATTGCAGCACTTTGCATATTCCTTAGTCCTAAGACCCCATTTATTAAGCATACCAAGGGGATGGTGACCCATAGGATTTCAAGTTTAGATCTAGAGCAGAAAGAAGAAAATACCAAAAGATAAATCTACATCTGAGTATCTAAAACGAAAGGTGAGCTTGTATTCAGATTTATTATCAACTTTGAACAATGGACTTATTTGCATTACATAGGTAACTATTTTAACAGAGCAACCATCTGACATTTACTAGTTGTACAATTTCTTTCTTTTTTTTAATATTCTCCTAGCTTGCATTTGGAAAAAAAAAATTAACAAAATGTACCCAAACAATGCAATAAAATACAGCAGCACTCTCCAAACTGATGGCCCCCAATTATTTGAAACTCATCTTCCATAAATCCTAGCTGACACGAACAATTTAGAATCTCATATTTTCTGCA
>NW_015386571.1:1086603-1100502 GCF_001527695.2 Protobothrops mucrosquamatus | reverse complement strand
GGCAAAAGATGGGATTTGATTCCTTCAAGGCCACTACAACTTTGATTTTTGTTATCTACTTCAAATGCCCCTGCTTTGTTTAATAAAAGCAAGAAATATCTATTTGTTGCTATGTGTAATTCAGCTTTAACTGATAAATCTTCTTTAAATCCTTACAATAGAATCTTACTAGTTTTGGCTGTCCTTATTGCTTGCAGGGAAAGAGCACATTTTTCCAGAAGTGAAAAAAGACTGCAATCTTCAGGTAGGAATAAACTTCGTATCAAAATGGATTAGGGCCAGCAGGCAAAGTCTGAAACCCTGGAATGCTCTTGGGAACAGGCAGTTTCCAGGTTAAAGAAATAGCTTTGTACCCCAGGGCAGAAATAGGAATATTCAGTTTAAGACTGCTCTCAGAATTATGCAACTGTGAAAGTATCAAGATCTTGCAGCGATAAAGAACATTTTTTACCACCTCTGTCTTATATGCAGTATCAATTCCTGAATAAGATTGACTTACCTTTAGTTATTTATTCAGTGGTAGCTTAAAGTGAGAAAGACTTATAGGTCAGTGGTGGCGAACCTATGGCACACGTGCCAGAGGTGGCACTCAGAGCCCTCTCTGTTGGCACGTGTGCCGCTGCCAGCAACAGGTCCATCAGACCATCACCACCGCTCGGAGCAGGAGCCCCGCCCAGCACAAAGGAGGTGAAGCGGCTGACTAGCAAGCTCGAGTAGAGGTGGTAGAGCAGAGGTCACCAACCATTGCCGATTGGCGGACTGGAAGAAAAGGGAGGGGGAAGTATTTTACATGTGCATGTGCACGCATGGGGTCGCGAGTATGCATGCGCTGCAAATGAGGCGTGGCTAGTGTCTGCATGATACTCACTAGCCCTGCCCCATTCTTGCTTGGTGCAGCGCCTTGTATCTGCACCCCACGGAGCAGCGGTGGCCATTTTTGTGCCTTGCAGCAAGGTGGCCCGTTTTTGCGTGCCCCCCCGAGGGCACCACAATGCTGATGGGCCCCTGGCACTTTGCGATAAATAAGTGGGTTTTGGGTTGCGGTTTGGGCACTTGGTCTCTAAAAGGTTCGCCATCACTGTTATACGTGGTCCTCAACTTACAACCATAGCTGGGGCCATGATTTTCATTGTAACTTGGTGCAGCCGTAAAACGAGGCATCACATGATCAGACCCGCTTACAACCATTTTTATCATGGTCATTAAGCAACTCACATAGCCATCAAGCAATCCAGCTTCCCCAGTTGACATTGCTTGCCCGAAACAGATTGGAAAGATTGCAAATCGTGATCACGTGACTACAGAATGCTGCAATAAAATGCAAGTTGGTTTCCAAATGCCTGTATTGTGATGACATGGCACAGGGGTGGTGTGATGGTCATAAGTGCAAGGACAGGTCATAAACCACTTTTTCTGAGGCCATCATAACTTTGAACCGCTGTTAAACAAACAGTTGTAAGTCAAGGACTATCTGTAATGCATTTGGTATGGCATCTTTCTGCATAGTCTGGAAGCTGCAGCTAGAGTGAAATGCAGCAGCAATAAGCATTCTTAATCATTTATAAAGCCTTAAACTTCCTCACAGGGAAAAACACTTCTTCCTATATATCTTTGACAGGCTGCTGAAATCATTAGGAGCTTTTCTTGCTGGGCAATGTCCTGTGAATTTATGTTTGGCATCAGCAGGAAACTTTTTCTGCTTTGGCACTCATTCTATAGAACAGTCTCTCTTAGAAATAGGCTATGTGCTGGCTTTATTACAATTTAAGCACATGATGAATTTTAAATTTGCTTTGGCATTTTAGAAAGCCTCTAAAATTGTTCACGGCTACTGGTTTTATTACATTTTATTATTTCTCACTGCACTTTTTATCGTATCTAATATACATTTAACACTGCATATAAGCTGGAAGTGTTTTGCATGACAGACTGTACATTTTATTCTGAGCAAAATCAAATGAACACTATTAGTATTAAGACTACTAACTTTAAAATACAATAAAGAGGACATATTTAGTGACTGATTTGAACAACATTTTTAGTCAGTTGGTCCCAGGTTCCTCAACCCATGTCTTATATTGACACAGATGATATTTACCTATCCATTTTTCCTGTGGAAAGTCTCAAGTCTTCAATTCCTCTACATTTCTATTCCTTTCATCATTCCAGTCCCATAATATTCCCTTGTCCCATTGATTGGTGCACTCTTCCCTCAGCAGTCTTTCCTGGTTTTAATTCTTTTTCACAGCATATTTCATCATCACAACTACAGCATCAGCACCAGTACCAATTATCCTTTCTGCACCCTAACTCATTATTTACTCACAGAGAGAAATGAAACATAGCTTATCATTCCTTTACCTTTAACATAACATTCCTTTATCTGTCTTCTTATCCTGCAATCTTGAGAAGGCACAAGACCATACTTGCCACATCCCCAATCTGGTGTCCCGGGTAGCTTCAAGTAATCACCCCCTCCACTCATTCCAATCCCCAGTCTGTTTCCATCCTAGATATTAATAAATAAGTACAGATTAGGTGAAATCCGACTCAAAATCAGCAACTATGAGAGGGACCTTGGAGTCTTAGTGGATGATCACTTAAACATCAGCCAGCAGTGTGTGGCAGCAGCCAAAAAAGCTAATACAATCCTTGGTTGTATAAACAGAGGCATAGAATCAAAATCACGTGAAGTATTAGTACCACTTTATAAATTCTTAGTAAGACCATGTCTGGAAGACTGCATCCAGTTCTGGTCACCACATTACAAAAAAGATGTTGAGACTTTGGAAAAAGTGCAAAGAAGAGCAACTAAGATGATTAAAGTCCTGGGGATAAAAATGTATGAAGAACGGTTGCAGGAATTGGATATGGTTAGTCCAGAGAAAAGAAGGACTAGGGGTGACATGGTGGCAGTATTCCGGTATTTGAGGGGCTGCCACAAAGAAGAGGGGATCAACTTATTTTCCAAAGCACCAGAAAGCAAGAGAAGAAACAATGGATGGAAACTAATTAAGGAGAGATGCCACCTGGAATTAAGGAGAAACTTCCTAACAGTGAGAACAATTAACCAGTGGAACAGCTTGCCTTCAGAAATTGTGGGTGCTTCATCAATGAAGGCTTTTAAGAAGAGACTGGACAGCCACCTGTCTGAAATGATATAGGGTCTCCTGCTTGAGCAGGGATTGGACTAGAAGACCTCCAAGTTTTTAGCATTAGGGCTTATTTTCTGGTTAGGGATTATATTAGGAAAATACGATACTAATTGCATCCGTCTGGCTGATGATCTTAACTGGGGCTTATTTTTGGGGTGGGACTTATATTATGAGCATCCTGAAAAATCATGCTAGGGCTTATTTTCTGGTTGGGTCTTATTTTTGGGAAAACACAGTATATATGTATCTCTGCAAATTTTTATGAAACCAATTCTTTAAACATGTGAAGGAATGTATATAACATGAATATGATTCCTGATTATATACACAGTATACATTGAAAATATAGAATGCAAATGGCATAAGAAATGGAACTAACAATGTATATTGATAGAATTATATGTCAAGTGCTTAGTATCTTGCTTAATCAAGTAACAAAAAGCATCCCAGTATTCAAATTTTATTGTCAGAAACTTTATATGCATTGTGCTCATAGAAGTTGCATTGGGATGATGGCACTTCTTAAAACCACTTGTGGGTTTTTAAAAATAGAACATTGTAAATATGACTGCATGAAATTTATGCAATGAAAATTAAATTACACAGAATTAAAATTCTAATTGATAACTACAGACAATGATAAAAAAAGTTTAATGTTTCTACAGCTTAGGCCCCAGATAAAATGTATGTGATGTCATAATGGCATGTCTGAAAATGAGCTATATCTGTTGTTCAAGATTTTAAAAAGTCTCATCTAGTATCAATCTCTGAAGCAAAAACCAGATCTGATTGCATGTGAAATAATATGAAGAAGTGCAAGACACATGTTAGAGAGAAATTTGCAATACAGGTAGTCCTCAACTTGTTTAGTGGCTGTTCAAAGCTACAATGGCTCTGAAAAATGTGACTTATGACTGTTTTTCACAGTTACAACACTTGCAGTATCCCCATGGTCAAAATTCAGATGCTTGGCAACTGGTTCATATTTATAACCATTACTGGGTCTCAAGATCATGTGATCTCCTTTTGCAACCTTCTGACAAGCAAAGGTAATGGGGGACCCAGATTCACTTAACAACTGGGTTACTAACTTATCAACTGCAGAGATTTGCTTAACAACTGTGGCAAGAAAGGTCATAAAATGGGGCAAAACTCACTTGACAAATGTCTCACTTAACAACAGAAATTTCAGGCTCCGTTGTGGTCGTAAGTTAAGGACAACCTGTATAGAAAGTCCTCACATAATGGTGGCAATTGGAATTGGAATTTTCATTGCTAAGTGGTGTGGTTTTAAAGTTCAATGTCATTTGAGTTTGTTAAATGAGGATCCCAGGTTGTTAAGCAAGAACTTCACACTTGGAACTTCCTGCTAGCTTCCCTCAAAGTCAGTGGGGAAGCCAACAGGAAGTCACAAGTCTCTGGCAGCTTACAAGTAAGCAAACATGTGGGCAAGTACTATAGAGTGAGATATGGTAAGGTAGGGGATGCTGTGGCAGAACTCAGGAGAAAAAGTGGCAGGAGTGACTTGTAACTTTCTCTGCTAGCTTCCCCATTGACTTAGGGAAAGCCGGCAGGGAAGGTCACAATGGCAGTCATATAAGCACAGGATGCTTCATCTTTCATAAGTGCAACGCCAAGCACACAGATTGTGATCATATGACCTCAGGAATGCTGGGATGGCCAGAACCAATCGTAAATATCACTTGTTCAGCATTGTCATAACTTCAAACATTCACTGAATAAGTAGTCATTAACTGAGGCTTACCTGTAGCAAATAAAAGTATATCAACACTTCAGAATAGAAACAGGTTTGAAAGTCATAACATTTCAACTGATGGCAGGATCTTTTTAACCCTGTATGGATTTGAAAGCAAAGTAAGGTCAGACCAGGTGAGTATTTTTATGGGAGACCACCAAGGCTGTAGGGTAGACTGGGAAATTGAAAAACATTCTGAAAATGCAATAATCTTCCAGATTGTTGCCAAAAAAACCCCTATCTGGTTGTGTCCTTGTAGTAGCTATGACATGGGCTTGATTCAAGACTGTTTTAACCTTTAACAGTATGCTAAAACACTGCACATAATCCTAGAACTATATATTAATAACAATCATTAAACTTTATAATTTATTTTCCCAATTAGGATAAACTGACATTCAAAGCAAACAATGTAAATTGAGAAAAAAATAACATCAGCACCAAAAAGATATTTTGCAGTTTTGTTTTGCTTGCTAAATTACCAAGAGTCTGCAATAATGTTTTCCAGTTCAGTGGTACTTCTGTCAAATGCTTTGCACTGCTGTAATAAAGATCCTTTCTATATTTTTCAAGTGGTATTATCTTTAACTTCTCTACTGAGCCCAGAAGCTTTCTGAGATACTGAATTATGCACAATTCTGATAATGATGTTCAGGAGAAGCAGAATTCTATTCATAATGTAGTGTTTACATCATGTGCAGGAACCACCCTAGTACTCAACTGCATTGAAACTCGTCAAATTTGGTACTCAATGCATTTTGACATGAAAAATTTTGTCCCAGCACTCATTGTTTGTTTGGTACTCAACGCACAAGCTAGAACGTGTCGATATCCGCTGCCTTGTGACTCACTACATTATTGGAAAAATCTGTTTGGTACTCAACATTTCTGGTACTCATCATGCCTCCCAGAACCAATTAACACTGAATAATGAGGTACCACGGTATAAAAATAAATAAATGTGGATATATACATATATTTGTATTTGCAGATCACTTCTATAGATAGTAAAAAACTGACTCTTTCCTCATTATCTTTCTTTTCTTTCCCCAACTCTTTTCCATGCCATTGCTTTTTTTTTTGCTGTCCTGGATTTCTCAAATTCTTTAGTTATTTCCAATGTAACTGTTTTCCCTTTGATTAACCTTTCTTTCCCACTTCTGCTTTAAGTCACTATGCTTTCAAACATTTCTTGTATCTCGGCTCCTCTACCGCACTTCCACCACCACCCCATCTTTGTTATATTCTTCTCAATACATGCATGCCAAGAAGTTCACTTGTTTTCAGAACAGTGCTTTCCCCAGCTTTTCAACATCCATAAGGTCTACTTTTAAAATGGTATTTTACAGAACTATCATAGCTACGTTCCTATTATACCCAATAACTGAGATACACAGCAGCAATATGTAACAGATAAAACAATTGATGTTTTAAAAACTATCCTTTCAACCTAACAATTCTCATATATCTTTGAAATGGACAAAAGAGAACTGGCTTATAAGCAGGTATAGTTCTAATTATACACATTAATTGGCAACTTTAAAAGATGGATAGTTGACTGAAGCTGGGAAAAACGAAGGTCAGTTTTGTCTAAATCCTCAAAATCCTGCCCACCCAATCTGGCTATACACACACACTTCCTTTTGACACTTTTTTTCTTTATTTCATCTTCTTTTTCTCTTACGCTTTTTAATCTGTTTCTCTGGGCTATATTTTCCTCATGTTCCTCATGTTTTTTTACAGGAATCCTAAAAAATATCAGTTACTCTGAACTACTTTATAACAAATAATATTGAAAAATGTGCTGTCATATAAATGATATGAAAAGAAACTAAGCTGAAGATGCAAAGTAAAAGAAGAAAACAAGGTGATCAGATGGGAAAATGGAGCGAAATTCAGAAACTGTATGAGTGTTCTCTTCCAGTATATAAAATTACTGAAATATCAGTGTGCATCAGTGTTCATTTTTTAAAAATAATTTATACTCAAGAAAAATAGGTGTACCTGAATATTGCTGTTAATTCTTTATTTCATTCTGATTTCTTTAAGTTATTTATCTATAAATACAAAAACTAAAAAAAAACACCAAAAATACAAGAGAAAATAAACATAAATTGAATCAAACTGCCTTCACAAAAATGTACAAATAACTGTCTTTTTAATTAATTATTAAAGATTTATTCATTAATCACTGTTTCATAAAATCATGTTATCTCTTTCCACGTTTTCCGGTACCCTTTTTCCAATAACAAAAGTCTTTCAATCTTCTAAAGGTGCCTTTATAGTTTGTATTGTTTAAAAAAAGCAAAAGTATGCTTTTTAAAAATATGCTTTTTAAATAATGCTTTTATTTTGTATATTAAAGGCAATGGTGGATTTTTATTTCCCCATCATCCACAACTGATGGTTTGTGGATTTCTTTCCTAAGTTTTGCTATAAAACATGTGCATGCTTAATATATTTCCTATCATTTTACATAGTTTATTTGGAAATATCTTTACAAGTATATTTATGATAAAAATGATTGAATCAAAAGTCTACTTGTAACATATAATTTCTTATTTTTTTTCTATAATTTTGTACTGAAAAAATTGATTCCTAATTTTAAGCCCAATAAAAATATTTTACTGACATTCATCATCACTTATCAAAGAAATTTGTAAACAGTCAGACAGGTTTACTATACAGACGTCTTCCCAGTTTAAATATATAAAATAGACTGATTGATTTATTCAGTCAATACAATAAGCTATGATTTCTTTACTCATGGTTTATTGAATAAGCTATATTTGTTTCCAGAACAAAGGAAGCCATAAATAAGTAAACCATTCACTTTCCACTTCTACTATGTATCCTACTTTTTTCCCCCAAAACTACTTCTATATTTCTCACGGAATTTCATGAGCTCTTGCCTATTGCTGTGCTTTCTCAATTTCTCTCAGTGTCAAGTAGTTCCAGAACCAGCGTCATTTGGAAGAAAGATCACTGTAATATAGACTTTTTTAAAAATGGCTTTACAGATAGTCCTTCATTTACAACAGTTTGTTTAGTAACAGCACTGAACAAAGTGACTTATGACCTTTTTCACACTCACAACCGTTGCAGCATCCCCGTGGTCAGTGACCAAAATTCAAACGCTTGGCAACTGACTCATATTTATGACAGTTGCAGTATCCTGGGGTCATGTGATCACCTTCTGACAAGCAAAGTTAATAAGGAAGTCAGATTCACTTAACAACTGTGTTACTAACACTGCAGTTACTAACTGCAGTGATTCATTTAACAACTGTGGCAACAGTTGTTAAATTTTGGGCTCAGTTGCGGTGGTGAGGACTACCAATATTTGCAAGTATACAAGGACAATATCAATGAAAACAAAGGTATAGATTTGCTTCCACTGAGAAAAACTGAAGAGAGATACTGAGTAGTAGCAGCAGCAGTTGAAATAGGAATAGGAGAGCCAGTAGTTGGAAACCCAGAGGCTGGAATGAAAATATCAACTAATTTTTCATTTCTCCTACTGCCTATCCTTTTGCTGCCAAAGTACTGTACTAAAAACTTCATCTGATGAAAGCATTTAGTGGGAGAAAGGAAATGGCCTTGTTTTTTTCTAAATGTTGGAAACTACAAAGCCTTGGATCTCAGGTTACTGAGCAAGCATTTTCCTGATGAAGTTTAATTCAACAGTGGGCAGCTAGAAGCTGAGGGATGCATTTGCTCCATTTATCCCTTCTTTGCCATCCATTTTTTTTTCACATCTTGTGGACTTTTTCCTACAAGTATTCCCTCCTCAAAATGGCACAGATGGCAGGCTGATCTTATCAAATCTTGAAGAGTTAGACAAGGTCAAGTCTAGAATGGGAGATTTCCAGAAAGTCTACCAGCACTGTATATTAGACTAGAAATTTTAAAAGCTAGAAAAAAATAAGACGTATGTACTATGGCCAAGAAAACTGAACTCAGAATCATGCGCATCCTAACTTTTTGTGGGAAAGTTATGCTTTGTGATTCGTGATTTAATACCTAATATATTAAATAATTTCATAAAATTCACACCATCAGAAACGAACTCCTGAACATAATGCAAAAATGTTCTTCAAAGAGGCAATAGGAAGAATCAAGTATGAAACAGAAATTATATTTTCTGTAGGCATTTTCCAGACTGTAGTTTAAAAAACGCAGATAATAATGTGTCATTATGAAAAGTTCTGCATAAGTGAATTATTACATCACAATCAGTTTTAGGAGAGTTATAGACTGATAGTTCCTCTTTAGCTTACTGAAAGAATATGCTGAAACAAAGGAGGAAATGTGTGTGAATAACATTTTCTCCACTGCTGCATTTACAGATAACACATATTTGGGGGGGGTGTATTTTAGTAGAAACAAATGACTAGAGAGAATAAAAATAAAAAATAAAAATATTCTCCTTCCTAATTGTGATAGTTTTTAATTATTAAACTACAGTGACCATATATCAATTACTATAAATGGCTGTTGTTTACTTCAAAAAGTTGCCCTTTATATTTATTTTTCAAAAACTCACCTTTGTCCTTTTTGTCATTTACTTTTCCTGTACAAAGGATACCACTTAATGCGGATTTATTACATAAAATCTCTTTAATGCTTACTGTTAACTTCATAGCTTGCTAGAATAAGCATTTTTTGTTACGTTTTCTTGGTTTTGCTCTTGAATTTTCCTTCAAAGTAAAGATATAAACAATTAGATTTTTTTTTTTAATCCTCTTTCGGATTTGCCCGTTTTCCAGATTTGTCCTTTTATTTTTTTCCAAACAAATAGGGTCACTGTAGTCTAGTCTAATCTTACATTTTCCCTTTAATCCTCCAAGGGGCTTCTTTGATAAAGATGATGCTTGATTAAACCGTTTCACAAATTAAAAGGCTGAACATTATAATGAAGACAAAGATTTAAAAGCCCCTCTATGCATGTCCACTTAAAAGCGTGAGAAGTATGATTGGTCCGCAGACTGCCGTCACCACGGAAATACAGTTATTATGAGAAATGTCACTGCCCCGGTTTGTAACGACGAGGCAGCTACCTAAGACACCCAGAAACCAAGCAAAGCAGGACGTCGGTCAAACAGGCAAAGCCGCAGAGAGGATACCCAGGGCGGGGCAAGTTCGTTCCTGGCCGCCGCGACGTCACGTAAAGCTCCGCGGCCCGGAGGGGCGCACCTCCCCAATCACGCCTCGCGCCCTTGCGGGAGGCGGGGCTTGAGGCTCGGAGGGCGGGCGAAGCCGATATGCACATGCGCGCGGGGCGGGGGCGGTTTTGTGGTCGGAATCCGGCACGGGAGGTGGCCGAAGTTGCGGTACTTGAGTGAGTCTCGCTCGGCGGCGGCGGCGGCGGCGGCAAAACCGGGGAGCTTCTCCTTCGTCGCCTCTGGGTGGGAGAGCTCCGGAGTGGAGCGGTAGCCTCTCGCTTTCGCCTCGCACCTGGGCTATGGCTCGTCCGGCATTGCTGGCGGTAGGAGCGTGAAGGTGAGGCCCCGGTTCTCCTCTTTGGTCCTGCTGCTGCTGCCTGACAGGTGCCTCCGCGGAGCCCCCCCCCCCCAGGAGTGCCAGACATTCGCCCACCCGACTTACCTTCCTTTGCCGCCTTTGGGAACCCCACGGTCCCCGGGCTCTGCTTCCAGTTTGGGGGGCCCACAGGTTGCTGCTCTTCTCTCCCCCCCCCACCTCCGGGTGCTGCGCGCGCGAACTTTCATCGGTGTAGGCTGGTTGCCTCCTGCACTCTCTTTCCCCCCCCCCAGCCCCGCCTTTTCCCTCTGCTTTTTCTTCCTGGCTGCTTGTGTTTGTGTTTGTGTTTTGCTCGCTCGCTCTCGCTGTCCGTTGCCGAGTAGGGCTTGTAGGGGCTCTTTCATGTCCTGATCTTCCCCTTGAATGTTTACTAGTGGTTGTCTGGCTACTTCCAAGTGTTAATCTTGCAGTGATTGCCAGATCTGTGGGACTCACGTTTATAGGCTGCTTCCTGGGGGTCTGGCACGAACGAGGAGACCCAAGTTAGTTTCTGTCTCTCAGGATTCACGGATGCAACTATTTCTATTGCTGCCTTCGCACAATCTATTTCGGTGCCTCCTGCCCTTAATCCTGCCTGACTTCTTTCTGTGACCTACTGGAAGTCCTTATGTTGGGCGAATTGGCCTTTGTAAAGCTATTAGTCCTAACCTGTTTTTGCCAAAGGAATTACCACCGTACACCAAACAGCTCTGCATACCGCAAGGAATTTTTGTAATTTTTCTGTTGTGAGTTAATATAATCAGTAGCTCTAAGGAAAGTTGCCTTAATAAAACAATTGCGCTTTAATATTTTATCAGCAACGTATCGTCTGGGTTTTAATATTTGGCTTACTAATACATGTTAAACTCCTTTCTCTCTACCTCGTTTTTCTAGCCATTGATAAAATGTATCCCATGTTCTAAAATATTCTGAATCTTCTTTTTCATTTTCAGTGCCAGTCTGTCCATTTCTGCACAGTCTAAATTTTACTTAATTATCTATCTCTTCCTCAGCTAGTAATTTTTCATCTTTCCAATGTTGAGCAAATACAATTCTTGCTGCAGTTAACACATGTTATATACACATATACACGTTCCTTCTCATAATGTCCTACAATTATACCTAACAAAAATAATTCTGGCTTAAAATCTATGTGTTTTTCATTTTTTATTAAGCACTTGTGACTATAAAAAATTAATAAAATATTGAAAAAAAAACAATTGAGAAGAAACTTCAAAGAACATGTGCATTGCCCCTCTAATTGTAACCTGGTAATTCCAAAAGCTCCAAGTTATTCCCCATTGATTGTGTCAGGACTTAAGAAAATTGAAACAGTTTAGCCTTTCCTTAATATATATGCCTGTGTTGACATAATTGGTAGATGAGTTTTTATCACACATTGATTTCTCATTTTGTCTTGCAAAAAAGAGCAATAGGCGTAATTCTTTCTGCTTTAAGCCAAATTTCCAAAAAGTTTCAGGTCCTAGTAAAGATTTGCATTTAAAGTATTTTGTTTTCCTTGAATTAAAATTAAAAGTGCCTATATTTTATTATTAAAAAAACATGTAAGGATAGGCTTATTTGTGGTGATCAAAAGGCTTAGCTTTGTTTCTGTTCACAAAGGATGCTATCTCCAACAAATGTAAATGCAAGAGAGGATAACAAGATAAAGCATTATCTTTTTAATTAAATTTACCTGGGAAAACAATGGATATTTTTTAAATAACATATTATCTGTTGATATTTATTTTCTTTAAACTGATTAGTCAGTTAATTATCTGGTGAAATGCTGTTGCTGAAGTGAAAGGATAAAGCAGTATTAATATCCATTCTCTATCAAAAAATATTGGGTTAAGTTTAATAGTTAAAAGCTTTTTAATTAAAACACATTTTGTTGAAATCTGTATATTTTTAAAAGTCAATGATTTGGAAATAGCAATGCATATGATTTGTTCCATACCAGTGAGTCAAGAATGTAAACAAATAATGGACTTCAGCCATGTTCTTAATACTCAGATCAAAGTTTCTCATGAAATCTCTCCTATGCATATTCAAGTGCTGCTTCCAAGATAATAGATTTGAGATTTTAAAAAATTGTTCTTTTGCAAATAATGTTAGTAAGACATTATAGTAGTATAGTTAAGGCAATCTTATACATACCTAGAAATAAATTACATTTAAATCAGTGGGATATATTTCTGAGCAGACATTCTGTTGGCCACAAATACATATGGCCCCCTTTGATTTCAATATGCCATATTATTGATATTTATTTAATTTATATGGTTTCCCATCTCATATGCATGACTCTGGTTGGCAAACAACAGAATAAAAACACTTGAAAAACTAAATTAAGAAAAATATGCTTTAATTTCTCATTAAAATTAGTACTTAGTAATTTATGGATCGTACTGTGATTTGCATTGGTTTTAAAAAATTGTGATTTTATTGCTGCCATATTTTAACTGGCTTGAATAATGATGTTTGGAAAGGTACCTGATTTTTTTATATTAAAATCCAATATAGCTTGTTTGCTTTTGCATTCCTGAATTTGTTGTTGGACTTTCCTAAGCTAGCTGGAAACGTGGTTTGGCATACTTCTAATCATAAGTTAAATCTAACTCTAGCTCACATTTGGAATCTTTTGTCTACTGGGAAATGTTTTTGGAAGAAATTAACTGCTTATTTATTGAATAGAATAGAATAGAATAGAATAGAATAGAATAGAATAGAATAGAATAGAATAGAATAGAACAGTGCTGGAAGGGACCTTGGAGGTCTTCTAGTCCAGGGCTTTTCAACCTTTTCACCCATTGTACCACTTTTAGGATATGGCAATATCCGAGCATTGTACCACTTTTAGGATATGGCAATATCCGAGTACCACCAGTCGCCTAGCAAAGTGTCAAAAACTAAATGACCAAAAAAAAGGAAAAAAGTGATGAAATACAGGTAGTCCTCGACTTACAACAGTTCGCTTAGTGACTGTTCGAAGTTACAATGGCACTGAAAAAAGTGCCCCCCAAGCCACAGCCAAGCAAGACACCTGCCTGCCCACCCGGCGGCGCTCTTCCTCCTGTCCAAGGTTTTCATTGTTGTGAGCATTTCTGTTGAGGGGGTGGGGCGGTGTTTGGTTTTTATTCCCCCGTCTGCTGGGTGGTTGCAGCAGGTTTTGGTCACTTCACATGACCCTGGGACACTGTGACCGTCATAAATATGAATCAGTTGCCAAGCGCGAGCTGCACTGGTTGCCGGTGGCCTTCCGGGTGCGCTTCAAGGTGTTGGTTATCATCTTTAAAGCGCTCCATGGCATCGAACCTGGATATCTCCGAGACCGCCTTCTGCCGCAGGTTACCTCCCATCGGCCGGTACGCTCCCACAGAGTGGGTCTCCTCAGGGTGCCGTCAGCCAGACAGTGCCGGCTGGTGACCCCCAGGGGGAGGGCCTTCTCGGTGGGAGCTCCCACCC
>NW_015386571.1:1080152-1086503 GCF_001527695.2 Protobothrops mucrosquamatus | reverse complement strand
CTGGCCTAGGGAATTTTAGTGGGGTTTTTAAGGGTATTTTAAAGGTTAATTTTAACGATTGGCCGCTTCAAATATTTTCTTTTAATTTGGTTTTAATGGATATTTATTGTATTGTGGTTTTACAAGGCTGTTAGCCGCCCTGAGTCCGGTGAGGAGAAGGGCGGGGTACAAATTAAATTATTATTATTATTATTATTAAGCATCTGAATGTAAATCACAAGACCCTGGAGATGCTGCAACATTCCAGCTGATCGGCGCTTCTTGGCTCAGCAGAAATGCCAGGATCAGCGCCAAGCTCCAGCTGGAGCCTGGCGCTGATCCTGGCGCTGATCCTGGCGCTTCCACTGAGCCCTGACAGCCCCGAAGAAGCGCTGATCCTGGCGCTTCCGCTGAGCCCTGACAGCCCTGCAGCTCCAGCCATCTCTCACTCAGGTTTGTGCGGTGCTGCCACTGGTTCAGCTCATTCCCCTCCCCTGCTACCACTTTTCTAGGATGATCGCTTACCATTTGCCAGGTGCCAATGTACCACAGGTGGTACCCGTACCACTGGTTGAAAAGCCTTGGTGTAAGCCACCTGACGTCACGCAACGTATCGGAACTTTTCCCCATTGCTGGCAATGGGGTGGGCGCGGTTTCGTCGTGATGTGTCTGGCCCACGGGCTGGCAGTTTGACAGCCCTGGTGTAAGCCATGCAAACAGTTTTCAAAATTCTTATTAAGAATAAGCCATGAATGTGAAAATGCAGAGGTCAGAATAAGTAAGACATAGCACACAACTCTTTTACGCGAGCAGCGGGTACATGTGCCCATCGGTCATTCAAATGGAGCTGTGCGCACACGCTGACCTGAAACTCACGCAGAATCATTCCCTCTCCCTTCCCCCCACTGGTCTTTAAAACAGAAAGGTTGGGGACTGTGGAGATAGATAGATAGATAGATAGATAGATAGATAGATAGATAGATAGATAGATAGATAGATAGATAGATAGATAGATAGATAGATAGATAGATAGATAGATAGATGCATGCATGCATGCATGCATGCATGCATGCATGCATGCATGCATGCATGCATAATACTATTATACGATTCCCTTGTATATTCATCCATAATATACAAAGAGAAGAAAAAGTATAGGAGATAGTAAGTAAAAGAAAGTAGTAGCAGACAGAGATAAGGAAATTTAATAAAATCTAGTCTACCTTATAATGATTGTTCTTGCAACCTATCCCTAGTTCCACCACATATTTACATACAGCATGTCCATCTCAAATCATGGGTTTGACTTTCTTTAATCTTCTTTTATCTTTCTTTCTGAGAATCTTATACATGTCATCCATCCATATCTTTTTTGATGTTCTCCTGCTTTTCAATCCCTACACTGTCCTTCATATATTTTGATCTATACAGATAGTCCTTGAGTTATGACCATAATGGAGCCTGCCCATTATAGTCCTAAGTTGTAATGGTTGTAAAACTGATTTTAAGACATTTTTGCAGCGATCGTTAAGTGAATGCAGCAGTTGTAAGTGTGAATATTAAGCAAACGCAATGGTCATAAGCGCAAACTTATTTACTATTTACTTGTTAAAAGCCAGAAATGCCAGTTTTCAGAAAAACCTTTGTAAAGCAAATCTAACTTGTGTGTGTAAATAAATAAAAATGCACTTATGACTAGACCACTTCTGAACAATTTAAAAGAATCTTGAGATTACAGCCTATGGTGCCTAAATCTTTTTAAAATATCAATGCTAAGCGTTCCATTCTTTTATTTAGGATTGCTTTATGGAAATAAATTTTAGGAGAAACCCTGGAGATAGACTTGGTTCGCAAAGGGGGCCAATTGATGAGGCTTATCAATCTCTTTAAAAACTCAGGGAAATAGATTAGCAAAGTCTTCAATTATCATGCCTTTTTTTTCTTACAGGGGCACTTAACATTCCTTCTATCCTTCCAGGTTTGGCTATCTTGTCTCCTGTTCCAAGAGTCTTTTTTTCTTCCTCTGATTACAGTTACTCCTCACTTACCAACCATTCATTCAGTGGCTGCTTAAACAGTGCTGAAAAAAAACTTTCTAGCCCATTTTTCTCAGCATCCCTCAGTCATGTGATCACCATTATAGTTAGTACATCTCCTGTGTCTGACTGTGTTCTCCCTCTATTCTGCTTTCAGGATGGGGAGGGGAGAAAATGAACAAGCGATTTCTGTAAGTAATCTCTCCTTTGCAAGAGAGTAAGCTGTTTGCTCTGTATACATCAAAAGCAATGCAATCTCAGTGGGAAAAGGGAGAAAACCTTTTCAGGCAAAGGAGAGGTTGGCTACATAAATTGCTTGCTCCCCGCCCCTAGCAGAGAGATTGGAGAAAAAGGAATTTCAAGAGAGTAAGCTGCTTGTATACCATGCCTATGGCTCCAGCCCCAGGCTGCGGCACAATCACATTGTTTTCGATGTGTATAAGACAGTAACCATGTAATTGAGAATGCCAACGGGCCAGGAGTGGTTAGAAGGGAAAACAAAAGCCAAACTGAATAATCCTGTCTCTTTCCAGCTAGAAAGCACAGTTGCACTCATTTGATTTCCCACTTAGTGACTGGTTCACTTACCAGCAGAGTTGCCAGTACCAACTACTGTCATTAAGTGAGGACTATCTCTGCTTGTTTGTAAGAGTTTAAATAGTATTTATAGGAGTTGTAAAGTACAATGCATAAATAAGTTGCAAAATATGTTGCCACAATATGAAATATTGCCATTTATGTGGATGATTTGAAAAGAGGATTAGATCAATCTATGCAAGAAAAAGCTATGAATTCCTGCTAATAATAATTATGCATTACCTTCTTAACCGAAGAAAGTGTATCTCTAACTTGCTGAGAAAATGAACTTGATGATGCTCTTGCATTCATTACATACTTGTGATTTTTCATAGATGTTAGCATGGTTACTGTAAGAAGATACTGGTTATTGTTAATCTTAAAAAAGTTAACATGCAAGTGGTCCTTGATTTACAACCAATTCACTTAATGACTGTTCAAAGTTGTATCAGCACTGAAAAAAGTGACTTATTATCATTTTTCACATGACTGTTGCAGCATCTCTGTGGTCATGTGATCAAAATTTGGATCCTTGGCAACTGGCATGTATTTATGAAGGCAGCAGTGTCCTGGGGTTATATGATCATCTTTTGGGATCTTTTGACAAGCAAAGTCAATGGGGAAGCTCAAACTCACTGAACAACTGTGTTACTAGCTTAACCGTTGTGGGAAGAAAGGATATAAAATGGCGCAAAACGTACTTAATAACTGTGTTGTTTAGCAACAGAAATTTTGGGCTTAATTGTAGTCATAAGTCAAGGACCACCTGTATATATTTAAATATATAAATATAAAACAAAAAATTTGTTAGATTTGAAATTCCAGTTCATAGTGCTGGTATTATTATAGATAGATATAAATAGATTACTCAATTCTCAATTGATTTTCAGTTTGGGAATAGATTAATATTCTTGTCTACTAATGGTTTTTGACTTGTCTACTAAGATCAGCCCAAAACTAAAAAGCTCTGAAGTCTTTATGGAGTATTTAAAGATTCATTAATAGGTCCAAGGTATATTCTGCTTGACATTATAGTGAGTTAATGTGTGACTACTTCAACTATCCAACTAGAGATAGGGCAGTATGTGAGATTAGTTACTTTACAGTGAGGATTTTTATAATATCATCTTCTTGATACTCGCTTTGGGTGTGGTGATGGAGATTCTTTGTGACTTTGAAGGCTTTTTCAAAATAGAGTGTAAAAATATTAATTTTATTTTTAACTGGCATGACTGGTTCCTTGCAGAAATTTAGGAGGGTCCTGCAGTAATACATCAGGCAACACCTTGAAACTGTGCCTTCCCACATATTTAAATCAATTATATTGGAATGCATAGAAGAGATCCAGTACCTCACTATGTTTTACTTATTAACTGACTATATTTTTATTCTGATTTTTTAGAAATCTGTCATGTTGACTGATGTCAGTAAGAGCAATAGGCTCTAACAGGAAATCTCTACATTAGTGAAGGGGGGGGGGGTAAAGGCAAAAAGTAGATAGGGAAGATCTTTTCTAGACTGAAAATAAACAGTCAATATTTATATCCTATTTTAGTTTTTCTGTTCTTGTTTTAATGATTAGTAGTAGACTTTTATTTTGTGGTTATAGCCTAAATTCTCTTGCCCTTGACTCTTGCATTTTCAAGGAAAGACCTTCAAGGAGACATGATCTTGCTGGCAAAAAATGAAAAGCAAAATCCATTCATGCTATCTGATTAATGGTTATGACAACTCTTGCATGTAATTCAATTAAAATATATATCAACTTAAAGCTTTTTTTGACTGCAGTTAGTTGCTGCCATTTTTTGACTAGGTATCCTAGATTCTATTTTGTATACAATGCTACTTGATTTTCCACATGTAACTTCCCCAAGTATATAAAGCATATTCCCAACTGGCTTTTTTTTTTTTTAGATGTGTGAAGTTAAACCTATTTCAGTAAGCCTTGTAACTGATACTGGTCCACTGTTATGTCTATAAGTGTTGTCTACAAGATCCTAAGACAGTGATGGCAAACCTTTTAGAGACCGAGTGCCCAAAAACTGGCCCCGGCCCCGCTCCACCCCCTGCCCTGCCCCCTCTGCCCCCACCCCACCTGCCGCGTGGCCACTTACCACCTCCAGGGCCCGCCACAGATCAAGCAGCGCCATGGCAGCCACGCCCTCTGCCCACGCCCCGCAGCATTAACTGTGTGCGATGGGGTGTGAGGTCAGAGTCTTGTCTACACTGTCTGGCTGCCATGTTCTTGGCTGCACTGCTCCGCATGGGCGACTCTCCTCTAGGGGGGCTGCTGGTGAGGAGGGGGTTGTGGGGGAAGGCAAGGCTGGGGCAACGGCACGTGTGCCCACAGAGAGGGCTCCGAGTGCCTCCCCTAGCACCCGTGCTATAGGTTCGCCACCACTGTCCTAAGACATCGTGTTGCAACAGGAATATCCCAAAAAATTGGGACATAGAAGTGGTTTGCTAGCCCCAGGAAAAATTATAATATATACTTGCAAAAGTGGTGGGAGAGGAGAAGAAATAAGTAGGTGTAATTTGCCCTGTCATAAAGGGATTTTATCACTTTTTTGCTATCTTTGTGTCACTGCTGTCATAGTTTTTATACATACATAGAGACAATTTCAGACTTTTTTTTAGGAGTAATCTAGCATTTTGGCAGGCTGCTTGATGGGTTCAAGAAGGTATGACTTCAATCTTCTCATTTAGTTACAGTGCTTTTATCATTGCAATATCAGATTGGGGAAAGAAAGTCCTGGTATATTCTGATATCACTTTGTCAAGATACAGTGTAAGTAACTACTTACACTGTATCTTGACAAAGTGATATCAGAATATACCAGGACTGTGGCTGATCTACAAAGGATTTGTAGCCTGATTTCAGAAAAAATGCTTTAGATACTGACTTTCTTGTACTACTTGAGAGCAAAGTTCTTTTTCTCTGGGGCAGAAAAAATGATACATAAGAGAAAGATAATTGTGTCTGAAGCTTGCAAAATAATTGATCTCATTGCACACTATGAAAGTTCTACTCAGTACAAAACAAGTTGAATGAAACTAAACTGATGACTCAGAAAAGCCACTCCTAATTGAAGTAGGATAAGTGATCAAATGGCTGAAAGTTCCTTTATTATGAAATTATAAAATATTCAGGAGTGTCCCAAGAAATAAATATAGTGCTCTTTATTTTGCCTTGCAGATAATAGAAGAACATAATTATTTCCCAAGTTTTATTGTCTGGCTGTTTTATGCCACTCAAAATCTTCATTACAATGGGCAGCCTTTTAAGTTTCACAATTGCCAAACTCATACAGAAAGAGAAATAGTAATCTGTTAAATTTATTCCTGTTCCTGTTATTCCCTACTCTTGTTATACTTGTTAAATGAAAGGAATCACAATTATAATATGTTCAAAGGTTGATAGGCAGTCATCTTTTGCGGATGCATCTTACCAATTCATTGAGTCTGGAGGACAGAAGAAATTTCTTCCTGTTCTGTTACATTGTCAGAAAGAATTGTTGGATTATTCTGAGACAGTTACCTTGTTGTACCTTAAGAAATATGATAACATTAATTGCTCTTTAGGTAGGTTGAAGACAGGACTAGGGCCAAGTTTTTTACTTCCGAGATTGGATACTACTTCCTGGAAATCTTCTGCAATGTAGTAAACTTTAAGGAAGCTTCCTCATCTCACTAAATAACTTCAGCCTAAAATCAATCAGTCTATCATCCATCCATCCATCCATCCATCCATCCATCCATC
>NW_015386571.1:1076606-1079402 GCF_001527695.2 Protobothrops mucrosquamatus | reverse complement strand
AAAAAATGGCAGACAGCCTTGCTTGGCGACCCCTGTGAAATGGTCGATCGACCCCAAATGGGGTCGCGACCCATAGGTTGAGAACCGGTGGTCTAGAGTCTTCATTCAGCTATAATTGAATAAGTATAATTTAGGTTGGGAGTGTCTTTTGCTTCTATACTGTGAAGATTTACTTATTTTCCCCTGCTGATCATAGTAAACAATTTGATTGCATCCAGTTCATATATACTTATTAACACAATTGAGTCCAAAATTTCTGTTGCTAGGTGAGACATTTGTTAAGTAAGTTTTGCCCCATTTTATGAACTTTCTTGCTACAGTTGTTCAGTGAATCACTACAGTTCTTAAGTTAGTAACACAGTTGTTAAGTGAACCTGGCTTCCCCATTGACTTTTGCTTGTCAGAAGGTTACAAAAGGTAATCACATGATCCCAGGACACCTCAACAGTCATAGATATGAGTCAGTTGCCAAGAGTCTGAATTTTGATCACGTGACCATGGGGATGCCGCAATGGTCGTAAGTGTGAAAAATTGTCTTAAATCACCTTTTCAGTGCCATTATAACTTCAGTCACTAAATGAATTGGTATAAGTCGGGGAAGAATTGACCATGCTTACTATGGTTTATGAAAAATTATAGATCAAAATATCTGGAGAGCACTACATTGCCTTCTCCTGATCTAGATATTTCTTCACATGCCTTTTTGAAGGGCGGTAAGGAATTTTCCACTTAATTTGTTTAGAACAATGTAAACTGTATTTGATAATATCAAATATAATTTCATTGGATTTTTTTCCCTAAAGATTGAAAAAACAGAATTAGTCTGTTTATGCATAAAATATAAATTATCCAGGATGGATAATTATTTAATGGTGTTTCTTTGCAGTGAAAATTATTTGGTAAATGTTTTGAATTTTTTATTCTGTATATATAAATAAATTCCGTATTCAATTTATATTGCAAGTATCTCCTTGAAAGAAACAGCCAAATGTTTAGTACTTCACTGTTTAAGATTTCAGTAATATCTATTCAGCATTTATATAACTGATATATTATTTTGGATTGCATCTATTTTTAAGCGTATAACATAAAATGAATCCTCACCTGGGTCATTAAGTATTCAAGCAGTCTCAAATGACTGACATAAATAAAGCAAATATTTTATGTGCTGTTCTTCAGAGGTTTTGATATTGTTACTTCTACTTACTAGGGTGTTTTAGCCATTTGCCAAAGGACTTGATAATTGCTAGAAGTATGCTGTATTGTATAACATCTAGGGATTTTTTTTAGTTTAAAAGGTTAATCTCCTGAAATCTTAGGAGAACCTTTGTGAGAAAGGAAAGGCTTGATACAACTTCATGATGTAATTTTTTTCCCTTTAGTAGCTGGGAAAGCTGTTGCTATAGAAACAAACATTCAGTTTCAAAGAGTGCCAAAGGAATGCTAATCTGGCCTAAATGAGAAGTTCCAGCTGCTACCTAAAGGTGGAAAGGCGTAAGAGAGGAAAAAAAGAATAAAATCGCATACCATTTGTTCCAACATTTTTATTTATTCATTTGTATCCCACCTTTATTGTTTATAACCCACTAAGCATCTTAACGCACCTTTCTTCTATTTTCTCCACAATGACAACTCTCTTTGCAATGCTGGTATTTTATATTAATAGTAAATACTGTAGTAGCAGAAAATAAATCCTTGTTAATTTAGGTATTTCTTGCCACCTAAATCAATGTAAATGCAAATCAATTTCTTAGGTTGTCCTAGATTATTTATGTGTCCCGCCTTTTATTATTTTTAAAAGTAAGTCAAAGTGGTGAACATATTCAGCACACCTTCATCCTCCTATTTCCCCCACAACAACCTCCCCTGTGAAGTAGGTTGGGCTGAGAGAAAGCGACAGGTCCAAAGTCACCTGCCTGGCTTTCATGCTTTCTAGCCTGGTGCCTTAACCACCAGACTAAGCAGCCTCTAAATTAGTAAAATTAACAATTAACAGCAAACAAATCTGACTAGGACAGGGGTAGGCAACCTTGGCTCTTTTATGACTCGTGGACTTCAAGCTGGCTCAGGAATTCTGGGAGTTGAAGTCCACGAGTCATAAAAGAGCCAAGGTTGCCTACCCCTGGACTAGGACCTTAGCTCTTTTTATCAATGCTAAATTTGATTCAGTTCAATTAATGCTTTTTTTTATCTTACATAGATAAATTTTAATCTTCCATAGATAAACTACTGTGGCGTTTCTTGTTAGAATAATTACTAAAGGCAGATTGTGCTGATGATATTGTGGTTAAATAAAATGTTCATGAGTCTCTTAGATTTTGAAGAGATATCTCATATATTACAAAATGTTTTCTATTTCCAAATATTTATTACACTTAAAAAAGGAAAAGTATACGTAAAGGATAGCAAAAGATTATCTTTTAAAAACTTTTTTACAAATTACATGTAGTAATTTGTTATGTATGAAGGCTTACAGTTGCTATTGCCTATTTACTGGATATAAAAATCTTCCTCCTATAAAATTTGACATATCTGTCTGCCTAAATATTGTTTACATTTATTTTAAGAGGTCCAAAATGGGAAAGGCAGATCATTTTCAAATTCTGCTGAATCTGTAGAACCAAAATATAGTACAAGCTTTCAATAAACTAATTTGACCATGTAAAGAAGACCAATAATCGGATCCAAGGAAAATACCCTTTCTCCAGCACTGGAGATGGAGGATCCACCCATGGGTTGAGACTGTATTCCTGCCCAATCAGATCAAGTCAGCCAAAGTTGTCACGCCCTGTCCCT
>NW_015386571.1:1069344-1074051 GCF_001527695.2 Protobothrops mucrosquamatus | reverse complement strand
CTGTTCTTCCACCAATGGGAGGTCACCGCCACGGACAAGTGGGTTCTGAACACGATAAGGGCCGGTCTCCACCTGGAGTTCATCTCCACACCTGTAAACAGGTTCATTTCTTGCCCATTCCCCCGGAACCTAGCCAAAAGAAATCTGATGAGCCAGGCCATCCAGCATCTTCTGGAGATAAGGGCCGTAGAAACCGTTCTGGTGGACCAGAGAGGGCGGGGATTTTACTCCATCCTCTTCGTCGTTCCAAAACCGTCAGGGGGATGGAGAGCCATCCTGGATCTAAAAAATTTGAATCATCATATCAGATATCAAAAATTCAAGATGCAAACACTCCGCTCCATTTTGGGGAGCGTGAGAAAGGGAGACTTCCTGACATCCATCGATCTCACGGAAGCGTATCTCCATATCCCCATCTCTATCGATCACCGGCGGTTCCTACGGTTCAGTTACCAGGGAGAGCATTATCAGTACAGAGCTCTACCCTTTGGCCTTTTGTCGGCCCCCAGGGTGTTTACCAAGATCCTGGCGGTCCTTGCAGTTCGCCTTCGGATGGTACCGATCAGGGTCCAGTGTTATCTGGACGACATTCTGATCCAGTCAACCTCCGCCCACTCGGCACGACAGGATCTCGACTGTGTAGTACAGCTGCTCCAGGATCACAGGTTCTCGGTAAACTTCCCCAAGAGTCATATGGTCCCCACGACTCGGCTATTGCATTTAGGGGCCGTCATAGACACCAGGGAATGCCGGGTGTATCTGTCTCAGGAACGTTTGATCAACCTGAGAAAATCCATCCGCCTGGTACGCAAGGGGCAGAAGGTTTCTCTGCTCAGCCTCTCCAGGGTACTAGGACAGATGATATCTGCCATAGACATAGTACCGTGGGCCAGGCTCCACTCCAGGGAATTGCAGTGGTTCCTACTCCCCTTCCAGAGGCAGAACATCAGTGCCTCTCAGAGAAGGGTGAGGCTTCCATCTCAGACCTCGCTTTCCCTCAAATGGTGGCTGTCCCCAGCCGTCCTCAAAGGGTCGTTGTTCAAGGAGCCGGAGNATCCCGTCGCCCATCCACGAATCGCATCTATGAGGCAACGTGGAAAAACTTTTGTGCTTGGTGCGACAAACATAAGTTGTCTCTTTCACGACTCAATATTCCTAATATTTTGGAATTTCTGTCGGACGGCTTGGACAAAGGTTTGGCCCCTAATACCTTGCGTAGGCAACTAGCTGCGCTCTCTACTGTTCTCGCCGGGAAACACGGAGGGTCGTTAGCTCACCGCCCACTGCTACGTTCCTTTCTTAAGGGGGCAGATAACATCAGGCCACCGGCAGTACATAGATATCCTTCCTGGGAGTTGCCCCGGGTTCTTCGGGCTCTCACAAGGGCGCCATTCGAACCATTAGCGTCGAGCGATATGAGTCACCTGTCTCATAAGGTAGCTTTTTTAGTGGCCATCACGTCGGCTCGACGTATATCAGAGCTGGCGGCACTGTTGGTCCGTAAGGATTTGTGCATTTTCCACCCGGACCGTGTGGTGCTCCGTCTGGACCCTACCTTTGTCCCAAAGGTGAATTCCCTCTTTCACAGGAGCCAAGGGGTTATTCTACCTGACTTTTGCCCTAAACCATCGCGTGCCCTGGAACGGCAATGGCACTGTTTAGATGTCCGCAGGGCGCTACGTTACTATATGGCACGGACAGCGGATTTCCGCACGTCAGAAGCCCTGTTTGTCTCCTTTAACCCCTCTTCCAAGGGTAGGAAGGTTTCCTCTTCCACGATTGGCAGGTGGATTAGGGCGTGCATCACCGAGACATATCGAGCGGAGTCATTGCCAGTTCCACGAGGGGTCACAGCGCACTCCACACGGAGCGCTTCCACATCTGCGGCTTGGAACACTCAAGCGACCATTGAGGAGGTTTGTAGAGCGGCCACATGGTCCACTCCGTCTCCCTTTATTCGGCACTACAAGGTCGATAAATTTGCCTCGGCAGAGGCTTCCTTTGGAAGGAGGGTCCTCCAGCAAGTAGTAGGCCAAAGTGCCACGCCGGACCGGTCTGCTTCCCACCCTCAGGGACAGTAGGCTTTGGTATGTCCCATGGGTNCTCCTGACCTAGAGGAAGGAAATTGGTTGTCATCAACATCTATTTTCCTCAGCCACCGCCAGAGTGACCCATTACTGATTTGTAAACTTGACCAGTTTCTTTGAGCAACTTCTCAGGGATATAGTGGGTTAAGCAGACATTTTTATTGCTTTAAAAAGCAGTGCTGTGTTCAAATTACAAGGAAGTAGTTTCAGGTTAGATATTAACGAGCTTCTTTACTGTGCAAATTGTCAGCTTATGGAGCAGGCTGCTTTATAAAGTAGTGAGTGCCTCATCAAGATCTCAAGCAGAGATTAGATGGTAATCTAGTAGAAATGTAGTAGATCTTGCCCTGAGTAGGCAATTGGGCTAGATTATTTCTGTAGCCCATTCCAGATCTATGAATCTGATTCTATAAAGGTAGTTCTCGCTTAGCAACCACAATAGAGACCTGTAATTCATTTCCTAAGTGGAAAATCATGTTACTATGACAAACTAATGACCTCACTTTCCCTTTAGCCATTAAGACAAGCAACACAAGTGCTAAGCAAAAAATCTTGTGACCATAACTTATGATTTTCCTTTTGCTTTTGATCGCATGACTGCAGGATACTGTAATTGTCATAAATGCAAGGCTTGGTCACAATTTTATTTTTTTAGTACTATTGTAACTGGTTGCTGCATTAGGCTGTCAGTAAGCAAGGAATACCTATATTGACAATATCTGCACAATATATTTTCAAAGATATTCAGTCAGAAAACACATTATGATTACTGTGGCCAAATTTGTTCGTGACAAATTTATTTGTCATTGTTGATGCTGACTTTTGGTAATTATTGCTGTTTTCAAGATGCTCACAAACTGATCTCTTAAATCTGCTCTAGAGATTAAAATCTCTAGTTCCTTGGATTCTTTTGGCCCTGTCTCCCTTGAAGATAATGGTGTGTGCTGTCATCCATTTGTCTTGCATTTCATTTCTTCCATCAAGATTTCTCAAGAAAATTATTGGCCAAAGTATTTCTTCAGTACTTAGTGATAACATTAATCTAAGGATTTCCCCTACAGTTCTGGGCTACATGCCATGTCAATTTGTCCTTTTCTACCATCTATATGTGTCCTTTTTTATTTTTAGATTTTAGTAAGGTTTTCATATAACTAGTTTGGCTTCCATTCTATTCTCCATTAGATTTTTTTTTAATTGTCCCCTTTTTTTAGGACTCACATCCTTCTTGAACTTTTTGTCCTATTCTCATGTAATGAAATCCACTTATTGCTTAATTTTTATTAAAATCAACATTTTGAAATTCAACAAAAATAAGTGAAGAATTCCATCATCACGTTGCAATTTTCCACTAGTGTTCCTGGAATTTCTAATTTTTTTACTGAATCTTCCCTGTTGTGTCAGTATCCATGTCAAGAATAGTTGATCCTCTTGTGCTTTCTACAGAGTTTAGAGAAACAAAGATACTGGGATAGTTTACATTCTCTACCAGTACTTCTTCCCAGTTTGGAATGGCTGTTACTTCCTTTTGGAAAGCATCAACACTTCTCCTTGATAGGGCAAGTGACAATAGATGTCAGGACAGTAGTGCTTTTATTCTTTTACTTTTTTAGGCCAATAAATATTGCCAAGTTCAATAATTAGGGTTTATGAGCTGCAACAGTTATTTTGAATGCACAATACAACTCTTCCTCTCTTTCTCTCATTTCTTTCCTTGAAGCTTCAGAGATTCTATTCTGAAGGGGCTTGAATGCTCTTTCTAATTTCCGCTTATCCAAATGATTATCCAGATATTCTCATCACACTTGTCCATTGGGCTGTTCCTTTGATTGTTGCTTCTATTATGGGTTCCTGTTATAGCACCCCCTTCTTTGATTTTATCAATCTTATTTTTTAATATTAACTGAGGTACCACTATCCATTTTTCAAGTGCTCTGGCTCTTTCTTAAGATTTGCCATAAGTTTCCATTTGCTGCGTGTTTTCTCAGACAAGATTATAATATGCAAACTTCAGAGTTTAGAATGCAAAACTATGGTCTTGCATGTATTGAATGGGTAATGATGATGATTTATGAGAATTATATCTAGTCCTTATTCTGTTTATTCAATATTATGTGAACTGGAGATTATCAGATAAAAACACTCTTTTTACTCTTTTCTATTTCAGTGCATAGTATCAATTTAAAACTGAAACATTTCATTTGTAGGAAGACTATTACTCTTATTTTAAAAGGAAATATATTTACCAGGACTTTGCTACAATGAAGATAACAGTGTACATTGGGGACTTCCGGTGGCAGGCGACTTCGTCGGTCGCAGCTGTTTGCTGCCTCCCGCCTGTTTCGCGTAAAAGCCGGTTTGACAGCCAGCACCAGCTGTCAAACGGCTTGATACCTTTCCCCTGGGCATAAGGGGATAGGTGAACTGCCCGGGGTAGGAGTTGAGTTCCCGAGTCGTCCTATATGGACGATGTAGGTGAGAACTCCTCCGGAGCCCCGAGGATTCTCCGCGATCCAGGACGCCTTCGCTTCGGCGAAGCTAGAAGCCGCCGCCACCGCTGCAACTTGAAGTTAATTGTGAGTTTTACTTGTAAGCAGACGAACCAACTTTGGAAGCTTGCTTT
>NW_015386571.1:1052499-1067478 GCF_001527695.2 Protobothrops mucrosquamatus | reverse complement strand
GATATAACATTGTGTAATATCTGTGATGTATTTCTTTTTTTTTTCTATGATGAAAACAATAAAAATTTTATATTGAAAACAGTGTACATTGGGTTTTTTTTTCTTTTTATGATCTTTTGTCAAGACCTCACAGTGAGAGCAAAGGAGGTTTGAGCTGAAGTTCTTGAAGCCCCAAATTGTCACTAGGCACCTTAAAATGTTAATTCCATGGTTTAAGAACGGTACTGTATACAATTAAAGCCCTGTAGTATACTAGTATATAGTATTCCTATAAATACTGCTTATACATGAGGATCATTTGAACTGTTGAATGCTGAACATATGTTGCTTAAGGTTGGCTTTTTACATACATCAGTTTTATAATTACATCTTAATACAATGAAAGAGCTGTGATGGTGCAGTGGTTAGTATTGCAGGCTAACTGTCCCCAGCCAGGAGTTTGATTCTGACTGGCTCAAAGTTGACTCAATCTTCCATCCTTCTGAGGTAGGTAAAATGAGGATCCAGATTGTTGGAGGCAATATGCTGAATGCTCAGAATGCTGAAAAGCACTATGGAGCAGTATATAAGTGCTGTTGCTATTGCTATACAAATTTTGTTAGCATAAGCACACTTTATTATCTTATATATACAGTATATAGGACAGTGATGGCGAACCTTTTAGAGACCGAGTGCCCAAACTGCAACCCAAAACCCACTTATGCATTGTCGGGTGCCGGGTGGGTGTGGCCCATTGGGTGGGCGTGGCCCATTGGGTGGGCGTGGCTGCAGTGGTAACAGCAGACTGGGTGGGACTAAAAAGTTCAATCAATCAATTCCAACTTTGCAAGATCTTTTTTTTCCCGCGAGAAGTTAAAATTGACTGATTGAACCTTTTTTTTTTTGCACACGGCGGCGGAGGCCTAAAGCGAAAAGGTTTTATAAAACCCAACTGAAGGCCTAGGACGGGGGCGACGGTGCGTGTGCCCACAGAGAGGGCTCTGAGTGCCGCCTCTGGCACCCGTGCCATAGGTTCGCCACCACTGATATAGGAAGATCATTTGCTTTGAAGCAATAAATCCTCTCATGCAGCTCAGAAGTTTACAAAGAATACATACTGTTTTCCCGAAAGCAAGCCCTATTTGGTGGCGGGGGTAGGGGGATGAAGCTGCCCTACACGCCCTGCACCTGCTTACCTTACCAGTATAGGACCGCCACAATCAGGCTTCCCATGCCCTGACACTTGTCAAGCCGTGTGGGTCGTCATGTCAGTGCCGCTACTCACTGCAGGAGGTTGCACAGCGCTTCAGGCCGTTGCTGTTGCTTGTGGCAGGACACCGCATGACACTTCAGGCCATTTCGCACCCCTGAACTAGATTATTTAGTGATGATAATCTTAAGCCAATTTTATTACAAAAACATCTACTGAAATTATACTAAAATCAAGGATAATAGGTGTAATATAAATGAACTGAAATAAATGGCTATATCTGTTGACATAATTATATTCACTTTTAACAAACATCACTCATGAAATGATGCAACAAACTGTATTTTTCAGCAAGGACATATTTTAAAGGATAGTTATTACAACATGTGACAGCTAGAAGTTAACTAACCTGCCTAATCTTGATAGACTGAAAAAGTTAAAAGTTAACCTGAATTGAATTTGGCAACTACAAAAGTGAGAGACTACTGATCAATCACAGGGCAGTGGGGAAAAAGGGTAAATATAGTGGTAAATTATCTCCATATTGTTTTTTGAGAAAATATATAAACATATTCATATAGTCATCAGAAGTCAAATTTGTCTTCTGGAGACTTGATTTTATTTTTCACAGATGAAATAATATTACTGCCACAAAAAAATGACAAAAACTGTTATTGCTAAAGCCTAATAGATGCTGTTTTCATTTGATATTTTGAAGCCCTTTGTGAGAGATATTTCCTTACCAGATTCCTCATTGCCTTCAAGAATAGCTGACCTAATGTACTTTTGTATTTTATATCATTAAATGCTTTATAAAATTTGCCAAATTTTAATTCCATATGAGTCATGGGTTCTGGATGCATTCTTTAAAGTAGCCCATTTGAGGTACCTTGGTTTTAAATTGTTGCCCTGCGATTCACCGCTTTGCCCATACAAGTAGGAGAGTTTTAGTAGTTAGTAGTAGTATATTAAATAATAGCTGCCAGCATTTATTGGCTATAGTAGCAAATATAATATTTCGATATTTGTCCCTAGAAGCAGTGTGACCACATGCCACATCTCAAGGGACAGTCAGATAGTAGCCACCACTTTTATTCCATGAACATGTGATAATGTTCCATTAAAAACCAACAGTGGACTATATGGTCCTTCATCTAATGTAGAAAGGTAACGTTAATACATGAACAGGGAGATGCATTTTAAATTTAGTTGATGACAATAAAAGATGTGCTGAAATCAAGTACAAGTTTCAAAACAAACCACCCTTTTAAACTAAGGAACAACTGTTAAACAAATAGGAGTAAAGGAAGTTGATTGCTATAAATAAGCAATTGTTTTATTAAGTGTTTTTATATTGTACTGATCCCCATGGTTTTGTTTTGCCAACCAGCATGTATTAATAAAATGGATAGGATAGCACACAGTGATAAAGTAACATTTACAAAACAAGACTTTCCTATAGCATAATATAAAGCATAGTCTAATATTTGTTGTATGTGTTAATATTTTATAATCAGAACTAGAAATTCCTTGTACAATGTGCAAAGAAAAAAAGATATATCTGTTTGAAAGCAGAGAAAAAAATGCTCTTAAAACTTTTTATTAATAAGATGAAATAAACACATTTTAAATAAGTACCAGAACATGCTTTCCTAAAATAATAACTTTTGTACATAGAAATATATAAAATGAAGGCAAAAACTGTGCCACTAAACAGTTGTGAAATAAAATACCATACACCTAATCCAAATACAGGTAACTTGAAAATGTGTCTCTATGCATTTTCTCCTAGACATTTCCAGATTTTCATAGGTTTAAAGTGAGTTTGGAGTTGAGGCTTCTCCATTTTAATTTAATTATAGCACATAGAATGTTCTTTCCAATTTTAATTTAGTTTGTTCCCCTAAATAGAAGTAGCTTTTTACTTGAGAGTTGGAAACAAGGAAATTTGGTATACCTTGACATAGAGTTTTCCTCTAGAAAATTAAGGTACATACAGTATTAAATATAAGAATTAGATTTTCTACATTAACTTTATTCATTTTAATATAATCTACATTTAATTTTTTTTCAGATTTCTTCCTGGAGATATCTTTTCATTTTCCTCCATAATGCATGAGAAGAATTATTTAACATTATAATGGATTTTAAGTGGAACTACCAAGAAAAGAAGTGTTATAATAAAATTTATGTCTGACAAGCTGTATAGCTTCTCAAATAGAACAATGACAACTTCTCATATGAATGGACATGTAACAGAAGATTCAGACAGCGAAACAAAAATTATGGATCTTGCACCTCTCGAAGAATCTCAGAAACACAGGGAGATGGCTGTGGATTGCCCAGGTGATCTGGGCAACCGCATGATGCCATTGCGGCGGAGTGCTCAACTTGAACGGATTCGACAGCAGCAAGAGGACCTAAGACGAAGACGGGAAGAAGATGGGAAAAAACAAGAACTTGATCTTAATTCTTCTCTGAGACTGAAGAAGCTGGCACAAATTCCTCCCAAGACTGGAATAGACAATCCTATGTTTGACACAGGAGAAGGAGTAACTCTGGAGAGTCCGCATTGTGCCGTGAAAGTACTAGGTATGTATTTTTTTTTAAGTAGAACAATTTATTTTATATGCAATGGAACTTTTAGTGCTTCTAAATGAATATATAATTAGGCTTGAGAGATTGTGTCTATACAGATAGTCCTCATTTACAGACCATAATTGGGACTGACCAACTCTGTGGCTAAGCAATGTGATCAGAAAGTGAAACATAATGTCTTGTCTCATCTTTATCTTGTGTCAGAAACGCAGGAACTAGGAAAGGGGATATTATTAATTTAATATTTAAACAAAATTAAAAGCTTTAATAAAATATAGAGTTATATAGTTCTAGCCCAGTACCGGGCCATCTTAATGGCAGAGATATTTCTGATCAGCAAGTCATTCTGTGTGCAAGTCAGCCCCAAAGGGTAGTATAAAAGATGTTTAGTTGCTTGAATAGTGCCACATTCCCAGGGAATATCCTCATCCTCAAGGAGAAATCCCCATTTTCCCATGTAATGTAATCTTTGGTTCTAGTCAGATCAGTATGCAGCCTGTTTAAACATCTCCAGACCTTCTACTCCTCCTCACATCCAAGCAGCTTCTCAAGTGGTTCTATCCAATTATGAAGATGTTTTATTTGAGATTTCCATCTTTTTAACTATTCTGAGGTGTAGTAACCATCTCTTCGGTGCAGTCTAAAAAAACTCCTTGAAGGAAATGTCTCTTGTAAACATAGTATGACCACACTGACTTCTGATGTCAGTTCCAGCTACAGTCGTTAAGTGAATCACCTGTAGTCATTAAGCACAGCTTCATATGTCTGACTTGCAACTTCCTGCTGGCTTCCCCATTGCTTCTTAGAAGCCTTTTGTGAAGTTGTACTTGGCAATCACACGACTGCGGGAATTTGAATGGTTGCTGAATGAGTAGTTGGTAAGCAAGGACTATCTAATAAAAAGCTAGTTATTGAGCTAAAAACAATGTGAACATTCAAAATAACTTGTATGATTTATATAATAAAGAATGCTTGCTTAGGCATTAACTCTTAAGAATCTTAAAATTATGTTTTAATAAAATTGTCTTATGTTTGTCTCAGAAATTTATTGATTTGAAGTAGCTCACCATGAATTAGCAATTCACAAATAGATGACTTGCTATAATAAAGAAATCTATGGAAATCTGTATATCAGCAAAATAATATTTTGTCTAGAATAGAAATCAAGAAACCATGAGTTCAAGTCCCGCCTCAGCCATGAAAGCCGCCTGAATGACCTTGGGCCAGTTACTCTCTCTCTCAGACCAACTCCCCTCACAGAGTTGTTGTGGGGAAAATAGGAGGAAGAAGATGTGTTGGATGTTTCCCATCTTAAATGCACGATTCTGGTTGACAATTAACAGAATAAAAACACTTGAAAAACTAAATTAAGAAAAATATGCTTAAATCTCTCATTAAAATTAGTGCTTAGTAATTTATGGATCATACTGTGATTTGCATTAGTTTTAAAAAAATGTGATTTTATTGCTACCATATTTTAACTGGTTTGAATAATGATGTTTAGAAAGGTACTTGATTGTTTTATATTAAAATCCAATATAGCTTGTTTGTTTTTGCATTCCTGAATTGTTGCTGGACTTTCCTAAGCTAGCTGGAAACATGGTTTGGCAAAGTTCTAATGATAATTTAAACCTAACTCTAGCTCACATTTGGAATATTTTGTCTACCCTGGGAAATGTTTTTGGAAGAAATTAACTGCTTATTTATTTAAAAGATTTATGAGCTTCCTCTTCACAGTTTGTGATTCTAAGTTGCATAAAAATGTTCTTTTTTTAAAATAAACATATTGCAAAAATAAGAAAATAACTTTTTCCTTTTCCTATTTTAATAAGGACAGTTATTCAGTTTCAGTTCAGACAAGATGAATTCTAAATTTAATGCCTTAATAAGAATATTTTGGCATTGAAGACCTAACAGCTGATCAGTTAGACCAGGGGTATCAAACTCAATTTCATTGAGGGCCGCATCAGCATTGTGGTGCCCTCAGGGGAGCAGGGTGGGTGTGGCCCACTGGGTGGCCACGGTGGTCACAGTTGACTGGGTGGGCGTGGCCACCTTGATGTTGCTCGGGGGGATGCCTATGGGGGCCGGGCAGGGTTGGGGAGATCCAGGGGGTCTCTTGCAGTTGGAGAGCAGGTTGCTGCTGGTCATCTCCTTGGCCCCCTTGCAGATCTTGCCCTTGGCCCACGCGTGGAGCCTGTTTCCCTCGCGCACCAGATGCACCTTGGCTCCAACTCAGGCCGCCGCCACCAGCAGCTCACACAGGTCCATTAGGCTGCCGTCGCTGCCCAGAGCAGCAGGCCAACCCAGCACAAAGGAGGTGAAGCAGCCAGCTAGGAAGCTCGAGTAGAGGTGGTAGAGCACGCCCATGCCCAGCAAACTAAAGGCTACCTCGAGCCGGGAAAGCCGGATCCCCATCGACGCCATGGCCTCACAGTCACAGCCAGGATTGCATGCCTCCCCCCATCTCTGCTGGCCCAGGGTGTGCTCTACCACCTCTACTTGGGGCTTCCTAGCTGACTGCCTCACCTCCTTCATGTTGGGGTAGGCCTGCTGCTCCGGGCTGCAGCCTAATGGACCTGCGTGAGCTGTTGCGGTGGGTACCGAGGTGTGCGAGGGGAATGCACTCCACCTGCGGGCCAAGGGTAAGACCCGCAAGGG
Organism: Protobothrops mucrosquamatus; assembly: GCF_001527695.2. Taxonomy (NCBI): domain Eukaryota; kingdom Metazoa; phylum Chordata; class Lepidosauria; order Squamata; family Viperidae; genus Protobothrops; species Protobothrops mucrosquamatus. Next base: position 1,061,030 of record NW_015386571.1, on the reverse strand, counting down.
AGCTGAGGAGATGACCAGTGGCGACCTGCTCTCCAATCAAAAAGAGATGGGACAGAGTAGGTGTGGCCGGCAGTCCGCATCACATGCACCCCACCCCCCATGACTCCGTGTGCTGCCGTTGCCATCACAGTGCTGCTGCTGGAGGGCCGGGCCGGTATTCACAGAAGGCTATGCAGCCCCTGCACGCTCACCACCTCCTGTGCGCACACCTTGGGGGCTGCCGGGTTGGCTGGGGCCAGTCCCTCACTATCTCTGGGGCATCCCCGCAGGCTAAATATCAGCCAATCGCGAGCTGTATCCAGCCTTGTGTTTGACGTGACTGAGAATATTTTGTTCCTGTTGGGTGGTCTGATAATTCGAACTGGGATCATTGAAACAATCTACTGGTAGTCCTTGACTTACCACCATAATTCAGCCCAAAATGTCTGTAGCTAAGCGAGACAGTTGTTAAGTGAGTTTTGTCCCATTTTATGACCTTCCTTGCCACAGTTGTTAAGTGAATCACTGCAGTTGTTAAATTTTTAACATGGTTGTTCAGTGAATCTAGCTTCCTCATTGGCTTTGCTGGTCAGAGGATTGCAAAAGGTGATCACATGATCCCAGGACACTGCAACCTTCATAAATACATGTCAGTTGCCACATTTTTTCATCACATAACTGTGGGGATGCTGCAAGGCTTGTAAGTGTGAAAAATGGTCGTAAGTCACTTTTTTCAGTGCCATTATAACTTCAAACGGTCACTAAACAAATGGTTGTAAGTCAAGGACTTCCTGTATGGGAAACTGTATTTCCAAGTTATTGAACTGTCAATTTCAGAACTGTGTACACCAACTGGCAAAGGCTCTCCAGATTTCACTTGGATTTTTCCCAGATCTCTGTGGAAATGTTCTTTTGCTTGTGACTTGTACTCTTGACTACTACTGCTTTGTCACTTCTGTCTTTCCCCAAAAGAAAATAACAATGATAAAGACTTCAATATCCCTAGAATGGCAGGCATTCCTTCCCAGTTCATACATTGCGTGAATAAAAAAATAATCATACCTCAAACTCAACAGAACCAGCCCTATCCAAAATGTTCCGAGGGAATTGCATTCTGCTGGAATAAAAAGTTTTCATCATTTTCCAACTGGAATACTGTAAATGGTTTGCATTTTATGTGCCTTAAATGCATTAAGAATAAATAGGGTAAGCTATTCAGTTTGCCACCAATTTTATACATTCTTATTAATAAAATATTACTGTATTTTCCTTTCTTTCGCTTGAAAAAATATCCATCCAAATCTAAGAAAATTAGACAATTACACCATTACAAGTGTGCTCTACCATCTGCACCAAAGATTATCAAAATAGGTTGGTCTTAACATCAAAATGCAAGCAAGGTGGGGAGCTCCATACTGGAGGGCAAGATATTCCATAATGTGGAAGTTTAGAAACTTTGAAACTCCAGGCTCCCGCTTTTTACCTTAGGTGGCAAAGAAATCTGAAGTAGTTCCTCAAAAGGCTGATTCAGGTCAGAAGAGAGTATTCATGTAGGCTAGAAAACTAACACCTTGAACTGAATCTAGAAATCTCTTAGTAGCCAGGGCAGTGACTTTAGCACGAGGCATAACACTACTAAATCTACTCCCAACCCAGGTCTCCTATTTTGAATTAGTTGCAGCTTCTGAATTAATATTCATTAAAAGCCCATGCAAATTCCATTAACAAGATGATGAGGGCAGGAGTTTCCATTGCAAAGTATCCCAGATGAGAAAGACCCACAGCTGGTAGACCAGAGCTTTCATCTGTTCCTTGAGAAAAATTTAATTAGGTTTGCAGGGATCTGCAAAGATAAATGTCTGATGTAGCTGCATTACATGGATTTATGTTGAAATTTTCGGTATAGTATCTAGGAACGAACCATTCCATACCATGTAATTTATTGGAAAATACTATAAATTCAAAAGCACTGGGTTTTTTTTATCTCAGCAGTTAAGCTCCAGAGAGCAACTGGCAAAACAGGCAAAGCACATGCCATGCTTGAGCATGAGATCCATATTATTCCATAATGAGCAAGTAAGAAAACAAGATTCTTAACAAGCTGTTCTTTATGGCTAATAAAATGAACATTGAAAGATCCAAGATAATAAAAATAGGCAAAAAGATGTATATTTATAATTGGAATGACACCAGGCAATAGAAATTCATAGTTATGCCTTATCAGCATAAATAGAAAAGCAATAATCAGCAACATGTTTTTCTCTGAACATATAATGTTTATGTAGGCTTTCCCAATACTCTTGACTATAAGCAACAATAATATTTATAAAGATTGTACAGTTTTTCATTGCTATTCCCAATCTTTGCTGTCTTTAGTGAGATAATCAGAAGCAGAAGTTGCAAATCTACATTGTTATCTGTCTTCCTTTTGCTTCCTCCCACTGTTTCTGATGGAAAGTCTGCTCCCAATCAAGCAGCAGATAAAAATGGCATGGATAACAGATAGATCTAATGTAATGAGAGTAGGATAAAGAGGGAAAAGAACTGTGAAGTAGCCTTGTCTTCAGAGTCTTAATAAAATTGTACTGTGGTGGTAAAACTATTGATGGGGGGAAGGAACCAATCTCTCTGCTTTGTGAGAGAGGAGTGGGGAAGGGGGAAAAAGCAACTTATGTAGGCAATTTCCTGTTTGTCTGACTCTTTCCCCCCCCCCCCCAAACACAGCAGAGAGGGTTGGAAAAGAAAGGATTACAAGAGAGTAAGCAGGCACACAGTGGAAATACACTGGTGTAGTTTGCTTGCCGCTACCAGTGCCAGCACATTGTTTTCCATGTGTGTTCCCTAGAATGTGCCTGCTTACTCTTATGTAATTCCTTTCCATGCAGAATATTTGTGTCGCCATAATGCAAAAATGGATAGAAATGGCATGTAATTTAAAACATTTTGAGAGAGCGTACCACAGTTACTTTTAGATAAAGCAGATTGTCCATGTTTAGAGGAAAAAACCTTATCCATGTCTCCAAAAGTTAGTATATCTCCTTCAAGTTCAAGAAGTGCTTGAAAACAGTTTTTCATACAGCTTGTTTAAATTTTGTCAAATTTATGGAATTAAATCCTATATTAGGAATAATTTCATCCCAATTTTATTTATTTATTAAATTTATATTTTGCTAAATTTCACAACTCTTTCACAATTATGAAATATAGCAATAAAAGTCCACAATAGTTTAAAATTAAGATGAATTACAATTAGGATGTCACAACTGACTCCCAAATCCGCCAAAATATCTCTGAACTAGTTTTGGAATGTAATTATCAGTAGAGACAATCTCATTGACACCAGAAAAACTATCCCAAAGGACCAAAACCATAACAGAGAAACAATCATTTTAAGTTAAATAAACATTCTCAGGTATATCAAATTTAGTTTTGAATTCCAGAATTTTTAAAATCTGCATCAGCATAGCTAAGGGTACTCCAAGGTAATAACAGGAATCCTTTAAAAAAAAAACCTACTAGGTCTTCTTAACCCAGGGTAATCCTATAGCTTTCCATGCATAAGACAGGTGCTTAAGATCCATTATTTTCTATATATATATCTCTAGCTGTATTAAGCATGGTATTAAAACTGATCCTTAAGCAAGCAACTTTTCCAACAGGCAAACCATCACATATGCATTGAGAATCTTGAAGGATGACTTCCTAAAGAAAAAAAATGTTCAGAAGGTTATTCATGGAATAAAAGGAAGAAATAAAAATAGAAAAGACTCTTAAAACATTAAAATTAATCTTAACTATTTAAGAGGAATAGTCAATGGAGTTGTGTACTGCTGAAGGTTCTTGCCATGTCATCCCATATATGATAAATATCTGCCTAGATTTTTTTCATTTTTATCAAAGTGGGAGTTTGTTTTTGCTAAGACTGGATAGTTTCAAAGCTGAGAAGAATATTCACAGACCGTGAACCTGGACTTTGTATTTACTCTACTATAGTATTTTCACAGTATTATGGTATTTCATTTAAGATGAAAACCAGTATTTTTCTGGATTTCTCAGCCCTTTCTTGGTATTATTGCTTAAAACAATAAATAACAAATTGTTTTAGATGTGTGAAGCTTATGACTACTTAGCAGGAACAAGATATCTGCATTATTAAGGGGAATTGATAATACCTTGACTTGATCTTCTGTCTTAAATGTGGTAGTACTACAACAGATAGATGAAAATCACAAACAGATTTATGCATCCCATTTACACAAGCACAGTTAATCATTTCATGGGGATTAGAGCTGGACAAGAAATAAATATATTGCTTTTCACCATTTTGATATATCTGTATTAAAATGGGAATATTTTATACCTTTAAAAAGAATTGCTTAATTGGAAATCATCATTGCTTGTCTTTGGTCAGTTTCCAACCATTGTTTCTTGTCTTGCCCTCTGGTGCTTTGGTGAATAATGTGACCCCCTCTTTTTTGTGACAGCCCCTCAAATACTGGAATACTGCTATCATGTTGCCTCTGTTTCTTCTTTTCTTTAGACTAGCCAAACCCAAGTCCTGCAGCCGTTCTTATATGTTTTAGTCTCCAGGCCTTTGATTATTTTAGTTGCTCTTCTCTGAACTTTTTCCAAGGTTTCAACATTTTTTTTGTAGCATGGTGACCAGAATTGGTTGCAGTATTCCAGTTGTGATCTTACTAGGGTTTTATAAAGCGGTACTAATACTTCGCATGGTCTTGATTCTATGCCTCTGTTTATACAACCCAGGATTGTATTAGCTTTTTTGGCTGCTGCTACACACTGCTGGCTCATAGTCAAGTGATTGTCCACTAAGAACTCCAAGGTCCCTCTCACAGTTGCTGTTTTTAAGCCAAGTCTTACCTAATCTCGACTTAAACCTTTGATTTTTCCTGCCTAAATATAAAACTTTGCATTTCTCCACATTAAAACTCATGTTGTTGGATAGGGCCCATTGTTCAAGTTTGTCAAGATCTTTTTGGATCCTGAGCTTGTCTTCTGGGGTGTTGGCCAGTTTGGTGTCATCTGCAAATTTGATGAGCTCCCCTTCTATTCCCTTATCTAAGTCATTAATGAAGATTTTGAAGAGCACTGGGCCTAAGACGGAGCCTTGTGGTACCCCTTGCTTACTTCTCTCCATGTGGATGTAGTACCATTGAGGACTACTGCTGAGTACGGTTTGTCAGCCAGCTACAGATCCATCTGATGGGGATGTTGTCTATTCCACCTTTTTCTAGCTTACTAAGCAGCAGGTTGTGGTCTATTTTGTCAAATCCCTTACTGAAATCTGTATATTATGTTCACAGCGTTTCGCTGGTCTATTAATTTAGTCACTTTATCAAAGAATGAAATAAGATTGGTTTGGCATGATTTGTTTTTGACAAACTCGTGCTGGCTACTGGTTATAACTTTGTTTGCTTCTAGTTATTCGCAGATCTGTTTTTTGATTATCTTTTCCAAGCTCTTCCCAGGTATTGATGTTAGACTGATTGGTCTGTAGTTTCCTGAGTGTTTTTCCCCCCCTTTCTTGAAGATGAGAACCACACCAGCCCTTTTTCAATCCTCGGGTACTTCCCCATGCTCCCAGGAGTTTTGAAAGATATGGTACAATGGTTCTGAGATAACATCTGTCAGCTCCTTTAGAACAGATGTAATCTGTCAGGTCCCGGTGATTTAGATTCATCAAGGTCTGATCGGTGTTCTCTTACTATTTTCTTGCTTATTTTAATTTTTGTTTCTAGTTTGTCTTTTGCAGTAGTTTTTTTTGGTGTGTTGGGCTATAGTTTCTTTTTGTGTGAAGACTGATGCAAAGAATGAGTTAAGCAGCTCTGCTTTTTCCCTACTGCCTGTTACTTCCTCTGAATAGGAGAAACATCAGTTTAAAGAAAGTGATTTATATAGGGGAAGGTTTGCCCAAATCAGTCACAGTTGTTAAAAACAAGTCACCTGTATATTCCTTTAACTTAATGATTGAACTAAGGGGATGTTGGTAATTGATATGTTGGTAATTGATGTCTTTGTTAATCATATCAAATAAACGAGTCTCAAACTTATATCTTATTTGTTTGCTCAAACTTCCTTCATATATAATTAGGACCTACATTAATAAAAGGCAAAGATATATAAAACATCAGGGAAAGATTGTAAATAGGTTTTCACAAACTATACACCTCCTCTTTGAAATTATGAAAGTGACTCTAAAGTAACTCTAAAATTATTCTACCGTATTTTCCCCAAAATAAGACCCAGTCTTATATTTTGTTTGCCTCCAAAAGAGACAGTAGGTCTTATTTTGATGGGATGTTTTATTTTTTTCCTGACACCTGCCTCGCAGTGGCGGCACCAACATCCCCATCCAGCAGGAGCCCACGTGGCTGCCTCCCACTTCTGTGGTCGCTCGCGGTAAGATGCCACGTGACACAGCATGCCGGTGCCACCACAAGGTGAGGCGCTGGGGGGGAGCTGTCCCACACATCCCACACCCACTTACCACAGTACCACCTCAGCCAGGCCTCCCACGCCCTGACACTGCTGCCGGACACCATTGGCCCCCACACTTTTGCCACGACTTGTGCTGGCCATGCCTAACCCCCCCCAGGCTTATTTTTGGGGTAGGGCTTATACTAGGCCCACCCCAAAAAATCAGGCTAGGGCTTATTTTCAGGGTGAGTCTTATTTTCAAGAAAACACAGTAGTTATGAAATAGAGTTATCCCTTGAATGTATTTGTAGACTGACTATATCAGTCTGGTATGAAAAGTCTCTTAAATTTTTTCTTCAATAGATCTAGAATCCTTGAGCCTTGAGAACAAAGCTTTGCCATTAATTCACATTTTTATCTTGCACAAATACTTTAAGAAAAGGGATTTAGCAGGGAATTAAAGATTTTCTTATCCATATCTGATAAGGTCCGGCTAATTATTAGTCCCCACACCACAATGTTTGCTTTTGATAATTGCAGAGAAATATTTAGCATAACTCCAGTTTGGTCCTTTGTCCTGTGAAGCTAAAATAAACTAATAAGTACATAGAGATATTCTTTTTTTACAGAGATGAAGCTGTTTGTCTTAGAATCTTAACCATTAAATTTCAATAATAGTGGTGTCTGTGTCAAAGTAGTGTTTAAAAAATGTCCAGAAATTCCAGTCTATATTATACGCTATGTAATGCAAGGACTTTAAAATAAAAAAGGAGGAAAAAATATCCTTGTGGCCTCTAAAGATATAAGCCCTAACATAGATAAATTGTAAACTGAGCTATCATTTCTTACTTCATTTTATTGAGCAATTTGTAACAACTGAGATAAGTTTTAATAGCAATAAAAATCTACTAGAAGAGGTTAAATGTAGTTTTTTTCCTACTTAGAATCAATATCGCTATTCATATAAACAGCAATAATTAGAAAAAATATTTATCTTTATAGGCTTTAAATGTAAAAGGTGCTTCTATTTTGTAGGAGGTTATATTATAATTTACTATCTCAAAGGTATTTTTTTTCTTTCTCAATCTTTCTGAATCTTTCGACATTCAGCAGCATTGTTAAACTTCAAAATAAAATTTTAACTTCCTTTGAAAGTTGTTATTGTTTAAAATATTTTTGACAATGTAAGCATCTTATACTTTTTATTTTGCAAAAGAAGAATGTATGATTGCTGATGTACATAAAAAATGTGGTACTTCAAATTTCACACCTTCGTATTTGAAATGAATGAATCATTTCAGATGTTAGTGTATTACTTGAACTCTAATTCAGTGATAAGGAAAATGAATTTGTGTCCAGAATACATGGTTTCTATATATCCCTGGTATATTGTAGATATAGAAGTAACTTTTCATGAAGATATATGTCAATGCTGCTAACATCGGATGTTCTTGCTTGACAATATATGAAGATGCAGACATTTTCTATTTAACCTGTGTATTTCTTTTAAAGTTAAAATTAGATGGTGCTGAAGGGGAGGGGGAAGAATGTGCTTGGGGACTAGTTAGCCATAACAATATCTCAGTAGAGTATTCTTCAAGGTTAGTTGTAATAAGAGGAGATAAGTAATGGGGGAAAGTTTGCACTTCAAACTAATTGGAGAATGTGATTAATGACTGTTAAATGAAGGAGTGAGTTATGCTTAGATACTGTGTGTTTGGGGGAGGAGAATTCAGATTTTGGCTTCTTCTGTGTACGTGAGGAAGCTATGTTGCTATTAAAGATTCTTTAAGGAAAACAATGCCTCAAAGTTCTTTGAAGAGCTTCTTCTTTCGGAATCATGACAATATATTTATCACGTGACAGTCGTCATATTCAGGTCCTGCCATTAATTGTCCTGGATGTGGAGATATCTCCTCTACTAGAAAGTTTTTTATCTGTTTATTTGATTGTGTTGAAAATAAGAAAGTATTTTGTATGGTAGATTTATTTTCTGCTCTATTCTTCAGAGATGTGTTACGTAACATTTATTTATGATAATCCTGCTACCTTCCTTTCTCTTTTTTTTTTTTTTTTTTTTTCAATATAGAATTTTATTGTTTTTATCATAAACA
>NW_015386571.1:1020536-1052399 GCF_001527695.2 Protobothrops mucrosquamatus | reverse complement strand
CATTTCAGCAAGATAGTTTAACAGCATCCCTTACTTATACAAAAAAAGAAAAGAAAAAAAGTTTCCATCTCCATAAAGTTAAGAAATTAATTATATCATTTCATAAAGCTACACCTATAAAAAATCATTTGGAACCCTTAATAAGGTTTACAACTTCAATTACTTAATTATCATTCAATTATTTTCAATTATTACAGCAATACCTTCCTTTCTCTTCAGCTAATGGGCTTTCCTGTCATGCCGAAAAAGAAATCTCTCATTTCTCTTATTTCTGTAGTGTTATCCTTATTGTTCTCTGCTACTCTTTGAAACATGAATTATGCATTGTATGTGTTTGTAAACACATGCCCATGAGGAAGAATGAATTAAAATGCACATTAGTACAATGAACTGGGGAAAGGATTTGGTAAATAGCTAATGGATAATTTCACAAAGTATTTCCTTTATGTCTAACCTGGAAATTTACAGAAGTCAGCAGTCAGATTGACCTCTGAAATCAGAGGGGCTACATTATATGAGGGCCCAGTGCATTGCATTGTTGCTGACTTCTTTCTGGGTAAAGTACAGGGTGCTGCTTATTATTTAAAGAAACCTTATAAAGTATAGAGCCAAGCTCCTTGAGACAACGCTTCTTTTTGTAACTATATGATTCCATGCCCTGCAGCCCAGCTCACTAAAGTTATCTGGAGAGAGTTACAGTGGCCCCGGGCTTCTCTTGAGAAAACTTTTAATCATCTTAGTTTTTTGGAATGGATTCCTTTACTCCATTGATGGGTTTAACTTCTTTGCTTCTGTGCTTTTAAAAAAGCTGTAAAACTTTTATTTTAAGCCTGCCTTCACTACTTTTACTTTTTTTAAAAAAATCTTTTTAATAGCTCTGGATTTATTTTTAGATTTATAATTTTATTCTAAATCAATGAGAGAACCCATGTTGGTGACCTAAGTTTAATAAATTGAAAATTAGAGATAAATTGCCAGGCAAGGTAGAAGTAATGGTGATCTGACAATGCGTTGCAGTATGTGACAGGGTCAAGTCTTTTGACTTTAAATAACCTCACATCAAATTTTAGAATTGACTAAGCCCTTCTAAAGCCTGATAGTGAACATTTGATGTCTAAAACTGTGCTTTTCACAAGTAATGAAGTGAGATAAAACTCTTTTATTTTGATGAAAAAATGTTCTCATCTTCTGTTATCTTTTCAGAATTTATGGTGTGCCATGAATCAGTTTCCTATTTCCTCCCTCCTTCACTTTCTCTAATTAAATTCCTTGACTTTTCAGCCACTAAAAAAACATACTATAATCATACTGCTGACATCAGTGCATAATTTTCCTTCCAAGGTGTAGCTTAGCACAGTACAGTGATATTAAACTCTGAAAGTTCAGGATAATTAATTAGTAGCACCAATGTGAGCAATTCTGCAGATCTTGAGATTATGTAGAACCTCCCAAATATGTAATACAAAATTACAGAAAAAGATAGGAAGTTCCTGAAGTAGATATTCCATTCCCTCCCACAACCATATTCTCAGGTTTGTGGTCTGTTGGTGATCGCTATGGGAATTGTAGTATGACAGTACTTTTCTTACATTGATATTTCATATAAGTTTGGAAGAATGGAAATCGGAAAACGAGTATAACTTACTCAGGATTGAGGTCCAAGGAAGTGATATAAATCCAACAAGGTAGGATAAACAAAGCCTGACTTTTGGAATTCTTCCCAATAATTATAGGAGCATTTGTTATTTTATTCTGCATAATGAATTAACATGTTGCATCTGTGTTTCTCCTTTCCTCTCAGTTTGCATCTATGCATATTTGTAGGACTATAGTGGAAAGGATATGGGTTCCATATTCTATGTTGAGTTACTCGACCAAGAGGGTAGGGTGCGGGTTTAGATGGTCAAGAGCCTTTCAAACCACTGGCCAAATCCTTCTTTCATAGGGATGCACTGGGGATGAGGGTGGACATGTTTTTCTCTGTAACCTTTGCCGGATACAGATAGTTTTCAAACTCAAATATTTTATTTAGTGGTCTTTGACTTCATCAAATGTTATGGAATGATTTTGTGTTATTGTTTAACATACCCTATCAAGTAAAGATGAATTTCAAGGGAGTTTGGTTTGTAACTAATTTGTTATAAGATTTTGTTCATCTGATTCTATATGGTTTGTTTATGGGATAATCCGTTTACCAGCCTGTTGCTTTCGTTTTCATGCAGGAAATAATAACTGTAATAAATAGTGAGATAATTCTAATTAACAAAGTGTATTTCATATATTTAGTATATCTATACTTACTAGTGCACCTGTTCCCTTTTGCAGAGGTTGATGAGCTGCTGTGTTCTCTTAAGCATGTCCAACACACGCTGATAGATCCACAAAGTCAGGAAGAAATTGCTCTCATTTTACAGCTTGTGCAAAATACTGACTTTCAAAATGCATTTAAGATACACAATGCTGTTACTGTGCATATGAACAAAGCAAGTCCTCCATATCCTCTTGTCTCCAACGCACAAGAACTTGCACAAGAGGTATGTATGCTGGCTGCTGAGTGACAATCAAGTTGTGACACCGTATCCACACCTTAAAAATGATTTGACCACCATAATCCTCACTGGAGGTTCTCAACACAAGTGTTGCTCTTAATCCAGTGTGCATTGTGATCAGGCACAGATATTTGAGTATGAGGGTGGATTTGGTCAGGAAACTGACATATTACAAACTGTCACTTCCTGAGGCAGTTGCTAAAGAAGAACTACCTGTACTGCCTCAGAAATACTATAGGTACACTTAGTCCACAGGCTCATATATACAGGAGTCTTGGTGGCTTAATGGTTAGAATGCAGTATTGTAGGCTAACTCTGCCCATACCCCGGAGTTTGATTCTGATGGGATCAAAGTTTACTTAGCTTTCCATCCTTCTGAGCTTGGTAAAATGAGGACCTAGATTGTTGGGGGCGATATGCTGACTTGTAAACTGCCTAGAGAGTGCTGTAAAGCACTATTAAACAATATATAAGTCTAAGCGCTATTGCTATTGCTGTATACATCATCCTGAATCCTTATATGTAACAGGCAAAATCTCTCAAAATTATACTGCTATACTGCCAAAATGTGTTATCTAGTCATTGATTTTCAGTAATATTTTATGTATACAAATGTTTGTATATCATCTGAGTGAGGGGATAGATGGGCAACTCATCAGGTTTGCAGATGACACCAACCTGGCAGGAATAGTCAACACTCCAGAAGATAGGCTTAAGATACAGAAGGATCTTGACAGACTTGAAAATAGGGCGCTATCTAACAAAATGAAATTCAGTGGTGAAAAACGTAAGGTTCTACATTTAGACAAGAAAAACCAAATGCACAGGTACAGTATAGGTAGTACCTTGCTCAATAGTAGTAACTGTGAGAGGGATCTCAGAGTCCTAGTGGATAATCACTTAAATATGAACCAGCAGTGTGCTGCAGCTGCCAAAAAAGCCAACACAGTTCTAGGCTGCATTAACAAGAGGGATAGAATCAAGATCATGTGAAGTGTTAATACCACTTTATAATGCCTTGATAAGACCACACTTGGAATACTGCATCCAGTTTTGGTCACTACGGTGTAAAAAAGATATTGAGTCTAGAAGGAGTACAGAGAAGAATAACAAAGATGATTAGGGGACTGGAGGCTAAAATATAAAGAACAGTTGCTGGAATTGGGTATGTGTAGTTTAATGAAAAGAAGGACTAGGCATGACATTATAGCAGTGTTTCAATATCTCAGGCTATGCCACAATGAATAGGGAGTCAGGCTATTCTCCAAAGCACCTGAAGGCAGAATAAGAAGCAATGGATGGAAACTAATCAAGGAGAGCGGCAATCTAGAACTAAGAAGAAATTTCCTGACAGCTAGAATAATTAATCAGTGGAACAACTTGTCTCCAGAAGTTGTGAATGCTCCAATACTGGAAGTTTTTAAGAAGAAATTGGAGAACCATTTGTCTGAAATGTTATAGGGTTTCCTGCCTAAGCAGGGGGTTGGACTAGAAGTCCTCCAAGGTCCCTTCCAACTCTGTTATTCTGTTCTATTCTACCTTAGTCTGGGATTCTGGATGGTTTTCAGTAACTGTTAAAAAATAAAAAAACCTTCGCTCTGAAAAACAGCCCACCAAACCTTAACAGCAGCAAAGAGAAATCAGCCTATCAAGGTAATCCTACCACACCATTATAATTAAAACAATAATATATCTATGGAGATTCTCAGTCATCCAGGTTATGGTTGCCCCAAAGGTGCTTTTTCAAAAGGCAACTGGACTTTGTTTTTCCTTGGAGATGTTTCGCTTCTCATCCATGAACTGAAGAACCTTCTTGGATGAGAAGCGAAACATCTTCAAGGAAAAACAAGTCCAGTTGCCTTTTGAAAAAGCACCTTTGGGGGTAAAACAATGATAGTATAAAATGACCTTTGATGTCTTGCAAAAGCCTAGCAGAATGAGAACTCCATGCATCTTTCAGGCAAAGGTTTTTCATAGTGGGAGAAACCACCAAAAAAGGAACCTTGGACTCTCAACCCCTTTACTTCAATTAGGATGTAGAACTTCAGCATTCCCTGTCCTCAGGACGAACACACAGGTTGGGTTCCATCTATTCAGGATGGAATTTGACCCCTATCTAGTCATGTTTGGTAATACCCCATCATTCCCCTCCTGCAGGAGTTACAGACCTACTTAGATGGCTGTTCTTCAGAGACATTTGGAATTGGAAGATCCTTGAATACTCGTGAGGGAATGTTGTGTTAAAAATTAATGTGGTCTCTGATTTATTTTATCCATTTACTGTATTGAAAAAATAGTTAGGAAATCAATGTTTGTTTGACATACTACACTGCTTATAGAAAAGATGTTCTTGTGTGAAAAGTAAAATAATACTTTGCTTATGATGTATATGGTAACTGATGTTACATTTTTGGTGTTTCTAATTCCCAGGTACAAAATGTTTTGAGACCAAGCCATCAGAAAGATGGGCTGGAACTTAATTCTTTATTGAATGCTCCTCATGTTCAGGTAGGAACACTCTATTTTAAAGTGTAGAGTATTCAGTTTTTTAAAATATACTATAAACAATATATAGATATCTACTGTTTTTTCCCTCTATCTGTATGCAAGCTCTGTATGCCTGGAATGGGGCGCTTCAGAAATGGAACGCTACTTTCTGTGTAGTCACATGATGCTTCAAAATGCAGGGAATCCCTGTGTTTTGAATAGCCCCACCAGAGCACAAACATTCCACAATCCACAATGCCAAATCCTAACCCCCACCCCAGGGCAACCACATTCCTTCACTAACCTCCTTTCCAGCTCCATTCTCCGTGTGCAGGGCAACAAAAGAACTTTATGGGATTTTAAAAAAAAGAGATCAACCTGACCTTCCAACTTCTCGCGGGAAAAAAAAGATCTCGCAAAGTTGGAAGGTCTGATTGAACTTTTTTTTTAACCGGTAGTCCCACAAGCTTCTTTTGTTGCCCTGCATGTGTTGGCGGAAAATGGAAGTGGAAAGGAGGTTAGTGAAGAGAGGCTTTGGGGAAGCAAGGAGAGACGGGGAAGGGTCTGGTCTGGCCGCCGCTGCTTCACCCTGCCAGTATCAGGGTTCAGAGGCTTTTCACCAGAAAAAAGCCATTTCTCAAGCCCCTTCCTGATGAAAACAAGCCTCTGGAGCAAGCACGCCACGGTCTCTGGCTAAGTTTTCACAGGAAAAAGCCAGTTCTCAAGCCTCTTCCTAGTGAAAACAAGCCTCCAAAGCAAGCGCTCCTTGCTCTTTGGCTAGCTTTTCACAGGAAAAAGCCATTTCTCAAGCCCCTTCCTGGCAAAAACAAGCCTCTGGAGCAAACACGCCTCGCTCTTTGGCTAGGTTTTTGCAGGAAAAAGTCATTTCTTAAATCCCTTCCTAGTGAAAACAAGTCTCCGGAGCGAGCATGCCTCACTCTTCTTAAGAGCAATCCTACAAAAAGAAGCCTCCGGAGCAAGGGCACTCCCTCCAGAGGATTGTTTTTGCCAGAAAAGGACTTGAGAAATGGCTTTTTCCAATGAAAACGTAGCCAAAGAGTGAGGTATGCTCACTCTGGAGGCTTGTTTTTGCCAGGAAGGTGCTTGAGAAATGCCTTTTTCTGGCAAAAATGGAGCCACAGAGCGAGGTGTGCTCATCCTGGAGCTTGTTTTTGCAGGATTGCTCTCAATAAGAGCAAGGCGCGCTTGCTCCAGAGGCTTGTTTTTGCCAGGAAGGGGCTTGAAAAATGGCTTTTTCAGGCAAAAACGGAGCCAAGAGTGAGGCACTCGTTTCTAAGTGCATTTGCATGCAACGGAGCTTCCAGTTTCCCCAAGGTCTCCATCCTGGTGAAAATTGTTCCGGTAGTGGCGGAAAGGAGTTGAGGGCGGGACCAAACACCGCAAGTGGTCTCAGTTATGGTTGTAACTGACTGTACTGGTAGCATTCCTTAATTTGATTGTCCACGCATATGGAATCAGAAGAAAATATAAGAAAAATGTCTTCTGGTTCATATTGCATCCAGTATTGAATTTTGTATCCAGTATTGAATTTTTGTGGTATTTTTACCCTATGCCATCTATTTGGTCATACCATAATAAACCGTAAGTATACTGTTTTGCACCAGGCACTACTATTGGCTCATGATAAAATTGCTGAACAGGAAATGCAACCCGAATCAGTGGCAGATGAAAAGATATATGAAAATGTTGGTGTGTATGGAGGAGAAACAGTTAAAATTGTTCGCATTGAGAAAGCGAGAGATATTCCATTGGTAAGTATACTAAAATGTGATCTGGAAAAACATTGACTCCCATATTTTTTACAATGCTCGGTCTGATCATTATAGTACATTGTCTCAAAAAAGGGAACACAAATGCTCTCCCTCAGGTATATAAAAATGTGCAAATCATTTTCCCACTCTACAGCTGGCTTTGTGGACTGATAAATAATGAGTTTTTGGTCGTATTCTCAGATTCTCCTGAAAATTCTGATCTATTTTAAGCAGACTCAAGTGCTGGTTTTCTTATATGTATGTTTCTGCATAAAATTGAATTGAAAATTGAGCATATTTTCTGTACTTACAAGGCACACCTCTCAATCTTCCTCAATATATGAATATACTAAAGATTAATACTTTATCATTCATTCCAGTAAACTGCTGTGCTTTAGATAAACTTTACAGCAGGATTGACACCAGTTCTGTAATTGCACTCATATTCATCACAGTATATAGAAACGATTGTATAAATGACCTTGGAAATGAGCCATTAAAGGAGATAAAATAGCTACACAATTTGGGAAAATTAAAAACCTGAGAAATAAACTCAAAATAATAGCTTTGATTCTATTTGGTACAAGGTTGGGTAAAAAGAAACTCTGATACCCTTTCACACTTGTATTTATTATGCCTTATAAAAATAGTTTTGCTGGAGTACGTGTGATGTGTTTCCTGACCTGCCATGTCTTGAAAGGTTGACAGGATACATGCATCTTTACCATTATGTCACAACTCTTCTTCCCAAAAGGCACCTTTGTTTTGTCACTTTATACCCATATGATGGGTGGAAGAAAGGAAAAGAAAAAAAATTATATCTGGTTACTTTTTCTGGCTCTGAACTACAAAATCTAAGAATGATAGTGCATATTTATTAGTAGAGAGAATTAATTTTTTTTGTAATGATTGGCACACGATGCCATAATGTGCTAATAGAAACTAAACATTATCTAAAAACTGTATTTTTCGTTTTTCTTTCTTTTCATTCTATTTTTAACTTACTCCTGAAAGACTGAAGAATATCATTGAAACACAAACATGCATGATTCTCTTGCAGATTTTTCTGTCTTACGTACTCTGTGGAATAGATCAGACCAATTTTAAGATGTCTGGACTTCAATTCCCAGAGTTTCCCAGCCAGAAAGGCTGATTGGGGAACTCTGAGAGTAGAAGTCTAGATATCTTAAATTTACCATGGTAGAGAAACACTGGATTAGACTGACAGATTGATCATAAGGTGCCTGAGTGGTGGTTTCAATCTGGTTCGAATCAAACTTCTTTTATTTTAGTTATATTTCTCATCATCTCAGATGTTCACTTTCTATTACCCAGGGTGCTACAGTACGAAATGAAATGGATTCAGTCATCATTAGTCGAATAGTGAAAGGAGGTGCTGCAGAAAAGAGTGGGCTCTTACATGAAGGTGATGAAGTTTTGGAAATCAATGGAACTGAAATTCGTGGAAAAGATGTTAATGAGGTTTTTGACTTGCTGGTATGTTATGTCACTTATTTGATAGAGCCAGTTTTGGTATAATGGTTAAGGCATCGGGCCAGAAATCGGGAGATCAGGAGTTTTAGTCCTGCCTTGGGCGAGAAGCCAGTTGGGTGACCTTGGGCCAGACACTTTCTCTCAACCCTAGGAAGGAGGTAATGGCAAACCACTTCTGAAAAATGTTGCCAAGGAAACTGCAGGGACTTGTCCAGGTGAACTGAGAATTGGATACAATTGAAAAAAGGGGTGGAGCAAAGAAAATCTTCTGATGTTATATTTAGCATGCCAATTGCAAATTGTTTCAAAGAATCAGTCCTTGGAGCTCCATCAATACTCATTTGCAGAAGTCAGAAACTTTGTTTAGGCTGAACTTTAATGGCCATGCATAAGCTTCTAAGTTTCTATTAGTGGAATGTTTAATCTCTAAGTTGTAACTATTTCTGGTTTAAATATGTTTTACCAGCCAAAATTTCCATGTATATCTTAAGACATAATGAAAATGGCTTTAACATCTGTATGTTGCACAAAAAAAGGCCAAATATTATATTTTTAGCAAGGTACAGTACAAAACACAGCACAATAATTACAAATAAATTGAATTGGTTTGAACCCAGTAAACAAATATTAACCTTAAAACAGCAAGCATAACAGTACATTAAAATATGCCTCGAATACAGCCTAGTGCAGTGGTTCTCAACCTTTTTAATGCCGCGACCCCAACCGTCGTAAGTCGAGGACTAAACCGGTCATAAGTCTAGGACTAAACCGGTCGTAAGTCGAGGACTACCCAACTGGTCGTAAGTCGAGGACTTTCCCTGCCCTGGAGCGCCGCGCATGCGTGGTTCCGCCCCCTGCGCCGGCCGAGGTGTAGCTGGCAAGCGGCAGAGACGGAGCAGGCCGACCACCAGCTGGCCCAGCCCAAGGGAGGTAAGGCCCACCGGAAAAGGGGGAAAAAATGGCGGACAAAAAGAATGGCGGACAGCCTTGCTTGGCGACCCCCGTGAAATGGTCAATCGACCCCAAATGGGGTCCCGACCCACAGGTTGAGAACCACTGGCCTAGTGCATATACATCCCTAATCATTTAAAACAAGCATTCTACCTTGAGTACAATGCCAGCTGAGTGATTTGGCCCAGTCACTTTCTCTCAACTCAGCTCATCTTAACAGTTTGTTTATTTATTTATTAAAATGGTTGTGCCACGCATCTCACTGGTACAGATTATAAATAAATAATCCAGCAGATTACAATATATTGGAATATTGACAAAAAGTTAATTCATAAATAAAAATCAGGGATACTCTGTCTCTGAAGTGTGACCTGAGTAATGGTGCCATTCCCATTGTTAAACTTATGGTGCTAGGTCTGATACACATGGCTGATTTTTAAAAGAAGAATAATGTAGCACTTTATATCAGAATCCATCCAAATGGAGTTGTGAAATCTCAGATCAGCATATAGAAAGAAGACAATTGGGTAAGAACAGTAATTTACCAAGGAACCTAAGATGATCTAAAATTATAATTCATTGATGCTTTTCTTCACAGGCAGACATGCATGGCACTCTGACATTTGTACTGATTCCAAGTCAGCAGAGCAAGCCCCCACCTACTAAGGAGACAGTGGTATGTGACTATATCAGATAATACTTCACATAACAGAGGTTCAGTTGATGCTTATAGTTTGTTTGTTTTTTAAAAAAACTTCTCTTTATTTATTTATATTTGTTTATTTATAAAATTTATTGGCCTTCCATCTTACCGTAGAGTAACTCTGAGCAGCTTACAGTGATAAAAATGTATGTATGTTAAAACAAAAATAAATTAAAACCAAACATTAAAAATCTAAGGACATGTTATTCAGAGTCACTTGACATTTCAAAAACTAAGCAACATCAGGCCACCCATTCCTTGATTCTTGGTTATAACAATCTAAAATTCACTTTTTGAATTTTACTTAGAGTCCTGCCACAATTTATTATTTAAAGGAAGTATTCGGGCTATATGAGAAGAAGAAATTTAATTTAAAAAGACTCTGAGTCTTGTATATTTCTACAAGTGTCTGGAGCAGTAATTTGAAGAGCAAGTTTCTTTTCTAAGAGGCAGGAGAAAATGAATAGGAGAGAATGATAAAGGCTTTCAGGATTGTCATGTCCACATCTTAGGGTTTTCCTTAGTATCTGTTATCCCTTCCCCATGAGAAGCTTTAGGAGAAGTACAAGGGCTAGTAAGAGAGAAGCCTTCCTGTTTCTTAACATGAATGAATCTACTAATCGTGCATCCTGGAAGATGTAAAAGACTAGGATAGTCAAAACACCTCTATCTGAAACTGCCAAAGGGCATTCATGAGAATCACCAGTGCAGTTTCCAACCCTTGCACAGGTCTGAAGCCAGAATGCCAGGGGTCTAGTTAATCCATATCCTCCAGAGCCCTTTGTGTGTTGGCCCAACTATGTTCTCAGTAAACCTCTCCTCCAAAAATAATTTAAAATGGTAGAAATTGTTCAGTTTTGTTGGATTGAACCCTGATTTCTTGAGTGAGCAAACCAATGCCTCTTTAAGGACTTCTGATAGCTCCTACTTAATCACAAATGAGATCCAACTTCGAATCTCCTACCTTACTGCTTTAATTCATCAGGTGGGGGACAGATCCAGTTCACAAGTAGCAAAGCTAAGATTGCCGAGGACTCTGTTCATTTTGGGAGATCTGTGGGCTCCAAAGCCTCCCAGATAATACTACAAGATGTTACTTCTAACATTTCTATAGATTCTATCCATCTTCTAATTGGGAACACATGCAAATAATTTTATCTATGAAGTTCTCAGCCAGATAATGGCAACTTAACACTGACTGGATCTTCCAGCCTATCCTTCCCCAGAAGAATCCAGAACACATTAGCTGCCCAGCAGCCCATGCCCTTTTTACTACAGCATAGGTTTGAACCTGGGCTCCTGCCAATGTCAGGTTGCATTCACATCTTGAGCATCATTCCAGCTGTCTCTTTGCCTACTTCACTTCACAATGCTCCTCAATAAACCAAAGAACTGCATCAGTGGGCAGGGAGTACCTAGTCAGGGCCTATCTGTTAAGTACCCTAGTTCAGGGGTCTCCAACCCCTGGGCCGTGGACCGGTACCGGGCCGCAGCATGCCACCAACCAGTTCTCACAAACAAGCAAAGCCCCATCTGCAGAATACAGGCAGCACACAAAACCATGCCCCCTCCAGTCTGCAGAAAAACCTCCACGGAACCAGTCCCTGGTGCAGAAAAGGTTGGGGACCTCTGCTCTAGTTGTCTCTATATTCCAATATTCAACAAGGAACCTAACAGAAGACCTTCCAGGTTCCTGTGGAACTCCAGGAAATCTTTTAAATCCATCAGATGATGTGTCCGTTGGGAATTTTAATCCGTTTTTGAAGTAAGGGTATTTAAAAGGGGGGGGGGGACATCTTACTAGAAATTAATCATTAGAATTGCCTATCCATTTTTGTGTTTGTATATTTTTGTGTCCTAGATACATGTGAAGGCTCACTTTGACTACGATCCTTCTGATGACCCTTATGTCCCTTGCAGAGAGTTAGGGCTGTCTTTTCAAAAAGGAGACATACTCCATGTGATCAGCCAGGAAGATCCAAATTGGTGGCAGGCTTATCGAGATGGAGATGAAGAAAATCAGCCTTTGGCAGGCCTCATTCCAGGTACTTAATGTTAAGAACAGCAGACAATTCACACAGATGTTCATAAAATATCCCCACACACACACTCCCAATGCTTCCTATTGGTCTCTTGAGCAAAGAAATGTTTTATTTTGTATGATGCCTTCTAATATAATACAATCATTATCCCTTTTTTGAAGAGTTGATAAAAAGCAGAAGCAATAGCACAGTTAATACCAGCAGTTTATTGGCCTGATGTTCCCCTAGGTTTTTAATCATGAAAACTTAATGTTTGGTTATGTGCTTATTTTATTGTTACATCTTCAACTATAGAATCATATTTTAAAACTAGTTTTTCTGTATATTTGAAATGTAATCAATAATATTGGAAATAGAAAAAAATATGTGCAAGTGCTATTGGTCTTAAATAAAATATGTATTGAAGTTACAAAGGGAATGCTTGCTGTAGGGCAAAGGCTTGCAACTGAAAGGGCTCCTGCTATATATAGCAAATAATAAATTTAGATTTATTCATGTTTATAATGTTTCCTTAAGAATACAACAAGGCAGAATGGACCTATTAATAAACCTTAGTTTGGGAATTTATTATTTAAATTGCTAAAAATGTACTTTTTCACAAGAATAAGAGCATTCTAGTATTGTACCATATTTAATGACTAGTGAAGTATTAGAGCCCTTTTTATTACTCCTTTAGGTGAGAGAACACTGCAGTGAAAATAGATAAACCTATAATTAATAAATCGCTAGAGAAAGCAATTAAGTTTGGAAGAGTTAGCGGTAAAAGGAAACTAGGCCGCCGAAGAACACGGTGGCTGGACAGCAGCCAGAGCATAGAACAATTCAAAGAAGTAGTGCAAGATTGGAAGATGTGGAGAGACCTGGCCCATAGAATCGCCAAGAGTTGGACATGACTGAATGAGTATTATCATCATCATTATCATCAAAACAAAAAAATAGACATAAAATGTAATAAAATTGCATAACATAAATTAATAAAGTAACATCTATTTATTCAATTTATATGCCTCCCATCTTATTGTTGAATGGGTCTGGGTGGCTTACAACATCATAAAACAGTGAGATAAAACATTAAAAACATTGTTAAAAGTGAACAAAAACTGAGTTTTAAAAAAGGAACGAATACATAAATGGGGTGGAGGTGGGATCTTCTCAATCTGCTAACTATCTCCAATGAGGGATGCCCCGCCCCAACCAGGACCCCAGACTAACTGGCATAGCCAGGTCTTCAGGCCTTTTCAGAAAGCTAAAAGGGTGGGGACAGATCCCGCAGGGCACACAATGTTCCAGAATAGGCTCTTCTGGACCCCCACCAGCCAAAGTTGCTTGGGCGACAGGATCTATAGCCAGCCCCTTCTGCCAGAGCAAGTGGGGTGGGCCAATCCCATAATACACAAATAGTTTCATAATTAATTTGAATCTGAATCCATTTTATGTCATTGTCTTGACTTGCCAAATAGAGAAAAGAAAACTGCTCACAGGGTGAGAAGCATATTCTTCATGCAATTTTATGAAAGATACATACTTAGTGATTTTTTTTTTTCAAATATCTTCAGTGGCAGTTTTCTTTGAGCCTCTTTTGAAATGCTCTCAAAATAACATAGTTTATTATTATGAGAGAGATACTGTTATGTTCTTTCAGTGTTTATTCTTATACATACTTTCTTTCATGAAGGAAAAAGTTTTCAGCAGCAAAGAGAAGCGATGAAGCAAACTATAGAAGAGGACAAAGAGCCAGAAAAATCAGGTAAGTGGAAGACTTCAAAAATACTTGTGTTAGCAAGTTTAGTGTTTTTCAGTTGTCTTAATAGTTGCAGCAGATAGATGGATTTACTATCTGGACAATTGATTTGTCTTAAGAGGGATGATCGGGTTTAAGTACCCCCCTTTTTTTAAAGAGGATACTACCTCAGTGTTTTTCAAATCTGGCAACTTTAAAATGTGTGGACTTCAACTTTCAGGGCACGCTACCCTGAGAATTCCGGGAGTTGGAATTCTATATATCAACTTTAATAAGGTCTTATCTTAAGTGCAGTTCTTATATGCAGTTTTTCTTAACAAACACTAAAAGGACCAAGTTGAGTAACTGACTGTTGTTTGGTTGCTTTTAGGGAAGCTTTGGTGTGCAAAGAAGAACAAAAAGAAACGGAAGAAAGTTTTGTACAATGCCAATAAAAATGATGGTAAGAAAGGGTTTCAGCTGACTTCAAGATATTTTTTTTCTAGATGAATGAATTGTTAATGAGATATGGTGCAGATAGTCCTCAACTTGCAACCACAGTTGGGACCAGAATTTTTGTTGCTAAGCAAGGTGGTTGTTAAGTAAATCTCACCCAATTTCAGGACCTTTTTTGCTACAGTTGTTAAGTGGATCACTTCAGTTATTAAGTGAATCATGCGATTGTTAAACAAATCTGGCTTCCACCATTGACTTTGCTTGTCAGAAGCCGGCTGGGAAGGTCATAAATAGTGATCCATGACCTCAGGATGCTAAACTATTATAAAATGCGTACCGGTTGCCAAGTGCCCAAATTTTGATCATGTGGCTAATTTATTAGTGGTATTAAGTGCAAGGATTGGTTGTACATCTTTTTTTTTTTCAGTGAATGGTTGCAAAATGAATGGTTATAAATCAAGAATTACCTATATAACTTTTCCCTTTTTTTGTTTTATCAAAGTATACAGTTGTTATGATAGCTCAGTTGCTTATTTTAAAAATAAATTAGTCATACGGAACCATTTAAAATATTTGAAATATTTTTTTAAAATCTTCTCTTGTCTCTTGTTCTTTGGGTTTTGACCACGTTCATGATTACCACCATATTGTACAGTAACTTTCATTTGAGGGTTCAGTGTCTCCATAGCAGTTCAGAAATGATGCTAATCTTCAGGGATACAGGTAGTCCTCAACCTATGGCTACAATTGGGAATGGAAGTCCCATTACTTAGCAGTGCAGTCCTTAAGTGAGTCGTGCCTGATTTTGTGATCTTTTTACCTGGTTGTTAAGCAAATACAGCTTCCTCTATTGAGGAAGCTTGTCAGAAGCTCCCTGAGGAAGTTGCAAATGGCAGTCATGTGACCTGAGATGAGCAACCATCAAAAATACATGCTGGTGCCCGACTTTGATCATATGACTGTGGGGATGCTGTGATGGCCATAAGTGTGAGGACTGGTCATAAGTCATTTTTGTCAGTAATGTCATAACTTCCCATGGTCATTAAACAGATGGTTGTAAGTTGAAGACTACATATATGAGTATTTTTTTTACTCAGGATCAAAAATTTGGATAGGAAATAAATCTTCTCTTTTGACAGTGACTCTTCATGTCGTGAAGAAAGATGCCAAAAAGCATGTGAACACAATTCCACATCTAATATTTTGGATCATTATTTGAGTGAATACTTTTCTTAATATATTAAAGGCATCTCAGAGGACTTTTATTATTAATTTAAATCTCAACTGTGTCAATCTATATCACACATATGTATATATATATGTGTGTGTGTGTGTCTGAAAAACTTTCTATATGCAGTTTACATGTTAGGCAGTGATTTAACCACCAAGCCCCATAAGGGTATGGCTAACTGATGAGAGCAGAATGAGCTCGAAATGGCCATATTAGTCTCCCAACTTAATTCTTTAACTCTTTGTCAGAAAAAGAAATCTGGATTTGTAAATGTTTCACAGTAGTGACTTGAGCCTGCTTAACCCCCTAGTTGGGCTACAAGGCAAAAGAGATTGTAAAAAGTAGAACTGAGGTATAGCAGTTAAAATGCCAAGGTGTAATCAATCAGACCGGTCTGTCTGAAAAACTTTCTGTATATACTCCCTTGACTCTGCTGACAAAGGGGAGGAGAGCCTGTGGCTTGGTGGTTAAATCACTGCCTAACATGTAAACTGCCCAGGTTCAAATCCCATAAAGGGTGTTTGTGTCTATATCTGAAGCCACACAATATGTTTTATTAATTACTAATAAAAAGCTTTTTGAATTATGTGCACACTGCAATTTATCAGCATTAGCAACTTGTGATATAACACTTCACAATACATGCACCCACATTTATTGCATGAATAACACAAATGTTGTATTGTGATACCTATATAGGCATCGTGCTATAATATGCATACTACTTTCTTGGTCAAAGTTGACTAGGAAGGCACTATGCATATTATAATACATAGGTATCTGTCTACCTATCATTTTCTATCATATATAATTGTAAAAAATAGCTGAGTAGCAGCAAAAGAAATGAGAGAAAACACTTCAAATTATTATTAAAATCCAAACAGTTCTGATATTTGCAAAATAGAATTTATATTTATATTTCTCAACTAGTCAGTGTTGCAAGAATTATTTTTTTTTAGAAAAGAATAAGCTTTTTAAATTTGTACATTTGTTTTGGGCTTTCTTTTTGAAGATTATGACAACGAGGAGATTTTGACTTATGAAGAAATGTCACTTTATCACCAGCCAGCAAATAGGAAACGACCTATTGTCCTGATTGGTCCCCAGAACTGTGGTCAAAATGAACTGTGGCAAAGATTAATGAATAATGAAGCTGACCGATTTGCTTCTGCAGTTCCTCGTAAGTTGACATGTTTCTTAATATGTCATTTTCTAGCTTAGTACACTTGACATATAGTGATATTGAGGGAAGATGCTTTAGAGTTCCTTGATTGTGTATTTGTTATTTATGTAATTAATAAACATGAAGTCATCATAAAGAGAAATTTGTCAATCTTATTCACAAAAACTTCACATTACTAATTAATCATTTCTCATTTTTAAGAATGTATTGTTATTCTGTTTATGTTTCAGTAATTTCAGTTGCATG
The DNA here is from genome assembly GCF_001527695.2 of Protobothrops mucrosquamatus. Taxonomy (NCBI): domain Eukaryota; kingdom Metazoa; phylum Chordata; class Lepidosauria; order Squamata; family Viperidae; genus Protobothrops; species Protobothrops mucrosquamatus. The sequence continues at coordinate 1,035,565 of NW_015386571.1, read as the reverse complement.
TGTCATTCTCAGCATCCTGTGTTCACCAGTGTTCTTAATTCAGCTGCATGTTTGGAAATGTGCTATATATCACTGGATATATGCCATATGTTGCATGTAACAATTTTTGAACCCATTTAAAGAACCAAAGTCTTTTGGATATAAAACTGAAAGTTCTGAATTTAGCTCAAGGATGCTCGGCTGAAAAAAGGTTTTTTGCAAACAGCTCTTTTTTCATAAAGTCTTGAAAACTGATATATTATAACAGTACCTTCTTGCTCAAGATTTATTAAGTTTGCTTATTGGTCTTTTTCAGATACAACACGAAATAGGAGGGATAACGAAGTAGCCGGCAGGGATTACCATTTTGTATCACGGCAAGTATTTGAGACTGACATTACAGCAGGAAAGTTTATTGAGCATGGGGAATTTGAGAAGAATCTGTACGGTACCAGCATAGACTCCGTCCGGCAGGTGATCAATTCTGGAAAGATATGTCTCTTAAATCTTCATACACAGGTAATGACATAGGTTTTGGACTCTACATTTTTAATTGTGATTGTTTATATCCTATTTTTATAAATAATTCAAGGTGGAGAACATATCCGATACACTTTCTTCCTCTTATTTTTTTTACAACAACCCTGTGAGGTGGATTGGGATGAGGTCGCCCAGCTGGCTTTCACGAATGGCTGAGGGGGACAAACTCATAGTCTTCGGCTTTCTAAGCTGCTGCCTTAAGCACTAGACCAGGGGTAGGCAACCTTGTGTCTTCTATGACTTGTGGACTTCAACTCCCAGAATTCCTGAGCGAGCTATGAAGTCCACAAGTCATAAAATACACAAGGTTGCCTACCCCTGCACTAGACCAAACTGGTTCTCAACTTCAGTATCGTTTTGATTAAACTTTATTGTACTGCAATGATTAAGAAACATGAAATTGTTTCTGCTTTGTTAAGAAATTTAAACATTAGCTGTTAATTCTGCATATTTAAGGCTAATTTGTATTAAGAATCAGTTTATGTGACAGTGATGCTGAAAAAGGTCTAGTTGAACACGGTTGCCTTAACTTTCTCTTTGGAGACTACCTTTTGCAACTTTCCACATTCCAGTTCTTAACCACCACAGACACTGGAAGTTGTATATCCCTGCAATATATCTTAGTCATACCCCAATACATCTTGGTATATATGTAGCAGTATACTAGCAAGAAATCTGTGGACTTTTAAAAAAATTTTCAACAGTCAAATTTAGGAGAGGATTAATTTTTTACAGAAGCTTTATATTTTTACCTGCTAGTCTTTAAATTATTTTATGGGCTTTGGTAAGTTTCATATTTAAAATTAAAAAACAGAGAATGATCTTATACAATTTTGAGTTCCTGAAAAAGTCATGTCCAAATCTAGATTTATTGTAATATTAAAGTACTTTCTATTGTTATACTACTAATATATTAAAGGATTTTTTCATTATATAGCTTTTAATCATAACTATTGTACTTCTTATGCAATTTTCTGTAAAGTGGCACATTTGTGGAAAACATAGCCTAATATTAAGAAGACCAGTCTTTAATTCAGTTGCTCAAATCCAGTTCCTGTTTCCAATTTGTATATAACAAATTCATCCAACATAACTAGGTTTATTTTTATGGTTCTTATAAACAGTTTAGTCAGAAATGCATAATACTATTGACAGTGGATAATTGACATCTCTGATGGTTTCATTTTGTTTGGTATGGATATTAATAGCACAAATTTTACTTTTACATTAGTCATTGAAGAGTTTACGCAATTCAGACTTGAAACCATATATTATCTTCATTGCACCTCCATCACAAGAACGGCTTCGTGCATTGCTGGCCAAAGAAGGCAAAAATCCAAAGGTAATACTCATAGGTAATGTTTTCAATTGTGTTGTTTACATTTTTTGATAAGTCCACCATTTTAATGTATATCATAATATGTTTTCAGCCTTGCTATATTTTCCTGGAATATCCCAATTTACTTCCTTATAGCTAAGTGCCCTTGTCACATTAGTAATGTTTAAAGAGGGAAATTATATGGTTATGTTCTAATCTACTAGCGCTACTAGAGTTTTAGTTCTAACTTCATTGATTTCCCTTTTCTGTTAACGATCTCGTGGTTAACATCCAACTATACTTAACAAAAGATTTCCCTTAGTTCTTAAAGTAAGCCTAAATTTGTGTAGTGACTTCTACTGGGTTAAGGGAGGTAAATTTAGTAAAAGCAAGGAGAAAACAAAGATAAACTTCTTTGGACTCCCCGTCACAAACTTCCACTGTTCGTTAAAATGTGTCAGAAATGCTTTGGATTAAAAAGAAAATCAGTAGTTTTTATCCTAACACTTGTCTGTCTTGTATATTGTTTTCTCTTATGCAGCTGAGTTCTGCTTTTCTATAAGGCCGTGTGTGTGTGTGTGTGTGTGTGTGTGTGTGTGTGTGTGTGTGTGAGAGAGAGAGAGAGAGAGAGAGAGAGAGAGACAGCAAGATAAATATTACTGATATAGGATATTTTTTTCCACTTCAATTTCAGCCAGAAGAACTAAGAGAAATCATAGAGAAAACCAGAGAGATGGAGCAAAATAATGGCCATTACTTCGATACAGCAATTGTGAATTCTGATATTGATAAAGCATATCAAGAATTACTTCGTTTAATTAACAAACTTGATACAGAACCTCAGTGGGTTCCATCCTCTTGGCTGCGATGAAAAAAACCCCACGCCAATGAAGAAAATATTTTTGCCAATTGCATACTTTTCATTGTTATTAACTTGTTTAATTCTCAAATCCAACAATGTTGCTGTGATTGTAGAATGTCTGGTTTCTCTACTTTTAATTAGACACAGTGTGAACAAGCCACATTTTAATTATTTAAATAGGTTTTTCTAACAGCTTCTTTTTGTCTAGAGTTTTGTTCTTCAAGCAAGTATATTTATACAGTTCATGATCATTACTAACACAGGTTACTTTACACTGGTAACTTAATGATCTAATGAAAATATTGTAGCTCTCAACAATACCTTTACAAAACATTGGATGGATGAAATAATCAGGAAGAAAAAGGAATTAATCTGCACATTTTCTTCTTAATAGTATAAAGGGGCCACTTATATGGAGTTGTCCTTAGGCTTGAATTTTTTTAAATTTTAAATTTAAATTTAATTTTTTTAATTAAACATTCCTTTATCCAATAGCACTGCATTTTTTAAAATATGTACAATGTAAATACACATTTTTTGTCTTTAGATACTTTGTAAATCAGATTGATAGCTTATTAAATAACAAGATTCCACTGAAGATGAATTCTATATATGAGTCAATATTTGAGATGTGATATTTTTATGGATTTTTGCCCCTTTTGTCTACATTACTTGATTGGGAGCCGCTGGTATCCCAAAGAACTGTGGAACATTTTTGAAGGGAAGCTATATTTTTATGACAATAATTCTTACATTAGTTTTTTTTACAAGGCTTTGCTTCCTTACAATGTAAAATGGTTTTCATAAACAAACAAATGAAAACTAGAGTTGGGAATAGTGAATATTAGCATATATCCTTGTATTTTTATACCTAGGCACAAGACATCTCATGGCTGTTGGAATTAGTATTAAGTAATCAGGTTATAGCCCTGGAACAGTAACATAATATGGATGTTAGGAACTTGTCTTATTCTCTTTTCTAGAAACATCAAATCCCTACTGAAAAGATCCATTGAGTAAATATTGGAGGCTTCTCCAGTAGTAGCTCTTTTGGAAATAGATTAGTTTTGTTACTTTGTTGTTGATGGCACCCATGAATGTGAATATTAATAAATGTTTTTCTCAATCATAGCTTTTATTTTTATATACTGTCTTACACTGGAATTACTTCAACATGTAGTTGAATAGGTGAAGTATTAGCTATTTCTTTATGTTATTTCATTTTTTCCTCATAATATATGAAATAGAAAAGAACTCGGCAAGAATAATACTTTTTTATTCATTGTTGAACATGCTGTATGGCACATAGAAACTGTGTTGAAAAACTGGCTTAAGAACTGAAATTGTTCAGTATTATAAGCATCCCTCAGCAAGCAAGAAAAGAGGAAAAAATATAAATAAAAATATAAAAGAGTTCCCTCCCATTCAAATTCTGTATAATCTTATATTTATAAACTGATGGTAAAATAATCACCTAGTAATGTGCCTCATCCAGTAAAGCCTTTCAGTAGATAATAGAAATGACATGGAATGATTCCTGAGATAATTATGCATCTCCAATTGTCAACTTTGCTTACCATGCATGAGAAAGAAATGCTGTGGTTTTTCCTCATTTGATTTGTGATCGTTTCTAACTATTGGTGATTGTTACAAGTCACTAAACAAGGACTACACTTGAGATGTAATGCATCCCAGCTTTTTTCTTTGCTTAAGGGATCAGAAATGGACTATGGCACTGTTTCTCAACCTTAGCAACTTTAAGATGTGTGGGCTTCAACTCCCAGAAATCCCCCGTCTGATTGGGAGTTGAAGTCTACACATCTTAAAAGTTGCTAAGATTGAGAGACACTACACTATGGAATCACATAATTTTATTTCTCATCCTCTCCTGTTTTATATATAATTTGGTTTTGTTTGTTCTGGTAAACTTGTATTGAGCATTTAATGCATAAGTTTGTAGACCAGGCATACAAATTTGAACACATATGTCCTGTTCTTCATAACTATTTTGACAAAACGACCTTATCTCAATATCCTTGGCTAATCTTGAAAAATTTAACAAGGATAGGAAATCATCAGGAAATCCCAAGGCTATAGATTAAACTGAGAAGTTGAAAAGGACAGGGAAATATTTCAGTTTTGTTTCTAAGAATACATCTATGAAATCATCCCAAATCAAGCACAACTTAAAGCAAAGTGTTAGGATGATAGGATTACATTGTAAATATTAAAATCCATATTAGATTTTTTTGCGATAGATATAACATTTTATATGCATATAAAATACCAACTTTTTTCACTATCATACTTGAATTCTGGTATGATCCAGGGTGCATTCTGGAGATGAATTAATGATGTTGACATGACACAGCAGTGAGTGTATTACATGTTAAGATGCACAACACAATGAATCCCTTTGTTATGTTTTTGTTGCCCTTTTAATGTCTAAGAATCTAGAGATTGCTGAACAAAAAAATTACTAAATGTAATAAGGTCGGTTTAAAAAAACAAAACATTTAGTTAAACAGATGCAACAAAGCCAAATAATGGTATTAAGATTGTTAAAATGGTATTTTATAGATCAATCAGTAGTAACAAATTTAATCCTTTATTCTGCTGCTGAAAGCATGCATTTTGAAGTCTTTCACAATGCATGATGATTAGAAAAAATTAGAGACATTGAATATGTTACTATTTAAGTGTTTTGCTGTATGCTGAACGAGTGTACTGGATTTTTCTTGGTTATTGAAACAGGAACAGTTTTAATCAAGTAAACATTATTTTATTGGCATGAATGTAACCGTGTCTTTCTAATAAGGACAATAGGAGGCTTGTAAGGTAACTGTGACAATGCACCAATGCTGTAAACTGTATGCTAATGTAAACATGTGTATTTCCTGACTTCAAGTAAATGTTAACTGTTAATATATTTTTATTTTAGTGGCTTAATATTACAAACTATTGTAATAAAGATGAGTGTATGGAATTAGTTATAAAGACTGCAGTGCAGTCTGTTGTGGTGATAAGTACCACCAGCATTGTTCCAAACATCCTTCTACTAGTTTGGTGCTTCCAGATGTGTTTGGGGCTACAGCTCCCAGAATTCCCGAGCAGCCAACATGAAGAATTCTGGAATTTGCAGTCGTAAGAGATATGGGAAGCGCTTGATTGGTAAAGGCTAATTATGAGGCTATATTGGCTATTAGGGCTCTGCATGCTTTAGTGATTCCAAATTCCCTTTTGTGAACATAACACCTCTGTTTATTAAAGCATCTTGACATTTTTAGGGATTCTGGCAAGCCTAAAAAAAAAAGATTGCCACTACTTAAAGGAATCTGCTTATTAAAAATTAGTGAAATTCTTAAAGCAGTTTTATTCAGGCTCCCATAGAAGCTGGATAAAGATCAGACAGTTTAAGAAAGAATAGAAAGATGCTCTACGCATACAGCACTTTTGAAGTGCAGTTACCCCTCTTGGCTTTCATTGGATTTAACATTATACAAAATTATTTCCACTGACATTACTTAGACTGGTTCCAGGGAATCCCCAAACTCTGGAGTGCCCATGGAGTTACCAGTTGTGGAAGAATATGTTCTACCAATGGTATCACTTCAGCTGGCAGATGGAGTTGGATATCATCTGTTGTAGAGATGCGATGGCACTTCCTAAAGCCACAATGTACTATGGAGACAAAAGCCACCTGATTTTTATACTTGCTTGAAGTTCTTTTACTATTCAATTGCATAAGTTTTTACTTTTTTCTAATGATTCAGTAGGAAACTATTTTGGCACAACTTATTATCTATGAGAGTACAATTCAGATCCATCAGATTAGCAAGCATGGCCATGATAACCAATATTCTCTATGCATTGTCCCCCCTCCCCTTTGCAGAAAAAGGTAAGTTAGTAGAGATTACTAACTGCACAGCTGATTCTCAGTGGTAATTTCTTCCATATGTTATAAGTTTGCCCAAAAGCACGGGTGTCAAACTCGCTGTGTCACGTGACGTATCGTGACTTTTTTTTTTTTGCATTGCCGGAGCTGGGGTGGGCGTGGCCCCCGTATGATGCAACCGGCCCACTGGCCGGCAGTTTGACACCCCTGCCCAAGAGTATTTAAATAAAAACTCTTAATCCTTGAGTAAGTTTGAGAATATTTCCCACTTGATTTAACAACTCAGATGCAGCTTGTAACAGCCTTATGACAAGTAAGGTACGGACTAAACAAATGAAACTTGAATATTGCGTGTGTTAAATTGTGAAGCTGTTTCATTGTCCTTTGAGAAAGAATTAGCAAATCTTGCACCATTTATTTGCTTACCAAAAATAAAGTTCACTTCTTACTTACTTTGCATCGAGTTGTTTTGTATACACAAGAGTCTTATGCTCATTTGTAAATTTGCCTTTAGAGGGGAAGGTGAACAGCAAGAGTTCACATTTCTATTTGTCCCATGCAAATATTTCTTTTCAATCAGAGAAACTCTCATTTCTTTAAACTATTAAATGTTTGTTACCCGTTTTTGTTTGGCCTTCTTGTATTTTTCTCTACTCCTTTTCTTCTGATGTAGATATATTTCACAGACTGGTTACTAGTGTGTATCCAAGAATAAAGCATAGGCAGAACAATTATAAAGATGGGATTTTCCATTAGTCTGGTATCAGCACACATATAAGTACTCCTCCCTAATTGGGACTTCATCTAAATAGGAAATCATATGACAGTGCTTTCCACTGGAAAGAGGCAAGACTACTGTTTCACACCTTCCGCTTTTAACTCCTAATCACTCCCCCTCCTCCCTTTGGAATGCTTTAATACCTGCTTACTTCTTGTATACATCAAAAGCAAATGAAATTATGCTGCAGCCAGCCTGGCATCTAGCTGACAATATCTTGAAATTTCTTTTTCTCCAATCTCTGTCCTCTGACAGGGGAGAAGTTCAAGGAAAGAGAGATTGCCTACCAAAATCACTTTTTTTTTTCTTCCTATCTCCCATGCATAAGAGAGATTGGAGAGGAAGAGATTTCAAGAGAGCACTGTAAGCTGATTGTGTAACAGACATGTCAAACTCGTGACGTCGCGCGATGTATCGGAGCTTTTTTGCCATTGCCGGCAATGGGGTGGGCGCGGCTCCGATATGATGAAACCGGCCCGCGGGCCAGCAGTTTGACACCCCTGGTATAACACACTCACAGCTGCCAGCTGCCAGGCCACCAGTGCAATTACATTGCTTTCAATGCCTATAAGAGCAAACGAATTACTTTTTTGCAATCCCTTTCTCTACAACTAATCTGTTCTGCACTGTACTGACTGTACTGGTGATCACTCAGTCTTTCAATTAAGCAGGTGATACTGTTTGAGCTGTAAGTCCAAGAGCTACCTGACATCGAAGAAGACAACTAGCATCCCATGCAGGAAAACAAGGCTGAAGCAGCCATTGGTTTCTGGCTGGTGAATGAGGAGTGGCAATGGCAAACCACCCAAGGGACTTTTAGGACCACACTCTTGAGAATCACTCACTTAAAGAAAGTTTGACAAACAAGAATAACCTTCGGTTAGCCATATTTCTTTATTGATTTTACAGTACAATCAATTGAAATACAATTTAAAATGAATATTTCTTATTCAGGAAAACATAATTCCAAGTTACGAATTTCTGAAATGCTCACTGGTTTCAACTGTGACCATGAACAAAAATTCTTATTACAAGAATTTGGCAGCAAGCAGGGAAACCATACTTCTATACCAAAGGAATGAAGACAGACAGGAAATAGAAATGATCCTGCTTCGTGCAAATATTTACTTAAACAGCAATTTTCCACAACAAGAACATTCCGTGAATAGGTCTGGAGTGGAACATTCAGGCTAATAATCAAAGAAAGAACTTCATAAATAAGGTCCACAGAGCAGCACAGCTTTTAGAATTCAGTCACAACTTTGTGTCACAGCTATTCAAAGAGAAGATCCTCGTCTTTTTCTTCTGCAAGCAAATTTGCAGGTTCTTGCTCTCCAGCAGCTTTCCGTAATTCTTGCAACTTCTCATTCTTCTCTTTCAGTATCTTTTTCTTTTCCTGGATCTTCTTTAATCTGGGAGGCATACGAGATCTACTTTAGTGATTGTTATTCATCCTTTTAGAACGGAAATGTAAGAAATGTACACTATTATCCAAATTCCCCTCCCTCCCCATTTATAGAAAAGATGGGAAAAATAAGTTTCAAAAAGAAGAGATGAGTGAACTGGAATGTGAATTCTGCCTGCAATATTGAAGGGGGAGGAAAGGAGGCTGTTACACAGGAATCTAATCTCAGGTTGTTGTTACCGCTTGGATCACATGTAAATATTGTTCATATTATCGCCTTAGAAACAATGAAGGTATCCCTTAGTTAATCTGGCGTAGTCTGCTCAAAACAAAGCTTTGATTCACATAGTCTGTGTTACCTATCAAAAATTAACTGAGTAGGAATGATCAATTCTTTCTCAAAGGTGGCCAGTTTTCACTGAAGGCACGGCACTGAGAAATGCCATAAGCAGTTTGCTTTGCAGTAATACTTTTGCACTGTAATAACCAACTACTTAAAAATCACATCCCTATACGCCAGACATGTCAAACATAAGGCCCGGGGGCCGCATGTGGCCCGTGACGTGCTTTCATGTGGCCCACGAAGCCATCCTGGAAACAATGAGGGAATGGCCCCCACTGCCTTGGCCCCGGCCCAGGCTGCCCGGGAGCCAATGTACAATTTGTGGCCATCTGTGCTGAAACGCATTCAGTCTTAGCTCCACAAGGCTGTCTGGAAACAGCAAGGGACCAGCCCCTGCTGCGTTGGCCCCACCCCCTGGGCACATGCTGGGGAGGTGTCACCCTTTCTGAAGAATGAAGAAATGCACCATTACCTGGAAGTGGCCAGCAAATGGCCCTGCCTACTTCACATAATCAGCTTGATGGGCTCCGGGGGAGGGGTTTCAGCAGGCAGTGAGGCGCTGTCCTCACAGCACTGAGAGGCTGAGCCAAGCGGCGTGAATCCAAAAAGAAGTGCGATGCCGCTCAGTCCCCAGCCTGCCCGATTTCGGCAGGAAGCAAGGTGCAAAGCTGGCGAGCTTCGCACTGCCCGGCTCAGCCTCTCGGCATGTGAGGAGAGCACCCCACTGCCTGCCGAAACCGGGCAGGCTGGGGGCTGGGTGGCGTCACGCTTCTTTTCGGATTCGCGCTGCCTGGCTCAGCCTCTCAGCACTGTTAGGAGAGCGCCTCGCTGCCTGTCGAAACCACGCAGGCTGGGGGCTGGACGGCATTGCACAGGTAACATCGACTCTCACGTTGCTCATGGCATCCTCTCCCCCAAAGCCCACCAAGCCAGATATGTGAAGTAAGCGAGGGCCATGTGCTGACCATTTCCAGGCGATGGTGCATTTCTTCATTCCTCACGAAGGGTAACATCTCCCCAGCTGCGTTTCTTGCCAAGGAAGGGAGGGAGGGAGGGAGGGAGGGAGGGAGAGGGAGGGAGAGAGAGAGAGAGAGAGAGAGAGAGAGAGAGAGAGAGAGAGAGAGAGAGAGAGAGAGAGAGAGAGAGAGAGAGAGAGAGAGAGAGAGAGAGAGAGAGAGTGTCTGAGGGAAGTCCTGCTTTAGTCCTGCCCTGCTGCCCTTTCACCATCCCCTTGCCCCCTCCTTCTGGCCTATCCTGGGGGTCTCCCATCCTATTGCTAAGGAAGCTTTGGATACAAAGCCGGGTCTTCCATAGAGAGGGAGTGGGCCTCCCTCTGATTTTGCCCTCATACCCATCATGAGCAACCTGGCTAAGGAGAGCAAGCATAGCAGCAGCAGCCTTCAGGAGGAGTTAAGTGCAGCTGGGCACCCCCTTGGGATAGTGGGGCTGGGCTTGGTGCCGCGGGTGCTTGAGGGCTGGGCTGGGCGTTTGACCTCTGCTGCCCAGGGCTCCAGGAAGCCTGTGGCACCATCCAGTCCCCCCTCGCATGGCCTGAGAGAAACAGTGAGGCTCTTCCAGTGGACCATGCCTTGGCCCTTGCCCCGGTCCAACCCCCTTCTGCCAGAGACCCTCAGATCTGTCCCACTCCTGCCCAGGCCCCACAGGCACCCTCAACGGGAACGATGTAGAGCTGGCCATGCCCACCCAGTAGGCCACACCCACTCCAGCCACGCCCACCCATAGGCCGTGCCCACCCTGGCCACACCTACCCGGCCCCCCAAGGTCAACCACAATGCTGATGCAGCCCTCAATGAAATTGAGTTTGACACCCCTGACCTAGTTTCCTTGACTTTTTTCTTGTTAATATGTTGGAAGAAACCTTTTTTATTATCCTTGATTTCTGTTGCAAGTCTTTGTTCATTCTGAGCCTTTGCTTTCCTGACTTCATCTTTGCATGTTCTGGCTGTTTGCTGATAAAATTGTGGTTTATTAGTTATGTGTCCTTCTTTCCATTTTTTGTACTTATCCTTTTTGTCTTTCAGTTTGTCTGAGAGATCTTTGTGCAGCCATGCTGGTTTCTTCTTGAATTTCTTGTTTTTCTTTTTCAATGGTATTGTGCTGGTATGGGCTTTTATGATCGCATTTTTCAGAGTTTCCTACATTTCTTGGGTTTTTTTCCCCTTTAGGATTTTTATCCATGGGATCTTTCCTAGGTTCTCTCTGAATTTGTTAAAGTCAGTTCTTTTGAAGTTTAAGACACTGGCTGGATTGTTTTCTATTGCTAGTGTTTGTATTATATTAAATTCCAGTATGACACGGTCACTTTCACCCAAGGTTCCGGCAACTTCAACTCCCTCTATCACTTCTTCTCTATTAGTAAGAATTAAGTCCAGTATGGCTTTACATCTAATTCCCTTAAGCATTTAAGACTTTTATGCCTGTCTGTGGGTATGTTTCCTGCATCTCCTGATTGTTGTTTGAGGTTTTTCTTTTTCCTCATCACTGCCTACCTCATTGTTTGATTTGTTTTCTTGGGATTTGTGATTGGTTTTGGGTTCTAGAAATTCTGAAGATTGGTCACCCTTCCCCCTCAATTTTAGTTTAAAGCCCTCCTGATGAGTTGGGCCAGTCTTTTTCCAAGTACATTTTCCCCTGTTTTTGTGAGGTGCAGCCCATCCCTTGCCAAGAGTTCTTCGCATAGGAAATGCATTGAAAAAGATTGAAAGATTGAAAATACTCAGTGTCTAACTTGCTGGCTCACCTGTAAAACTCTTCTCGTTCTCGCTCATCCAACTCGGTTATGATGTAAGACAGTGTGCGTTCAATTCTAGGAATAATCACTGAATAAAAGGTAGTTGTTACTATCACATATAATTTTAAAAGAGCTTGTGCGATGTGGGATCTGAAATCTTATACAGGTAGTCCTCAACTTTCGAGCAGTCCCTTAACAGTTCAAAGTTATGACAGATTTCAAAAAAACTACTAATGACCCGTCCTTGAAATTACAACTGTATGGAATTTCCCTCCCTATCCTCTTCTACCAACTTACGTTTTTGTATTCACTTTATCAGCATTACAAGCATTTGTTTACCATTTACGTGGATTCTTTGGGGGGGAATTCAGCCCTTGAGGTCTCTTGGATCCCTTAGCACTCCCCGACTTTAAAGTTTTGCATAGCCTAGGACTATGCCTTTGTTTCTTGGGAGTTCAGTCAAGGATGTATCTGAGGATATTTGGAAGCCCTTAAGGGATGCCATCCAAGTTATATCAACTTGTTATGTACTGTGTCAGGCAATTGTGAATCTTCTCCATTTCTGATTTAATTTGTTTAGATTGATTTTGTTTTAAAGGGAGTTCATGTCTTCCCCATGGTAGCACCCAGCAACCACTTCCGTTCCTCTCCTACTCCTGAATTGGTGAGAGATGCTATGGTTATCCAGGCAGTTCAAACCTAAAATTATAATTAGAAGCATAACAAAATAGTCATTTGATTCTTCTGCAGTAAGCCATAAATTACTGGACAGCGTGATACAGGGCAAAGAAAAATGTCGTTTTTCTTGTTGTGAAACCATCTGCAGGATAATTAAATAACTTTCAAGCTTCACTAATCAAATGCAATAAGCATTTGAATATTCTACTTTGTAGGTATCAGGTATCATATAGTGATCATGGGCAGGCCAAAGCTTCATTTAAACTGGGAATACAAGCCTTTTTTGGGCACAAGTGTAACAGTTGACTTTAATCTCATGGGGAACAAATTCCATCTCTCCAAAACAAGTAGAACCAGAACAAAGAACAATTTACATGTAATTGAAATATGAAATTCATTTTAACAAATCTATTCTATACATATAAAATAATCTCTATTCATATAAAACTCTAATTATTAAAATAATGTTTGTAGGAGCTTTAAGGGACCTATTTAAAGTTTTCAAGAATTATTTGTGGTACAGATCTAAATTGGACACACTTGCATAGATTTTGGGGACCAGAGACTTGGTATAGACTTAGTAGCTATTAAGAAGTAGTACAGTATAAGCTAAAAATTATTGATAACTGTAACAAAGATGTTTTTACTTAGCTGATAATAATAACTGTACTAGCCCAATATGAGATAACAGATATTAATGGGAAAAGAGAGGAAATATTTGATGTTGTAACATGAGATTTATACTAAAGATTTATGTACGCTATTAAACTATTGATCAACCCAGTCATCACACTGCTTTTTAAATATTCAATTGTAAAATGAGAAAATAAAATATTATATATAAAAACAAGTAGTAGTACTGAATAGAAAATAAATGAACTGCATCCCAATGTGACATCTTACTTGAAAAGAGAGGCAGAAAGATTAGATATGGGGCATTATTGGAAGAAAAAGTGGAAAAAAAACACCTGGTTTGAAACATGTCCTAAAGGGAGATGATTTCTTTGGATTATAATCCTCTTCTAATGGTAAGATTGGAAAATCTTCAAACATTAACACTCTGCTACTATGACACATATCAGGGAACAATGCTCATCATGTGATTCAGGGGTGAGTATACCAATTGTGCAACACGCATAGAAATGACCCACAGCTTTCCACATTATCACCTTTTACTTACCATGTTCAATAGCATTCACACGCCTGTTTGTTATCTTGATTGCTTCATCCAGAGTAACAAACGAAGTCTGTAGAAGCAAATGAGACGGAGTATAAAATAAGGTTTTATCATGATTAAAGGTGATAGATTGGCTTTCAGAAATTTAGCTCCAGACAAACCAAAGGTATGTTCCTTAAAAAAAAAACTCTGAAAAATTCTTTACCAAATAAGGCCAAAGTGATCTGGTACAATACCAACATAGTTACTCACCTGACTTTTCACATACACAGATGAAAATGATTCTGTTTACTGGGGGCCTATTTGTTTAGGTTCAGAGGCATGTTTCTTTAAATTAAGGGGTTGGTATCAAGTGACAACATACACAGTCTCTCCTTTCCCAAAAGTTCTTAACAATGTTATCTAAATGGTGGAGAAGTGTGTGCTTAGAATATTTGCCCAATTCAATCCCTATGAGCCTTCACCCAGAATGACCAGGGAGTCAAATTATGAGAAATGTAGTTTAAAACATCCAGATGGAAACTAGTTTGCCTACTCATCTCTAGTTCATAGCATTACCAAGGCTTGGAGAAGAGATTGTGCAATGTGTATCTCTACTCAAATATGCATGCAGAATAGCCTGCAGAGTGCTCTTAACAGATCTCAAGAAGAGTCTATGCATCCACAAAATAGATAAAGCCAGGGGCTCCTTTCAAAGACAGGGCAATATAGCAAGAAGCCAGATACAACAAATTTTTAATTTGTGCAATGGTCAGATATGCAGTGTTTTGAAAATCAAGCCTAAATGTTGCAATCTGTTTTTCTCATTAAATTAAAGCCATTTACTATTACCAGCACCAATGAAATTCCCAACCAGCAACGTTGAAACATTGCCATTTTAGCTGGAATTTTGTACCTGGCTTCTTTTGTCATTTAACTTGGAAAGAACTACTGTTAGATATGCTTGAAAATACCAAACAAGACCCTAATGAAAATAGTTGGAAGCACTACAATCCCTTGATTGGGGTAGGGGCGGTGGGGTAGCGGTCATTATACGGGAGAACCTATGCCCAAGGGAGACCACTGTGCCTCAGATAGACGGTGGTGAGTCCCTCCTTGTGAAATGGGGGCAGGGGGTACAAGTGGGCCTGTTGATTATATACCTGGCTCCCTGCTATGTATCAACGGCCCTGCCTGAGCTGGCCGACGTGATAGCCGGGGTGGCAGTTGAGACCCCCAGACTTATAGTCATGGGGGATTTCAATCTGCCATCGGCGGGCGAAACGTCGGCGGCGGCTCGGGAGTTCTTGGCCTCCATGACGG
>NW_015386571.1:990631-1018747 GCF_001527695.2 Protobothrops mucrosquamatus | reverse complement strand
CTCCCCTCCTTCCGCCGCGCCCTCAAGACCTGGCTGTTTCAGCAGGCAGGACTGGCCTAGGGGTAATTTTAAATTGGTTTTAATTGAATTTTAGTAGTGCGGCCGATTCGAATATTTATTTTTAATTTATCTTAGATTTGTATTTTGTATAATTGTTTTAACTGGCTGTAAGCCGCCCTGAGTCCTCCGGGAGAAGGGCAGGGTATAAATGAAATAAATCTTAAATCTTAAATCTTAAATCTTGAGTGATCATCCACCAAGTGATGATTTCAAATGTCTTTTTGACAGCATTCCGTCCCCCACTTACCTGAAGAGAAGCTAGTTCTACAAGGAGTTCTACTGCTTTGGCATAGTTCCTTTTCAGCTTGGCCAGCTGTTCACCACCTCTGGCTAAACCAGTCAACTCATAACCTAAATAATACATTTAGATGATCAGGTATTTATTGAAGTTTCAATAAACGTTTAAGCCAAAAGAAGACATTAGAGAGATTAATTATATGGGGGGGGAGTGCCAACTGACCCATCTTCCTTGCTAGCAATAATATAAGAATAAATTTAGTAAACCATTTAGAATTTGGTAAGCAAGTGGCATAAAAGCTATGGTAATAAAAGTAAATAAGTGAAATATAATCCAATAAAGTTTGATAATGACTTTTCTGGGAAATTACCAACACTCAGGATTATATCTAAAAGGTATCAGATGCTTCAAGAGATGATCAGAAAGTTTCAAATATCTCTTATTTCCTTTCAGTTGTTTACCTTCCTCCAGCACCTAAAATCTCCTTGGTTATGTAAAATCTAAATAAATTTTTTTCCTCACAAGGAAATTTGTAAAACTCAGATAATTGTTATTTAGTAAGTTATGTCGTACAAACTTACTATCTCCTCCTTCTTGGTAATGTTCAAAAACTGGCAGTGTCACACCTGTAAAAAAACATACAACAGGTTGTGAAAATTACACATTTCCCAACATCCATTCCAGTCATCCATTTCTCTCTCATGAGTCCAAACTAAATTCTAAAGGATATACAATTGCTTGGCCCAGTGATGGCCTGCGGTGAGCATTTCACCAGTGTTTTTCAACCTCAGCAAGTTTAACATAACTCCCAGAATTCCAAGCAGCACTGTTAATTGTGCTTAAAATAATTGGGCATCTTGATCTAGGACACTGTTTCTTAATCTCAGCACTTTGAAAATGTGTGGATTTCAACTCCAGTCCCGACTGGAGAATTCTGGGACTTGAAGTCCACAAATTTTTAAGCCACTAAGGTTGAGAAACGGTCTTCTATATGACTCACCTGCTACGTTGTCTTTTTTAGCTCTGATCTTGACTTGAGCTTTGTTCACATTCTGAATCACAGTAGTACTGCAGAAAAAAAAGAAATTTTAATTTGCATAGCTATACAACCATTTCCCTAAAGGTGCATGAAAATTATTTGCTAAAAGGTTTTCACCGTATTATATCAGGTTTAATTAACAAAACCACCAACATGTAGAACTTTAAAAATGGAGAACTTAATGCTAGCATATCTGACACAAATTCATGTCTTATTACTTGGTGATTATTCTCATTGATGAGACTAATTCACATAAAATCTAGAAAAGATCAACAATTGCAAGTGTAGCTTTTTCAGCTATTAAAAACCAAATTGATGGTGACAACTACAGAAATGTTTAAGGATTTGGTGGCATTTTTCATAACAAACCCAAAGGTGCTTTTTTCACCAAGCCACTAGACTTTCTTGTTTTTCTTTGAAGACGTTTCACTCCTCATCCAAGGAGCTTCTTCAGCTCTGACTGGATGGTGGGGAATGGCAGGATTTATACTCCTTGCAGACAGCTGGTCATTTGCATTCTTTTAGCGAGTTGTTGAAGCCCTTCCAATCTACTATACAGTCCTTTCAACAGTTCCAACAAGGCTCCAGACCCATTTGCACTACCTGGTGACATAGATAAGCCTCCAGGGGCTTCAATGACTCGCTAAAAGAATGCAAATGACCAGCTGTCTGCAAGGAATATAAATCCTGCCATTCCCCCACCATCCAGTCAGAGCTGAAGAAGCTTCTTGGATGAGAAGCGAAATGTCTTCAAAGAAAAACAAGAAAGTCCAGTTGCCTCATGAAAAAAAGCACCTTTTGGACAATCATGACCTGGATGACTGAGAATCTCCACAGACATTTTTCATAACAAAAATGACAGAATGATCTAACTTGTAAAATTAACACACTTCTATTTCTAAAGTAGTTTTCTATGATTTTCTTTTCATTGTAATATAGGTGAACTTAATTTTCAAGATGGCGACCACAGCAAACCATAATTATTGTCAGTTCATCATGTGTGCACAATGTATAAGTTTTAAAGCATGGATGTACAACATAAAGAAATAAGGTCCCAGAGCCATGGAAGTTCTGCTAATTTTTCTACCGCTGAACAGGAAACAGAACACTTATTTCCAATCATCATTAATAGCCAGGAATCAAATAACTGATCCTTGCCATCAATTATTTTCTGCTATTAACAGGCAATCTGCAGTAGTACAGTGGAAGCAGGGAATAAGGTGAGAAAACATGGTATACATAGGCTTAAGCAGCATTTGTGTATGAACATTTGAATACATAACCATGCTGCATGTAGGAAATCTTGCATCTTGATCAGGCAAGCTCTGCAGTCCCAGGAGTAAAATGTTGACCACCTTGTTGTTGGAATATAGCCACAAAAAGTTCAATATCCTATTCTGCTAGTCAATACTGTCCACAAATTTAAATCCCTCACTGTTTTTCTTTTTCCCTGCTTATTTTTAAATGTTATTCTGAAATAAATCGTCTTACAAGTGTGCTTATTTCTTTCTGCTACAGAATGTTCATCTCCCTCATAATTGCATTTATAAATGCCAAACTGTTCACTGACTCATTTTTCAAGACATGGCTGGCATTTCACATGGACTTCCTTCACCCAAGCTTATGAGCTTCACCTAAAATCTCCAGCTGTGAACTTTGCTTCAGCAAGGGAAAAAGCAGCTTCTCTCATCACTTCACCCATCAACATCTTAGTCTGCAAATACAACAGAAAAGGAGAGCTTGTGAACCCAGCATAAAAAGTATAGACAACGATAAAAATAAGAACAAAAATTGTTTATTCTATGACCATATTTGAAGGGTGTTTTAATAATATTAAGTTTAAGAATAAAGCAAAACAAAACTCCTTACCTCAATAATTTTCTTCAAAATCTGCCGGAATCGTAAAGTCAATGCATCCGATTTTTTTTTCAAGAGGTTGCGTCCAGTCTGGGCTCCTTTTAAACGTGCTTTCATAATAGTTTGAGCCCTATAAAAATCAGAAAAAGTGAGACTTTTTATTGTCACTTGAGATCGATGTTTCTGAAAATAAACCACAATCTTCTCTAGCACATAGAAATTGAGGCTGTATTTAGAACTACAGGTTTGAGGGCAGTATCCTTTGCTTGAAACAAATGTGCTATTAAGTATTCTGGGTAAGCAAGTATGGATTTGCAGTCTTAATCTACAATCCCCAAAAGATTTACAAGGGAATTAATTCCAAATTAGCAATGATGGAAAATTATTTTCTAAGGAGACTTAAAAAAATTTAGAAGTGCTGACAGGAGAATTTTCAGAATAGAACCTTTCCATCATGTGAATAAATTTCTCAGTACAGATGTGTTTGGCATTATTTCTTTACCATCATTCAAAGTAAGACAAATATGAGATAAATCATTTATGATTCAAGAAACTAAGAATGGCAATATAATACAGAGTGGAATTTGTTCTTGGAAATTAGTATATAATAAGTCACATGCAGTGTCTCTGCCTCCACACTTCCCCAATCGCCCAGAGGTCCAGACATTACTGGTTTTCCACATGCTTCAAATTCAATGAATTCAAACTGTCACTAGTTTACCAATTGTCGGCACTTAAATCTACTGATTTGTTTGAATGAAGGAAAAATAATTAGTACCCTAACAATAAACTAGCATTAGGTAAGCATAAGTACTGTCCAAGAAGATTTAATGTAGTTCTTTTAAGAATGTTAACATATATCACAGGCAGGGCATAAATTGAAAGCAAGTTCAAGAACAGAAGTATAACTTTTTAAAGGAAGGCAAAATAAAGATATCATATTCTTGTCCAAGCTAGTTTTTGCCACTGCCTACTTAGCAGACTAATTCACTTACTAGCTAGAACAAGATTTTGTGTGTGCATTTCAACATCATTCTGTTTGCTGTCAACAATATCATCCACTAGTCTGTTCTATAAATGTACTGTGTGGCTGATCTATGTAAGATGTATGCCAATAGGAATATTTACTTATAGACATGACTCAGAACGGATCATATATATTCACTGTCTTCTTCACAAGAAATAAAAAGCAAAATATGTTTTTATAATTCATATCTCTCTCAATTATGGAGTTGGGCAGGGGAGAAGGAAATAATAGTAACATTTTCTACTGGACATTATTTTTTTAAAGGAGAAAACTAACATATATGCAATACTTCTTTCTCTAAATAATGATAAAATTATTACTTAAAAGTTTACTAAACAATACTTAACACAGCTTATATTACTTAAAAATCTTGAAAGATCAAAGTTACATTAAGAAATAGATATGATCCTACTACAGGCACACTAACAAGATTATAACCAATAAAAATATTTAAATATCACCTAAATATCTGACTCTGGGTCATCTAATTTGGTGGAATACTGAGTATATAAACACCCTTGAAAAGCAGTTAAGAACGGAAGCAACTCTGATCAGGGTTAGCAATTCCAATATGATTATTAAAGGACATTTATTGTTTAGGAAAGTTTGATGTTGGTATCCAACCACTGTATTTAAAGTTAATCATAACTGAACCCATTAAAATCAATAAGATTATACATACCAACATATACAAAAGATCATATTGCAAGGCCTCAGTGTTCACCTACTGTAATTTGGGCACATACATCAATACGTTTAGTGGAATTGATTTCTAAAACACAATAGAATTGGACTACATGGAACCAAATCTTTTTTGTATGCATTAGAAACAGAAGAAATGCAATCTGTAAACATAATTTGTGAACTTTATTTTTAAATATACTGGGTTAACCATCGCCTTGAAATGATGATGAAAAGGCAGACACAACTATGTAGCATTAGGGATTTTTTAACTTTAGAGTTACTATCATCTTGCCTATTATAATGAACAGATTTTAGAGTACTACTATTGAAATTTTCTCTCCCATCCTAACCTTTTTCTGGCAAGGCCATTCTTTATTCCTATATGCCACACATTAGAAAAGAAGTAATGCCGAATTCAGTCCCTTCAACAATGCCCTTGCCACGCATGAAACGTTCACATTCAATGACAATCCTGTTCCATACAAAGTCAACTGCACGACTATATGACAAAGCATTTATTCTTATGACAGCACAGTGCATGTATTTCACTTCTTCATTTTCTTTAGCCTGTTTATTCTGCTTGCTCGGAACTGAGAAAAAAAATATTCCTCCAAGGACTCTCCAAAGATCACTTATTTACCCTCTTCTGCAGAGGCTGAAAGATCTCCCCACAGCTACCCAATAGCTAGGCTGGAGTTCTGATGCAGGAAACAATGTATATTCCACGTCTTCTTCTTCACCCCAAACCCACTTTATTTAATTCAGCCTTAAATAGTCCAAACGGACTGCCAGCCGGTTGGTTTTTGTAACCAAAGCACAGCGAACCCAGCCACCTCCTCCTGCAAATCCCCTTCCCCAACTGGCAGGCAGAAAACAGAGCCAGCCCCACCAGGAGAAAGTGGGTTCAAGGAGGAATTCATGAACCCGGGCTTGGCTGAGCTCAGGAATTAAAAATAAAAGTCCGCTGCACTGCGACCCCCCCCCCATCAATCCTCCTCCAGGGCGGGTGAGTGGGCAGAAGAGGAGGGCAACTCACATCCGCGAAGGGAAGACTTCGATCCTGTCCTTGCCCGACATCCTGCCAAGATCGATCGACCGACCGAGCCCACCGAACCGACTTCCTCCCTTGGAAACGCCAGCCCGATCACGTGACTCCCTCTGGTTACCAAGGGCACCAAGCCCTCCAGTTCGGTTCCCCGCGGTTAGGCCCCGCCCCTTTCCTCGCGTCCCTGGCGCTCGCCGCGACGCAGCGCCGTTCGCGCGACGGTGCCCGTCAGAAACGTAGAGCTAGAAAGGGAAGAAAGAAGTTAAAGACAGGCGATAACAAGGAAATATTTTAATAATAAGGATAATATTTTCCAAAGCGCCTGGAGGCAGGACAAGAAGCAACGGATGGAAACTAACCAAAGAGAGAAGCAACCTAGAACTAAGGAGAAACTTCCTGACAGTGAGAACAATTAACCAGTGGAACAACCTGCCTCCAGAAGCGGCGAATGCTCCAACATTGGAAGTTTTAAAGAAGAAACTGGACAGCCATTTGTCTGAAATGGTGTAGGGTTTCCTGCCTGAGCAGGGGGTCGGACTAGATGACCTTCAAGTTCCCTTCCAACTTTATTATTATTATTATAAATGGGCCGGTGACGCGTGGTTGGAATTCAGGGGGGGGGAAGCGGGAAACAAAAAGACTTTGATTCTGAAGCACGTCAGGCTGCAGAAAGGCCACTGCGGGCTGCATGGAGGAAGATTAGAGCCGCTCCTTCTTACCCGCTTTATCTTATCTGGTGGAAAAACCCCGAGTGGCTATGAAAAGGACCCCCTTTTCCCCATCATGCGGCAGACTTGAAAGTAATTGTGGGTCTGGAATTTGGGGGGGGGCAGCTGCCGTCTGACTTTTGAAGCGTTTGAATTAAAATTGCTCAGCGTGGATTAATACCAAAATGCCGGCAAGCTTTTTTTTAAAAGTGGAAATTCATATTATAGTCCCAAAGGTCTGTATAAGGTGGGTCATCATCTTCGGGCAGCGATTAGCTGATTTTGGCCGATCTTGAGAAAGAGTGACCAGCATGGGGAAACCCAGCTAGCCCGGAAGTCGAAAGGCCATCCCGGAATATCCCATAACCCTCCCGCTTCTACTTTTGCTTCCTATCTCTGTGGGCGCCTGCTTGACTGGGGCAGTCTCCCAAAGTGCTTCCTGTGGGCTTCCCAAACAGGAAGAGGCGGGACGGCGGCTGCGCGGTGCGAGGCTTGAGGGGGGGTGGAGGCACGCTGAAGCGAGAGTCGGGTCCGAGGCGTTGCGAGCGGGGCTTGGAGAGCGGACAGGTAAGGGCGGGGGCCGGGAGGGATTGGCTTTGTGGGTTCCCCCACCCGGGCTGCGGACGGAAAGGGTCGCCGTGTGGAAAACTCCCCGCAGGGTAACCGCTAAAAGCCACTTGGGGCTACCCGTGAGAGGCCTGGCGACCGTAAGAGGGTCTCTTGCTGCGATACCCGCGGGATGGGCTTCCGCCGCGGACCCTCCCCTGGCCCTCGGACCCCCCCCCCCCGTCGAAAGATGTCACAAAAGGGCTCCCACCACGCCGCCTTTCCACGCGCCCTGCTGGGTCACAAACGCGAGCTTGCGACCCGGCGGCGGGCGGGCCTGCGCGGTGGTGCCGGCAAAGGCTCGTCAGCGCCGGAGATGTAACCGCAGCGGGTGCCGATGTCGGCCCCGGGTGCAGAGCGGGAGAAGGACCCCTCTAAGCGCCGGTCCTCAAACTGGCATGCCTGGTACGTTTGGGCCCCTCCGTTTGAGGCAGGGAAACAACGTCCTGGAATCTTTTTTTCTCGGGCTCAAGCGCTTAAGGCAGTGTTTCTCAACCTTGACAATTTTAAGGCATGTGGACTTCAACTCCCAGAATTCCACAGCCAGCAATGCTGGCTGTGGAATTCTGGGAGTTGAAGTCCACATGCCTTAAAATTGTCAAGGTTGAGAAACACTGCCTTAAGGGGTTCCCCCCCCCCCCCCAAAGATGGTCAGGGGACTGGAGGCTGAAACATATAAAGAACGGTTGCTGGAATTGGGTATGTCTAATTTAATGAAAAGAAGGTCTACTGCTGATAGCAACTTCTAATATTTGAGGGACTGCCACCCAAAAAAGAAGCAGTCAAGCTCCTCTCCACAGCACCTGAAGGCAGGACACAGGACAACAATGGATGGAAACTAACTAACTAACCAACCTAGAAGTAAAGAGAAATTGCCTGACAGCGAGAACAATTAATCAGTGGATCAACTTATTTCCAGAAGTTGTGAATGCTCCAACACTGAAGGTTTTTAAGAAGAGATTGGACAACCATTTGTCTGAAATGGTATAGGGCAGTGTTTCTCAACCTTGACAATTTTAAGGCAGGTAGACTTCAACTCCCAGAATTCCACAGCCAGCATTGCTGGCTGTGGAATTCTGGGAGTTGAAGTCCACATGCCTTAAAATTGTCAAGGTTGAGAAACACTGGTATAGGGTTTCCTGCCTGAGCAGGGGGTTGGACTAAATACAAGTTCTCTGAAGGTCCCTTCCAACTCTATTATTCTGTTATTTCCCCTCCCGTTTAGGATAAAAGTGGCTAAATGGTTTGGCAGAACGTAATCGCCTTTCCTTGAGCAGCCTGATCAGATAAGAGATTTTTATTTTTTTAAAAAAACTAGGGACACTGCTGCTACTGCTGTCAATCTACTGTCCATAAAAGTGTTTGTTTCCAAATCACATCCGCTTTTGTTGACTTTAGTTACTCTTGTTGTCAGATACAGAATACACACACTTCTTCTTGTGCCATATCCGTTATCGGACGTTGGCGATCATGTTGGCGATCCTGTTTTTATCAGCAGCCGCACGAAAAAGTGCTGCTGAGTTTTGTCCAAACCAATCCCTTAGATTTTGAAGCCATGATGTTCTTCTTCTGCCTGGACCTCGTTTGCCTTCAATCTTTCCCTGGAGGATTAAATGGACTATGCCATATTTTTCTGGGTGTCGCATCACATGTCCGAAATATTCTAATTTTCGTTTTTTAATTGTTTTGATGATTTCCCCTGGCTTTGCCAGGTGGCTTATCACCTCCTCATTTCTGATCTTGACAACCAAGCTTATACGTAACAGCCCGCCTGTAAATCCACATTTCAAATGCTTCTAGTCTCTTCAAGTGGCCTTCTGATTGCACTTACCACCAGCTATAACCACCCTGTTAAAGTTCTGATTGAGAGCTTCTATCATAGCCTTTGGCTTAACACAGAGTTTATGTAGACAGCTAACAACTAGGAAGCACACTCCACTTTCTGGTTTTGGAATTGAAGAGGGACTTCCAGAATTTTCTGGAGTTGTGAAGACAGTTACAGACTTTAAGTGAGATGTTTCAAGTTTAAAATCTTTGCTTTTGTATCTCTCAGTTGGAATCAGTGCTGGCACAGCATGCACATTTATCTATCTGCCACCTAGATTTCTGCATGTTAATGCAGATCTAGACATAAGACTGGGAGTGTGATTTGTGTAAGGCTGTTTAGTGAGCTTATGGGTGGCTTAAGAGTGTGTATCAAATGTAATCTAATTTAAAATATTCTATATTTTTTGCAAAAATGTTTTACATCTTGAATTTCATAGCTAAAAGTTATTCTTTAATGAATAATGAATTTAGTGACAAATTAAAGAATGTTTTCCTGACCATTGTTCACAACTGCTATCCAGTCATTATGAAGTTCTAGGTATTATTCTTTACATTTTCAGTTATACTTTCCTATTACTAATTGTTTTGATTATAAAATATATTTGTACTTATGTCTTTCTGACTTATTATTGCAGGATGCCCGGATTAAGCTGTAGATTTTACCAGCATAAATTTCCTGAAGTAGAAGATGTTGTCATGGTCAATGTCAGGTCCATTGCAGAAATGGGAGCCTATGTTAGTCTTTTGGAATATAACAACATTGAGGGCATGATCTTACTCAGTGAGCTGTCCAGGAGACGAATCCGTTCTATAAACAAACTCATCCGAATTGGCAGAAATGAATGTGTTGTTGTCATAAGAGTTGATAAGGAGAAAGGTGAGTTGCATAACAATACAGCTATTTTTTTCAATCCATATATTTATGGTTTTCAAAAATATTCAGTAAGGAAATGTAGAACAGCCTACTACAGGGGTGTCAAACTGCCAGCCTGAGGGACGGATGCGTCACGCGGAAGTGGCACCTACCCCAGCTCCGGCAAGGGGGAAAAAGTCATGATACGTTGCGACATGTCACGCAACGCAGTGAGTTTGACACCCCTGGCCTACTAGAAGGGATAGTATACAGTAATTTGGAAGAACAGATCTTTCCTGTTGCACTTAATAGTTTTTTTATGAGAGAAAGAAGGGCTTTATATTTCTGTTAGTTGACTTAATATATTTAAAAATATTTCTTGTTATTTTAGGTTATATTGACCTGTCAAAAAGAAGAGTGTCTCCGGAGGAGGCAATTAAATGTGAAGACAAATTCACCAAATCAAAAACTGTAAGTTTTTGTAAGAAATATTTGTCCTCCTGTTGTGTTGAATAATGAAATACATTTTAATTCTGCTAAAAGTTTCAACTTGCTTGACCTTAATGTACAGAAAAACAAGGTAGAGCTATACAACTAAAGTTATACAAGTAGTCCTTGACTTACAACTAAAATTGAGCCCAAAATTTAGGTTGCTAAGTAAGACAGTTGTTAAGTGAATTTTGCCCCATTTTACAATCTTTTTTGCCCTCATTGTTAAGTGAATCTGGCTTTCCTCTTTAACTTTGCTTGTCAGAAGGTTGCAAAAAGTGATCACATGATCCCTGGACACTTCAATTTCATACATGCCAGTTGCCAAGCATCTGAATTTTGATCACATGACCATGGGGATGCTGCAACCGTTATAAATGTGAAAAATGATTATAAGTCATTTTTTTCAGTGCTGTTGTAACTTTGATTACTAAATGAATGGTTATAAATTGACTACCTATACTGTATATATTATGAACAATACATCTTCATATCACAATGTTCTGCTCTTGCATATATGTACCCATGGTCCAATTAGCTATAAATGCAGAAAATCTAGTTCAGTTCACTACTACACAGAGAATACTGACTGTTAAGTACTGACTTTCCAGCATAACATGTTAATATGACCAAATTAGTATGGTTGTTATCGGGGATGTAGTAATACACAAAGAGTCTCTCTATAGAGATTTTGTGTCACTTAAACATTTCTACATCACAGAATTTTCCAATTATACAGTGAATAACTGGAGTGGCAGAATTTTACTTCATTTTTTTTTATTCTTCATTTTTGAATTAGCTTGGAAAATGGGCTTTTTAATTTATCCACTCCACTGCAAAGAGAAACAAAAGTTGTACACCCATTTAGTAAATTAATTTATCTAGAATACATTTAACACAGTTATCCTGGCTCTAAAAGAACTGTTTAGCTTCTGACCTCTTTGGATATATCAGGTATATCCAAAGATTCTAAAAAGATACCATGGCAGGACACAAGGCCATGAAAGTTTTATGTGGATCCAGAAAGTTGAGTGTGGATACATTGGTGAAATATTTGACAGGTATATTGCATGGGATTTTCAACTTTAATTGTTATATTGTTTCCTTGGATTAGGGTTCATTGTGTTAAATATAGTAATGTTACATTGTCATGCAACT
The DNA here is from genome assembly GCF_001527695.2 of Protobothrops mucrosquamatus. Lineage (NCBI taxonomy): Eukaryota > Metazoa > Chordata > Lepidosauria > Squamata > Viperidae > Protobothrops > Protobothrops mucrosquamatus. The sequence goes on along the minus strand of NW_015386571.1, from coordinate 1,007,157 downwards.
TTTCCCTTGCTTTTGCCCAGGTTTATAGCATCCTTCGCCATGTTGCTGAAGTTCTAGAATACACAAAAGATGAACAGCTGGAGAGCTTGTTTCAGAGAACTGCTTGGGTATTTGATGACAAGTACAAAAAGCCTGGATATGGCGCATATGATGCCTTCAAACTTGCTGTCTCGTAAGTAAAGATGCCTTTCTAATATTTCACTATGGTTTAGAACTTAAAGGACAAATTTGTGCATTCCTTGCTTTTATGCAGATTCCTGTACCCTTATTATTGTTACTCAGTAAGTACACTTTTCTGCATTTTGAAGACCTAGCAGCGCGCAAGCCTGCTTCTATCTATAAACTCGTATCTTTTGCAAATCTAATTTTCAGGAAGAGGAAATGTGTTTAAATGTTTGCATAGTTTATTGTTTTGATAATTTCTCTTTTGTATATAATTTAGGAAATTCTGGTAAGGTTTTCTTTGATTATTCTTTTTATGCAGTGATCCCGCAATCCTTGATGGTCTGGATTTGACAGAAGATGAAAAGCGTGTGCTAATTGACAATATCAATAGACGTTTGACACCACAGGCAGTCAAAATTCGAGCAGGTGAGTCCCCAAAACTGCCTAAGTTAATCTTATTTATTAGGGGATCATCATTACAGTCTTATGAAAGAATATTCTATATACTCAAAAATGTCCATTAGTGAGTATATTATGAAAGCATGGTGAATGCTACTTTTTTTTTGCTTTATGATAAATCTAAAGCTATCATTATCTGAACATGTGATTATCTTGGGCTCATTGAAGACTTCAACAATAAGCATGACTAGGAAATGTTTGAATGGGAGATGAATTAGGGAGGTGAATTTCACAGTGTTATGTTTCAAAATGTAGCCTTTTTTGTTTTGTTGAATATGTTGTCCAAACAGTTATTTATTTCTCTGAAGGAAAAGAGCCAGAAATTCTCAAATAACTTTCTGGGACAGTAGTGTTTTTGGATAGACAGGAATTTGAAAGTTTCTGAAAATGTAAGGAATCAGAGATTCATTGGCAGGGAGATGGGGAAAAAAAGATCATTAGATGTTATGAAAGAGGAAGCACTTGGAAGATGAAGGAAATTAAGGAAAAGAGCATGCGGGACAGTGAAATAAACCAAGCAGGGTCTAATAACAGGACAAGGATGGAAATGTGTAAAATGACTTGAGCCAGCTACCTAAATCTTTAGCCCTGGCTCATACAGATCTTAATGGTGGAGAAACAGATCTTAATTAATGGGTAGAAGAGGAATAGCTATATATATAACTAGAGAAGATTATCCTATTGTACACAGTAATGTCACTAAAAACTTTCTGAATAATTAGTTTACCACTCATTTGAATCAGAGCTGAATTCAAAGTATACAGATATTAGGTAATAGATTCATATTACATGAAGCTTACTAATTGACTGTAAACGTTTAAAGCTATAACAATTCTGTGATTCTATTATCATTACTAATCAGAAATATTCCACTGTGATTAGAAAAATGTGGAACATTTCTGCCAAGTAATAAGATCCAAATTATAATTTGCAGTGGTTAAATTATATAACAAGCTAAATGCATTTGTTGCAAAATTTCCAATGGTTGTTTATGAATTTTCTCCCCCCCCCCCAAAAAAAAAACTTGCTTTAAGCAGCTCAAATTATTTCTAACATGACAACTAATTTCTTTAAAAGTAAAAAAAAAATTACTCATGAGGGATAAGGGAAAAAACAGGATTTTATTCCAATGCCAAACCACATGGTAACTTGCGGGGGAAGGGTGAAAGGGGATCTGGCCATTTATGTTACCAGTCAGTGAAGATTTGACAGCCATTGGTTGAATTCCTTTCATTTTGTAGAAGCATGAAATAGTGGTGAAGAAGGACTTTCTTCATAATAGGAAACAGGGCTAAGATGCAAATGTGTCAAGTAGGAAAAATTGCATTGTAAGGGGGAAGATGCAAGGAAGTAAACCAAATTCAAGAAAATTGAATTTCTCATGTGTCTTCTGCTTCAAATGATACAACCTAGCCACGTTGTAGATTAAGGACAAATGTAGCACAATTTTCCTTGGGATCATCTCTTAGCTTCTTGGTAGTTAGGAATATTTCTATTTTTCACGAGCATTTATCTTTAAAATCCAATGTTATTGAACTATGTATATTTGGTTGCAAATGATTTTAATTTTTCTAAACATTTTTAACATATCAACATTTTGGCTTTTTTAGATATTGAAGTAGCCTGTTATGGTTACGAGGGTATAGATGCAGTAAAAGAAGCTCTGCGAGCTGGCCTAAGCTGTTCTACAGAGAGTATGCCAATCAAAGTAAGTGGGCATTCTTTGACATGGTTGTTCTGGAAAATCTTGAATATAAAAAAAAACTCTTAACATCCTCCTGTGGTTTAATTCTCATACCAGTTAGTCTGTTAATGTATAGGAATGGGGTTGAGAGGGAAGGTAAGATTTGAATTGACCTAAGAAAACCAATTACAATCTTAAAGTGGCTCAGTCGGATTAATTATTTTACCAATGTTATAAAACTTTGTATTTTTAAAGCATAGAAAAGAGGCAGAAAATTAAACAAATTTACAGAGAGTTAATGGTAGTCACATTCTGTTAAAATGCCACAAATACTGAATTGGCTGAAACCTCAGGTGAGAATGTGCGGTTTGGTTGATTCCAGTATTTTGTTGCTCTGCATCTCCACGAATAAGCTCAACAGTGCCATGAGTACTTATCTGGGGGTTACAAATTAGTGAAATACAGAACCTGCAAATAATGAACTTTGCCTGTATATCATGAAATACTTGTCATTTAAAAGTTTGTTATCTTATAGTATTTTCCCAAAATACTAGAAATGGGCTCCTTCGGGAAAAGAGCATTATGAAATAAATCCAGGGGTTCTTTTGGTGTTAGTTCAAGATTTAAATAATCTTTTATCAGCAGCTTTGAGGAGCAGGTTAAGACTTGTGAAAGCAAGTCTAATACTACCTCGTTCTTTTTTAGATAAATCTTATAGCTCCTCCTCGATATGTGATGACCACAACAACACTTGAAAGGACTGAAGGTCTTTCCGTTCTCAGCCAAGCCATGACTGTCATTAAAGAAAAAATCGAAGAGAAGAGAGGTGTCTTTAATGTGCAAATGGAAGTAAGTATTGTGTGTTGACCTAAGCTGGGATCAGGGGCACTTACAGAGAGGCAGTGAAAAAGAGGCATGCTGCAACTGCCATCTTGACTTTTTGACCCTTCCCTCCCCTTGCAGACACCTTTGCCTGTGATTCTCAGTGCTAATGCCTGCGACTGTAATTATTGCCACATTTGGGGGAGGAGGGGTTCAGTGGTTCTTGCCATCCCCGGCCAGGAGCAAGGACTTTATTTTTCTTGTTCCATTTGGAAAATTAGGGTAGCAGATGCAAAAAATGCTTCGAAGCATGTGTTCCTTTTTCGCCTCAGAAAACTAAGAAAATGTTTTCCTCTCTTTCTCATATACTTCCTGCTTGCTCAGCTCCATTTTTATTGGCTCTGTTTGACCACAGTGTTGATTAGTCAGAAATTTGGAAACAAGAAAGCCTTACAGCTCTAGTCACAGTACTTTCTTAAATGAAGGAAAAAGGGAAACAAATTAATCTGGTTGGTACTGCTATGGCCTTGGTTTTTTTAATACTTCCATTAACCAAGTTTTCAAGTGGAGAGAACAGAAGAGAGGAATAGGCAGGGAAAAGAGAAGGGAAGAAATACACAAAATAATATTTAAGAATAAATATAACCAGAGGAAAGATATTGATTAAAGGTAAGTCTCTGCCTAAGTTACTCCATATTTTCAAATTTTAATTATTCCAGAACATCAGCATACTCTTCCCTTAGTGAACCAGAATAGATATGGAATGGGTTTATAGGGAGGAGTAGAAGTAGCTGGCAACACTGGCAGCTTATCCATCTTGTACCCCACCAAGTGTGTACAGTGAAATCAAGTTCAAAATTGCTTTCCTTCGGGTATTCTGATTTTACACAATGGGATGTTTTCAATCTTAAACACTGAATAATTTATCAAGTGTGGGGTTCTGAACGTCCCAACCATTGAGTCTGCAGGAGATGGGTTTTTTACCTTTGTTCCAGTAGACCTAACATCTTTTTTAACATTTTTTTGTGGAAGCAAAAAATAACATTTTAATCAAAATCATATTAGAATAAGTTAAATGTGTAGGTAAGTCTGTTCAGGTAACAGAAACTTTTGTTTTAGATTAAGAAAACAAGTTTGAAAATTTTTCTACTGAATTGTTTCTTGTTAATTGCAGCTCAGTGGAAATAAAACCCAAAATTGTTCCATTTTTTTGGCAAAAGAATATCCCGAGAGATCCCAGAGTGATTTTATAGGATGAGTAGGGCAAGGCTAGTATGTTTTGTCCCAGCTTTTTCTTAGTGGCAACTAGCGTAGCATGTTTCGCTGTTCTGCCTAGCCTCTCAATTTTCTGAGCACCTTCCACTTCTCTCTTTCTGCAGTTCATGTCCCAGCACTGCATATACAGGTAGTCCGTTACTTACAACAGTTCATTTAGTGACTGAAGTTACAACGGCACTGAAAAAGTGACTTATGACCATTTTTCACACTTAACAACTGTTGCAACATCCCTGTGGTTATGTGATCAAAATTCAGGCACTTCGCAACTGGCTCATATTTATGATGGTTGCAGTGTCCTGATGTCATGTGATCGCCTTTTGCGACCTTCTGACAAGCAAAGTCAATGGGAAAGCCAGATTCACTTAACCATGTTACTAGCTTAACAACTGCAGTGATCCACTTAACAACTGTGGCAAGAAAGGTCATAAAACGGGGCAAAATTCATTTAACAAATGTCTTGCTTAGCATCAGAAATGTTGGGCTCAGTTGTGATAAGTACCTGTACTACCAGCATGGCATATACTATCAGCCATGAATACCCCTTGATCTTCCCTGTGCCTTCTGTTCCACCCCTTATCTCCCACTATCCTTCGCTGGCTGGATCAGCCATGGTTCAGAAGCCTGAATTTGGAATCATAAAGCCCATTTTAATCCAGATATGAACTAAAACATCCAATTATATGTTTGGGTTCAGTCATAGGCTACCTAAAACCAGCTGCTTCATGCACAGAACATGTCGCATGTGTGCTCATTGCTACTTGTATTTTACCAAAATTTATCCTGCGTTTTCTGTTCATTAGAAATGTTTATTTCTAAATCGCTCAGTAGAGCAAAATCCTATATCAGTGATGGCGAACCTTTTAGAGACCGAGTGCCCAAGCTGCAACCCAAAATCCACTTTTGTATCGTTGGGTGCCGGGTGGATGTGGCCCATTGGGTGGGCGTGGCCCATTGAGTGGACGTGGCTGCAGTGATAACGGCAGACTGGGTGGGACTAAAAAGTTCAATCAATCAATTCCAACTTTGCAATATCTTTTTGTTTCCCGCGAGAAGTTGAAATTGATTGATTGATTGAACCTTTTTTTGTTTTGCACACGGCGGCGGAGGCCTAAAGCGAAAAGGTTTTATAAACCCAGCTGAAGGCCTAGGACTGGAGCGATTGTGGGCGTGCCCACAGAGAGGGCTCTGAGTGCCACCTGTAGCACGCATGCCATAGGTTCGCCACCGCAGTCCTATATCCTAGTGCCCCACGGTCTCGCACAGTTCCTTTAATGTGGTAGGAGAAAATTATTAAATACTTTATTAAATAATCACTTGTGCCTTGTGGTTTTATATTCTTAATGACTACTTTTATAGTTTTAATAATCATTTTTATATGTTCTAATTAATTGTACACCCAGGTAACTTCTTGGCCATATAAATTTAATAAATAAAACTGATGTTAAAGTAATGAAATACAGCTTAGCTTCAGTCAGATATATATATATATATATTTGTTCTTCAGTTAATTTGGGAAATTCACTTTTTGGCATCAAACAAGTTTATATTGTTTCAATAGTGTGTTTCTGGAAACTGTATATGTTTATTAAATAAGCAAAAATAACACATGGTTAGCTCTATTTAGAGAAACACTGAATTACTACAGCATGTCTACCACAAATCCAACTTGGATTGCACTGGGCTGAACTATTTGCATTTATTATGAAAAATTCATGAAGAGCGATTGGATGCTAGCTATTATACCACTTTGAGGTTTTGACTCTCCAATAATGAAAATTCCTGAATTCAGCGAATTCAGCTCAGTGCAGAGTCTTTTTGATACCCATTCCTCCCTTGTCCCTCAAGTTTACTAGTAATTGTAGCATTTAAGACCGGTTTCCTTAATTCAACAGTGTACTGCAGATTCTATACTAAATAACTTTCTGTGTCATATTTTCAAATAATGTGTTTATAATGTTCATTTTACCTATTTTAGAAAAGAAAATCTCAATAAATGTTCCAATAGATTGCCTTCATAGTATTATATTTCTGTGAGCTTAGAATTTACAGCTCTTTTTTTCCAAGGAGTACACAGTCTAATTAATGGAGATGGAAAGAGTCCAATGAAATCTACATTGATTAAAAAAATGAAATATACCAAACCATAAATAGGCAGCAGCTGTTATCACTAGTGGTAGCCCCTTTCAGGGGCTATCATTGCAATTGCAAATGAGTTTGACTGCAAATAGCAGATTGATAATTGCTGTCTTTTTCATATTTGGACAAGTCAACTGCATGTTTAATTAAAAGTACATCTGCTTAAACAGATGCTGAATTACACTGAAAGATAACCCTATATTGGTCACTTTGTCTTTACAGCCCAAGGTAGTAACTGACACTGATGAGACTGAACTTGCAAGGCAGTTGGAAAGGTTGGAGCGTGAGAATGCTGAAGTGGATGGAGATGATGATGCTGAGGAGATGGAAGCAAAAACTGAAGATTAAATTCATTGGAATGACAAAATAGATGGAAATTATGCCTTCATATGCCTAAAAACACCTAGAGTTGACTGAGATGTCATTGTTAAAAATGCCACAGGAACAGACTTGAAATGCTTTCAAGTTTTTAATGAGACCAAATTTTGAATAGACAAGAAACCATTCGCTACAGTGGGTTGCTTGATTTTTCTCAATGGGAAGGTACTTCTCACTGAAGAGTAAAACCTTTTCCCCTAAATAATCCAAGCATACTTTGATGACTCTTCTTAAAATTTTCACATCTTATACATTCAGATTGGCAACTGGTTCACTATGTTGTATCAGTGAGTTTCTGAGGATTAAACCAATATTCTTCCACAGACTGCACTGAAGCTTTCAATAAATGTATTGGATATTTACTTGGATTTCATTTCATTTTCATTTTAAGAAATTTGTAGTGCAAAGAGCTAAAGAGAAAAGAGTGGCTTTTAGCTCCTGAAGATGGCAATTCACATGTCTTTAACCAATAAATCCTAATCTCTATATAGTTCATAATCAGTTTTCATTATACAAGTAACTTTAGTGCTACTTCATGTGCAATGTCTTGTAACTTTCAAGTCAGCAAGACTAGATACTCCTTTTTAATACTCACATTGATGAATTAATGCACTAGTCTTCTTATTTGGTTGGCTTTTCTTTTGCATTTTGAGTATGCGATGCCTTAGAACAGGGGTAGGCAACCTTGGCTGTTTTATGACTCGTGGACTTCAACTCCCAGAATTCCTGAGCCAGCATGGCTGGCTCGGGAATTCTGGGAGTTGAAGTCCACGAGTCATAAAACAGCCAAGGTTGCCTACCCCTGCCTTAGAACAAAATATTTTTTTCCCCGACTCTGCAAGGTAGACCATAACATATCTCATTTGTAGAACAAAGGAATACTGCATTCAGTTGCCTAAATAAGTTAGTTAGGAGCATGGTACATCTTGTGTTTATTTTTTGCTGGTTTGCCACATCAAACTCTCTTTCTAAATACTATCATAGTGACTTGTATGCACTAAAACTTTTATTTAATGTCATTACTTTTTTCTTAACTATTGTGCTAGTTATATAAGAATTTTCTGTTTATGTATATCAAAAACAAAAACCGGTAAAACTTCTAAACAATTACCGGTAACTATTTTTTTTCCTAATGTTAACATCAACAACGTTTTAATGGTAGTTTATAATAGTATACTTTTTTTTCCTACCACTGGGTGTCATGCAATCACAACAAACTGACTTAGTATTGCTTTAAAAGTATTCAAAATGTTGTCCTGCATTCATATTTAGTAAATCCATGCTTACTAAAGTTCTCCATATGGCCTGCTAGCTCCTTATTAGGATTCTGCATTCTTTGAGGAAAAACCAGTTCTCTCTCAAGATAAATTTTCAGAGTTGCAGGCAACTTTTGACGTCAACAGATGGTTCATTACAGCCAGTTCCCTTCCACTATGGGGGAATCTGTAGATCTAAAGATAGATAATTTGAGAACTGATTAGACCTTACAGGTATACTCTGATCTGACATCACTGTCTGAGTTTAGTTTTATATCCATACAGGTTCCTACATGTTTTCTTCCAATAGGGATATGTTTAGTGTTTGAAGAGTTCCTTGTAGCAGTAAAAACCCACATTTCAGCATTAAGTAGTATGTAGACTGAGTAACCTTCCTTGCATCTGTAGAGTGAGAAGAGAGCCATTTTCTGCAATGTCTAGGAATTTAATTATTTTTATGTAAAGTATAGGTTAACTGATAATACGTATCTGAATGCAAACCAGTATGGACATGTATATTTAAGAACTAATTACAATGTTTGCCCTGTGTATATTTTTTTTAGAGTAGCAATTTTCATACAATGGATCATTTATAAACATTTCAAGTGCTATGGAGAAATAAAGTATAAATGGGATTATCTAGATCAGGGGGTGTCAAACTGTCGGCCCATGGGCTGGATGTGTCACACAAGCCGCACTCACCCCAGCTCCGGCAAGGGGGAAAAAGTCGCGACACGTCACATGACGTGGCGAGTTTGACACCCCTGATCTAGATATTGTCAGCATTAGAAATGTCAGGACAAACACAAAAATGACTCCGCTGTAAAAGAAAACTATAAATTGAACAATAATAAAAGAACTGGGATGCAGGGAAAGATAATAGGGTAAATGATAAAAAAAGCTGTGAGATACAGATTCTCAAAAATACGATTTAAAAGGGCAAAGGTGTAAAATAAGTCCTGCATGAAACTGGAAGGCAGATCTATTTTTGATATTTATATCCCATTTTTATTATTTTTACAAATAAGGCAGTGAATATATCTCACACATTTTCTTTCTCCCATTTTCCACACAACAACCCCGTGAAATGAGAGAGTGGCTGGTCCAAAGTCATCCAACCGGCCTCCATGGCTTGAACTTTCAGTCTCCACTAGACCAAACTGGCTCTCTGGTACATCTGGCTAGATATACTCTAACCATCCATGAACTGTTAAGTAGTTAATAGACTTGAGTCTCTGGATCAGAATACAGGAGCTAGACCACCTCTGGCCTAAAAAAATAAAAGATTTACATATTAAATGCATAACAATATTTACATAGCGCTGACTCATATGTAAAATAGCAAGTGTATGAGAGTGGATTGTAAAACTCAGTCATACAGTCTCCCACCCACTCCATAATAATACTATGTCTGCAAACAGATTTGCTGGCATACTGATTTAGTGACTAACGCTGCATTGTCTATGACACAATATTAGCAAATACAGTACAGTAATCAGGAGCTATGCAAGAATTAACAATTGTTTCTTCCTACTTTCTTATCTCCAGGATCTTTTTTTTTTTTTTTTTTTTTTTGAAATCTTGCTTTGACCATAAAAGTGTTTCTCTAGTAAACAAGTACATCTTACCTGTAGTTCTGTAAGATGCTGTTGGGTATAGAGTCACTCAACACAGTCTCAAGGTAGGATACAATTTCCATAAGAAGCATCAATTTCCACCCAAACAGGAGTGTAAAATGCTTCCTCGCTGTTCTCAAAGTCTTCCATAGAAAAGGGTTGCATATATTTTGGAGCAACTTTTAGGGCTTATGAGAATGACAAAGGGAAACTGCCTACACCTCTTAGAGATACTGCATGCATATGGAGATCTTCACCGACAGGTCAATAGGATCCATCCTTTAATAAAAACCAATTTATACATCTGCATGGAAGATTTGCCTTGACTTTTAACAAATGTGCATGGATCTACTTAATAATACCCAGATAAATTTATATATTAATGTAGGCTTAACTGTTCTGGAAAGTTACAGCACATTCCTATGCATTCTTAACTAGAAGTAGGCTCAAGTACAAATGGTTTTTAATCCCCTTGCAAAAGTAAGTTGAGCAAATAGTGTACAACTTATGATGGCAGTTGGAACTGGAATTTCTATCACTTAGCAATGCCTTCGTTAAGAAAATCTCATGGCTGACATGGTAAAGCAACTTCTTGCTACCATTGATTTGGCTGGGGGGATCTGGCAAGTCCCAGGTGGCTTGCGCGCAGGCAGGCAATAAGTGGCTGTTGCTAGATGGGGAAGAGTATGCGGGAGTGTGCAAGGAAGGTGCAGCACCTCATAACCACGTGGCTGGGTCAAAGTGGGTGCGTGAGAATGCACAAAGGTAAAAGGGAGATGTGGCAAGGCTTGAGGAGGGTGCAGGGGAGTACCCAAGTGGCCAGCTTGGTGTGAGACCAGAGGGGCTGGGGGACAATGTGTGGTTGGGAATAGCTTACCCCCAGCTATCCCATTGAATTTCTGGGGAAGTCACAGGGAGGTGCCAAATGGAGATCACGTGGTTATGAGGTGCTGCATTTAGTCATAAGTGCCAGCCAGTTACCAAGCACCCAGATTGTAATCATGTGACTGCAGGGTTGCTGGGACAGTCAAAAGCCTGAGAACTGGGCATAACTACCATTTGTTCAGGGTCATTCTAATTGAATAGTTCTTGAATGAATGGTCATATGTCAAGGACTACCTGTATCCAGTCATATTGCTCAAATGCACTTTCCTTTCACAGTTCCTGGATGTCTTGGAAGCATCTTATTGTCTATTGCCAGAAGGAGAACATTTGATGCATTACCTATTTAATTTATGCTATCTTTACCCTTCTTGGGTTTTTTATTACTTGCCCATTATCAGACACAGAAGGGAGCATTCAGCCTCATGAAAGTCTCCCACTCCTGAGATAAATAGCAAACCGAAATTTTGGAAATATCCAATTACTATTTGTAACAAGGCTATGTCAGGTTTTCCTTAAAGATCTTTTTTGTATATATTTCAATTTTAAATCTGGACTAAAATGTCTGGCTATAATACAGATAGGACTACTTTGCTTTTATTTGTTGTTATTTTGGTGCCTTAACTTTTCGCAACTGTCTGGACAAGACCTCACAGTTCTCTTGGCAAGTTTTCAGAAGTGGGTTGCCATTACCTCCTTCCTGGGGGTGAAAGAGTGACTGGCCCTAGGTTACCCAGCTGGCTTTGTGTTTAAGGTGAGAGTGGAACTCATGGACACCCAGTATGTAGCCTAGTAACCACTACGCCAAACTACAGTCACCATTTTCTCCACTTTTGCAATCATTGGTTCTATTTTCCCTGTGACACAAAACTAGCTTAATCTTTGATATGTTAATTTTTAGAACCATATATCTCACTACATTATACAATTTAAGTTTCACTGCAAATAATCTGGATTCTCTGCCAATAATATGGCACCATGTGCACATAAAAATATAAATATATTTCCAACCAAGACATCCCTACAGTACCAAGTACCTCATTTGCAGCATTTGTGCATGTATCTTATATACATTTTTTTTAAAAAAAAACCCACAGCCTCTTTCACTTCATCATGTAAAAGCATCTTTTTCATACTTCCCATTAGTCAAATACACATACTTCTGTAATATTATGTAACATGATTCTTGTTACTTTTTTCTAAGCAGCTTCCACATCCTCTTTCCATATGTCTATTTTCTATCCATTATAATGGGAGATTGATCTGTCTTCTAATATTTCTTCATACATTACTACATGCTTTCCCATTCTGTAGTTGTTTTACTTCCACTGTAGTTTTACTTCAATTTCTTCCGTTCTATTTTTCCCCAAGACCCACTGTTTACACTTGCAAAAAAATAGTCTGTTTTATTTAAAACTTTTCATTAATTTTCTAAGTTTCACTAATTTCCTCAACAATTCCTAATAATCAAATAATGCTTTCAGATTTATGTTCATTATTCTGTCATGTGTACATATGAAGACATGTTTAAACCAAGGTCCCTTCCAACCCTGAAATTCCACGATTCAAAGTATTTGGAATAAATATATATTTTTCTAACAGATACTTATTGTTCTCTTTCATTCTTGTGTTTCCAAATCACCCAATACATTTTTCTGTATTGTCTCATCTCATTTCCACTCATACATTCAAAACACCTAGCACAATATTTTTCCCCTGAATTGCATTTGTTCAAATGTTGCATTGGTTTTTTTTTTCAAAACATTTCTGATTCTTTCATTATTACCCTTCACTGGAGGTAACATGCAACTATCACCAACCTATAATTTTCTACATTTCTATAGCTCCACAACAACTTAGATTCTTCCATTCTTCTCCTTTCTGACATTCATTCTAGTCATTTCACTCATAATTAAATCTATACCTTCACTTTCCTTCACATACTCATCATCTTTATCCACAACATTAGGACACCTTTACTCAGCTTTATAAAATCCTTTTTTTTCTTAATGTCACAACATACACAACATATTTTTCTTTCTTTCGTGTCATTGCTCATTCTTGCTCTTTATCATTCACTCCTTTTATATTCCAGATTGCAATCGTCTATGCCGTGTTCATAACCAGACAGATCCTTAGAAATTGATTTCCATTGCTCAGGTTGGTTTTGATCAAGGCTTTTACCTAATATTTTTAGCAAGATAAGAGAAGGTGTGGATTTAATTACCAACCAAACCATTTATATTATTCCCTGTTAAAGACCGTATTATCAGTTTTGGCATATTTTGGCCAAATTTTGTTATAGCAACTCAACCAAAGCCTAGTTTTATCCTAAGCATGTTGTTCATGCTATTCCTTACAAGCCAGGACCGTTAACCGAGAGACTGTTTTCTAAAGCAATATACTGCTGCCCACATCCCACCGACTCAGAAGTACATGCAATGTATTAACAATCAGGACAGTTTACTCTGTATCAAACCTTGGAAACTCCCGGTGAGCAAAACGTTGTAGCCTCCGGTATGTTCTTGGCTTCCACATACTGTACTACAGGGACGTCTTCCTGCGATGTGTAATCAAATGGCTGATTCATCTTACCTGAGGCACTCAATCAGTTTGAGCCTTTACAATTATAAATAGGAGCAGCCTTGGTCACCATAGGGACAGGTGCTCTCTCATTGCCAGCTCAGTGTTTGCTTTCTCTATCTTGAGTAGGGAGGGGACCAGACGTCACTCCGAAGTGGGGGTGAAGAAAGTCAGCCTGCCTCTTAAAACCTCACATTCAGAGGAAACCGATTTGCAGCTGTTTGCAAGATTCTCCACAGGCACTTTCTTCTCTTGTCCAGCATGGAGGAAGGGAGGGGGATCCTGAAAGAGGGCTTTCTAGTTAAAAAGGTAAGACTCCCTCCCACTGATCTCTGACTGGGATACTTAACTATAACATCTTGTTTAAATAATATTTATTATTTTTTAAATGATTAAAAAATAGTAATGTTCAATTGACTAGAAAGAAAGTCATAAATCTTAGAAATAACAAAAGGCTCCCTGGAAAGTCTTTCATGGTCACTAGGCAAGGATGAAGGAACTGAACTGGGATAACATGCTTTGCGAAATTTATCTCTATCCCTTCTAGCTAACAGTTCTAATTTAATCTCTAGCCCTGCCGCCTTTTTCAAATTCATGCCTCTGGATGAATGATCTTTGGGCTTGCTGCTTTTGAATTATTGTAGATCCATTGTAAGTGATGTTCAAGTTGATTTTTACATTTTTAGAAATGTAACTTTTTTTTTAATATCCTGGCTTTTTGTTTTAATCACCAATGGGCATGAAGTAGCAAGTATTTTGATGAGCTGTTTAAAGCTCAGTACATATTTCAGTAGGTGTGGTAGGAGGACAGCTGTATTGATTTTTGGTAGCAAAAATTCATAAAGAGTGTGGTAACATGTTTTCCAACTAACACATTTTATAAAAGGCAAACTTTTGTCAGCTAACTTCATCAAATGCAAAGTGCAACTAAACTGATATAGGATTTAAATTAAAATGCTGGAATGAATGGGAGAGGGAAGAGCAGGTTGGTTATGCAAATGAAGGTTACATGAGAGAAGGATCAGAAGTACCTAATCAATTAACAATTGTAATGTATTCAAAGTGCATTGTGTTTGTTGAGATCTTTTGAGTTAACCTGAAACCTTTTAACTCCTCACTTAAAGTCTCGTTTTGTTTTGTTTTTCCAAAATGGTCACTTTCAGACCTGCAATATAATCTCCTGAGAGGTTCTTTCAATAGTGACTTTTTATGACATTTTGTCATTATTGATTTCTGGCATGAAAACAGTTTTTCACTCTAACAGCATAATGCTTTAGATTCCTACAGTTTGAGCTATGCAGATGGTGCAGATGGTGCCTAATGAGAGACACTGAAGAGTTATAGCATTTTTTTTATCCATAGCAACTTTTTGAGAAAAGAAAAAAGAAAATAAGAAAAGATTACATCTGAAGGATGATCTGAACCTGAACACCTTCCACCTCAAAATAAAATTCTGTCAACTACACAGAATGATTATACAATAGGCGCCTTCTCTGAAATCACACATGGTGATATATTGTAAGAATTCAATGATTTCTCAGAGCTTTATGGAAAGTCCAAACAACATTGTGATCCATTCATAAACAGGCTGGCTTTTCCCACTGCTGCATGGTTTTCAGCCATAAATCATCCAGTGAGAATTAAGAGGGCTTCTGTTCCTACTAATCAAACAGACCTCAGACAGTCATGCTGTCTTTCCTTTAAATAAAAAAGAAAAAGAAAGAAAATGTATGACAATTCTGCATGCAGTCTTACGGCTGAGGAAGGGTAGCTATATAATGCAGCACATGTACCGGGACAAAAGTGTCATTTTTTAACAGGTATATACAGGAACATGCATGCCTGAAGTACGGTGGGAGGAGCTGTTCCTGATGATGGTGGATGAGGGTCTGAAGGTGCCACTCCTTTCTTACCTTCTTTGTTTTCCATTTCTGCTTCCAAAGCAATTCCTTTCTCTCCCATCTTCGGCACCTTTCACACATCCCTATAAGTTCTGCAAGAAGCGTGCAGCAAGGAATAGAGAAAGGGAAACACCTAGCCTTATTGCCATCCAGATGTATTGGGAGAAATAAGAATGCAATACATTTTTTACAAGGAGAGAATTTGGGATTTTTGTTCGGTTGCAGTTTGAAAAACAATGAGGAAATGCGGGCTAATATCACAAACGATATTATCATCTGGACTGTTGGTAAAATTCCATGAAGCGGGCAGGGCATGTGCACTATCAACATTTTATCTGAAAGTATTCTTTAATAGATTAAACCTAATTCTCCACCTAATTTTCAGTGAATGTGGGCTTGTTGCTTTTTTTTCTTTCAGAGTGCAATACCTCTATTATTCAAAATCTTTTAGTTTGTATTATAATATACACCACCTGATATATCAGTTAAAGATGCAAGATTGAAAAAATGGGAGACCGTAAATTGTAGTCTCACGGTAGGCAGGAAGCCAGCTGGTTGTCTCAGCTTTAGGAAGAAGGAAATGGCAAACTGTTCCTCAAAAAATGCAGTTGCCAAGAAAACTGCGGGGACTTGTGCAGACAGTAACCTAGAATCAAGACTCAACTTGAAGGCATTTTTTTTTAAAAAAAAAATAACGGTATATATTGTAAATGTGAGCAGGACAATATTGGTTATATTTATGCTATGGTTTTAATGAACTTTGTAATTTTATGAATCTGTGTTCTGCTCTAAAATACAGCTCTTATACTGCACCCATGAGTTATTTCAATAGAAGCATAAGGGGAAAATTTAAATAAGTGTAACAGACCTAGGGGGGTCTAGGATTTTGTTCAAAGTTCTATCAGTAAAAAATATATTAATGCAGTAAGTTTTGAGTTGGAATGAATAAACGTGTTCCTTTGTGTACCTTAGCATGGCAGGTAGAGATGATTTTGAGCAGCTTCAAAAACCACTGTTTTTTGTTTTGTTGTTGTTTGCAGGGTCACGTTGTCCCCAATTGGAAAACAAGATGGTTTGTTCTTCTCCAGGACAGGCTGCTCTATTATAAAGTTGTGGGAGGAAAGCAGGAGTCTTCTCCCAAGGGAAAGATTTTTCTGGATGGCTGTACGATTACTTGCCCATGTTTGGAATATGAGAACAGGCCGGTAAGTCCCATGTTGGGTTCTTTGCTTAGTTTTCTTACTGCGGTGTTGACTTTAAAATGAGAGAAAGCAATTAGGGAAGAGAACAATCTAGGTTCTGGGAATGAGTTGGCATAATATTCTGAGAAAGCTAATTTCTTTTCAAATAGGACTCCCCCCCCCCC
>NW_015386571.1:986521-990074 GCF_001527695.2 Protobothrops mucrosquamatus | reverse complement strand
CGCCGCGTTCCGGCTGAAAAAAAGCCCTGATTCTAACTAGTGAACCCAAACTGTGTAACCAGCCACTCTTTAGTCATTAGACACGATGTGCTTTAATTTAGGTTCTCACACTAACTCAGGTGATTGGATTTGATGGCCTAATCTAACTAATCTAACCAATTTATCCTAGTCTAACAGTCCTCGCCCAAACCACAAAAAAAAAAAAATCAGGCTGTTGTCTATTAGTTTAGGCTTGTTGTATTGCTTCCTTGCAATTCCTACATGTCACAGATCTGTTGGGTAATTTAGGCTTACATTTTATGATTAGTAAAATGGAAGATATAGGTAGACAACCTGATAAGTTTTGAATAGTTTATCAGTGGTTGTTTTCAAGGCTGCAAATCAGGAGCAGGGAAGGAACTACTGAAATATTTTTCTCATTCAGATTCGACTGAAAGCTATACCGAAATTTGTACGTTAACCTAATGATGTTCCTCGGATCTGATGAACTTTTCATTGTATTGATCTCTGAATGCATGGAATCCCATCTATTTTTTTATGACCTCTCTCTTGCTCATTTGGCTAATTTATTTAATGGGGTTTTTTGTTGTGCATTAGCAATGAAACTCAGTTGGAGTAAAATAGATGTGCGCTGTAAGGCACTTTCCTTTTGGGACTATTCCTGTAAACGCTACTTCTTATGCCATTCTTTTGCAGTTAGTTATTAAACTAAGGACAAAAACCAACACCGACTATTTCCTTGACTGTTGCTCTCGAGAAGAGCGTGACATTTGGGCTTTGGATATCACTGGCGCTATTCATGCTGGCAATCCAGTGCAAGTTCAGCAACTTCACCTCATGAGAAACTCCTTCAAACTTCCTACGAACATCAGTCTGAAGTATGTGGTAAATAAATTCTCAGTCTGCTTTTGCATGTTGCTGGTTTGGACTGAAAACAACGAGCACTTCTTTCTGTATGTTAGGAATGAGAAGCCGGTGGTTCTTGACACCAAGCCAAATATCTCCACAGCCACAGCTTTCCAAGCCAGTGGCAAGGGATGCTTGATATTGTAGCTCATCCACATCTGGAAGGCTATAGGTTTCCCAACTTCTCTGTACATGCACTCAAAATTTTGTGATGCATTTCCTCAGCATTACTTATCCATGAATCCAACCTAGTCTTCCATACTGTATCATGACATTTTGGAATGTGATGTAATAAAGCACAGATAATGGCCACCGGCAGTAGAGGATGGCCATCACTTGGGAGAAATGTATGAATTCCACTTGCATTTAAGCAGAACTGGATTCCAAATATTTTCTGAATATTTTTGGACTGAAAACATGTTATTAGCTGAAAACAATGGAATGTGGGTAAATTCACAAAACTGGTTATTCTGTTTGCTTATCACTGACCCTCTCTTGATTTTTTTTCCCCTCCAGTCATATTGTAGACAAAATGTATGACAGCAGCAGCGGAATTAAGATAACACCCAACACAGGACAAGGCAGCTTGTATAAAGAAAGTTTTACAGGTACACGTTGCCAACTTTGTTCTTCAATATGCTCCTGTTTAGAAACAGAACCTGCTTTAATTATCAGGTGTGTGAAAAATAATAAAGAATGCATTTTCAATTTCTTTTGTTCCACTGCTTGCAAAAAAACAGGTGGCACATTTCAGAAATTGCATAGAAATATCCGTTAGAAGATGAAACTGCCAGAGCAAGTATGTTAGTGATTACAGTGCTAAATTAAATCAGACAGATTCAGATTCATCTCCCTAATCAGTTATGAAACTCACTAGGAACTTCTGCAGAAAAAATGGAGAACTGAAGACAGCTCCACTAAGTTAATAACCATGGCAGAAAGAAGAGTCTGCAAACAGACCAGCTCTTCATAATTCTTCTCTGGACACAAAGAAGACTTGAGATTGCACATTCATACACCATACAGTTGTTTCTCAAGAGGAGATTGCAAGACAGTGGTGGGTTTAGAATTCTGGGAGATGAGAGCACAGCCATCTTGCCCAAACCAAAATCTGCCTTTTCAGAGGGATACTGAGTTAACATGTACATTCTTTGCTAATCACTCTCGGAGATTGATTGTTAACTTTTTGGCTATTAGGAATTTTTAGATTGATAAGTCTGGGGAAAAAAGGTGATTATCCTTTAGTCCTTAGCAAAAGAAATTTTGAATAAAGTTTAAGGAATTTTTTTTGTAAAACAACTCTTTTTTAATAAACACAAAAAGGATGAACTTTTCCAAAATGTTGTTTTTTGAAAATTACAAATGAACTAAGGGTCCATATCAATTTGAAATAAATGTTGGAATTAATTATAAGAATCCTTCCTTTGGGAAAATGTTTTTGTTTTGTTTTTTAATTCTTTTTTTTTAATGATCAGACTTTAAAAATTGGACAATAGAGGGAACTAGAAAAAACTAAAAATTATAATTAAAGGAGAAAACTTAAAGTTAACTTATTAAAACAGAATGGAGCAACATATTTTAACCCTGGATATACTGAAGGATATTGTTGAACAATGGGCTAAGAAGTTAATCTTAAGAGTCTCTGCCTGATACTTCTGTTGTTGTTTTTTTACTAGATATTTCTTAGGAAATTAATGTTGGCAGCAAGCGTATATCCCTACTGTTACCTAGTTTGCTTCAGTTTAAGTATTTCAGGAACAATTTGTTAAATTTATCCAGAAAGATTTTAATACATAAATAAATCTTCAAAAGGTATCAACTTTTTAAAATTTACCAGAAGGACACAGTATTGCTGTTTCCACCTTCTACCTGTCCTAGAGATCAGATAACTATGGATAATTCTTGCTTGTCTGACTAACTCCATTTCTTCCTTTCAGGCTCCATACTAGTAGACTGGTTGATTTCCAATAGCTTTGCAGCTTCCCGGCTTGAAGCAGTCACGCTGGCTTCTGTGCTGATGGAAGAAAATTTCATTAAACCTGTGGGAGTTCGCAGCACTGAAGCCATGAGGAATGGAGATTTGACTGAGCAATTTTTAGATGACTCTACTGCCTTGTATGCATTTGTAAGTGCCGCAAACTCTGAAAGCTGAATCTCCTTTTTACAGATGAGGTTCAAAAGTTAGCTGTGTGAATTTACTTTGTTCAGACAAATAGAAAAAAAAATAGGCAAGCAAATGATCAAATGATCTTGATAAAAGACTTGTACTTTGTAAAGCTTTCAATGCTTTTATCTAAGGTTATGGTATCAGTTGGACTTTGCATAGGTGTGAACAAGCCTACATAGTAAGACTTGAGATGTAATTATATCCCTGGAGAACACTGTTCAGAAGGATGAAACCTCTCCTTGGATTGTGCATTTTTGTTACTGTGATTGCTTGTCAGGATGTGCATCAGGAATAACACCCCACCAACTAAACACTGCAAAATAGCTCCTGTTGGGCACCATCTTATATTAGTAAGCTATCTTTTTATCTTTGGATAAAGATAACAACAGCAGCCATGTATTTGCAATGGCCAGCTCTGGGTTTGCCTTGCCATTTTAATTTTCCAGGATGTGCTATGAAAAATAATTAAAATGGCTGAGC
>NW_015386571.1:967774-985813 GCF_001527695.2 Protobothrops mucrosquamatus | reverse complement strand
TGTTGCTTTTGTTTTTACCACAGGCTGAAAGCTATAAGAAAAAAGTTAATACTAAAGAATATCTCAGTATTAACATACTTGAACTGAGTGGCACAATTTTAAAGCAAGGCTTTTTGATAAAACAGGTAACTATGACTTCATATTTTCAAACTAATCACAGGGTGGGAATGAAGCAATTTTTATTGCTGTCTTCTAAAGCTCTTTTTGAAATGGCATTTTAATAGGGAACCCTCACAATTTAATTAATGTACAGTTATCAAATTAACTAACACATGAACAAGACTTAGATGGTAACTAATTGAAACTCCGCCCGCTAAGTTTCTGTTAAAAAGAAATGTTAGAAATGGAGAATACAGAGAAGCAATCTTCTACCCATTATGTGTGACTTAATGAACACATAGTTTTTCTTTCAGTCTGATACAGAAAATGACACCCAAGCATCATTGTCTAGTTTTTAGCATAGCAAATTGTTTTTTCTACACAGCACAGTTTACACCAGAAGGCAGGCCCTAGGATCACACATAACATCTGAAAGCTTAAGGAGTGGCCCTTACAAGCCACTAAAACGTATTTATAAATTGTAATTTGTAATCTGACAGGCGGGGAAAATTATTCAAATACATGGCTGGAGAACAATCTTATTTAATTATATTTATTTTTTTTGTTAAACATAATTAAATAAAATCTAGTCTTATTATGAATTCATCGGTTTGGAGAATGCAAAGGCCCTTGAAATATTTTAGGCACCCCTGATCTACACTCATTCAAACAACTCTAAGGATTATGGTGTTTCCTCACACATTTCAATATATCAAATATTTTTAACCATTTCATTTATGGCGGCTTCTCGGTAATAGTAAAATCAGTAGGTCAACTGTGCTCTACTGCCCCTAACTGACCTTCGCTACCTTCTTGTGGTCTCACAAGGTAACTGCTACACCCAACCTCCAGAAGAAGGCCTTGAGTGCCAGCAGCTGCCTCACAGAGCCAGGCCAGGGACAGGAGGGCAAAGATCATGGAGTGCAAGGGAGCAAAAGGACCAGGGAGATAGCTGGATGGGGCTTGCTGAAGCATATCCTGCAATCTCAGATGCAAGGGGAGGGGGCTACCAAGTGCCTGAATTTTTATCCTGTGACTACAGAGGCACTCTAACAGCCCTAACTCTGGAGTCCAGGTATAAGTATCATTTAAATGGTTCCTGAATGAATGGTTGTTAAGTGAGGACTACCTGTATTATCTCTCAGCTTGTCTTCCCAACTATGGCTGCTTCTGCAATGATAAAAGGGGGTAAACAGATAATGCAATATTCTTTCTCTAGTACTGACAATTATGAGAGATCTGTGTTTTGGAGAAAGAAAACTAAATTTGTTTCCCAACTTTCAGGGGCACAAGAGGAAGAACTGGAAAGTCAGGCGCTTTGTCCTGAGGTCTGATCCTGCTTTCTTACACTATTATGACCCCACAAAGGTGAGACAATAGCATTGCAATGTTCAAACCTCCCTGCATGTGTGCCTTTGGGGAATGTCCTCCCCCCCCCAAAAAAAAACCTGCCTTAAGACTGTTGCTGATGGGTAGGAAGAATGAATTCTGCATGGATTTCAGTAAGGCTGGGGGCAGATCCCTTGAGATCTCTTCCCACTGCATCCTAAATGGTCCACATACTTATAGTAGATCTTGAGTAGTTTGCACTGTGCTGCATTTTAAAAAGTAGCCTAATATAACACATTTACATTGGGAACAGATATTCCTTGTGGCTATTGTTTTCTGTCTTTGAAAAAAGTACACATTTAGGTTTTGGGATGGGACAAGTTATGTTTTGGAATTTCAGCAAGATACTTACTGCTGAAGGGTTTTTTTCCCCCTCTGTGGGCACATGCGCCATCGCCCCAGTCCTAGGCCTTCAGCTGAGTTTTATAAAACCTTTTCGCTTTAGGCCTCTGCCGCCGTGTGCAAAAAAAAAGGTTCAATTAATTAATCAATTTCAACTTCTTGCGGGGAAAAAAAAGATCTCGCAAAGTTGGAATTGATTGAACCTTTTAGTCCCACCCAGTCTGCCGTTACCACCGCAGCCATGCCCACCCAGTTGGCCATGCCCATCCAATTGGCCACGCCCATCCGGCACCCGACAATACATGTGGGTTTTGGGTTGCAGTTTGGGCACTCAGTCTGTAAAAGGTTCGCCATCACTGCCCTATGCAAATATGGTACATACAGGAGTCCTATCTCTTTTTTTTTTTTTACTCTAGTTAGAGAATGAAAATCAATTCAGGAGAAAAATAGGTTTGATATAAAATGATTTTTAATATTATCCAGTTTAGAGTTCTATATCATTATTCAACCATTTTATTAAGAAGTGTTAGGAAGATTTTGCTGATTGGAAACCACCCAGAGTTGGATATAAGATGGGCAGTTATATAAATGTTTTAAAATAAATAAACTGTGTTTATCAGAGCCATCTGAGGACTCTGGTTAGATCTCAGGTCATTTCTGGAAGTCTGCAATTCTACGCTGCTTGTGTTTGGGATCTGGGCAAACTCAACTATGTGTGTTTGAAGCCAGAATAAAACATGATGTCTCACTTAATGATCACTTTGCTTAGCAACAGGGCTGCTTGTCCCAGTTCTGGTCATTAAGTAAGGTCTACCTGTAGTCATGTATTTTAAATATTGTGCAACTCTCTGAAGCTTGTGGACAGACCTTTGTGCAGGAAGTCTTACCTTACCCCAACTCCTAATTCCTAGCCATCAGCTGGCCCTAACAGGTATTTTAAAGAGAAAATGTAGCCTCACTCCCAACTCCCAATCCACTCTCAGATTTTGCATATGATAAAATAGCTACACAACACATCAAGATTGGAGCCAGATGGGGAGAGGAACCTACTGTAAGGGATTTTTAACGTTGCCTTGTGCATAGGTGGTAAGAATTTCTCTTTCTCCAGAACCATAGTGATAGTTCAGGGCATGGCTGTGATTTTTTGCTACTTGTTCTCAGTGTTGTGAGTCAGCAGAAGAGAAATTAAGTCCAGACTGTCTTCAGATTACTTTTTAAAGGATTGAAAAAGTAGAATTGTTGGCAGCATAGGAGTGCCTTTAGGCAGTGTAAAGTGTTCGTGAAAGTGCCATTTAATCCCCAGGTTGTCGAAACCCTTTAATCACCTGCAGAGATTATACCTAAGGCCTAATGTGCTGCTGCAAGCCTAAAGCTGCTGCTATTCTCAACTTGTGGAAACTAAAATCTGAGACAAAACATTGTCTCTGCTTTTCAGTTTCAGTTTCTGCAAGTTGACAAGGGCGATCACTTTAAGATGGTATGAATCACATGTGGCAGAGCTTAGATGGCAGTGTCCACATGCTAACATTACCATGGTTTAGCATGTCATGCAACACATAGCTACTTTAGCACTGTCTCTTTAAATAGCTATTACAGTCAACAGTTGGGAAAGGATTGTAGAGCATCTCTTTAAACGGAAGCAGACTCAAGCAAAACTTCCCTTGCTTTGTGTCAAATTTGTTGGAGGGAATGTAATATTTTATTATATTTGCTTTACTCACATTGGTCCACTTTTTTTTTCCTATAGGAAGATAACAAACCAGTGGGGGGATTTTCTCTCCGTGGTTGCCTTATTTCAGCACTGGAAGACAATGGAGTCCCAACAGGCAAGTTATTACCTTGCAAGATCCATTCTTACTGCTCTTTTGATAGGTTTTTTTTTTGTTCATTGAGAAAGATTAGAGTGGTCCTTCATTATTTGCAGGGGCATTAGACGCAGCCCCATTCCCCTTCTGCTGCCATTGTCTCATTTCCAAACCATGAGCTACACAATCTTATCCCACTATTTTCTGTACTACAAAATACAGGATAAGCACAAAATACAGAAGAGCAAATGGAATCAGGATTTTACCAACAACTCTTTTAACACCCAGCAAGGCCTACTTCTGCCAAGGAATGCTTGTGATAAAGAGCTCCTAGAGCCCATCTAATGCATCAGATTTTCTGCTAGGGCCAGTTCTTAAATGATGGAGAAGAAAGGGGCGGGCTGTATAAAATATGCAGGATCCACACCCCGACTTCCTCCAGTTTTAGCCATATTATACATGAAAAAGCCACACCCTTCTCAAAGCTGTAGCAAAAGTTGTCTAAAAGGTAAAAGGCCAGCCCCCCTCTCTCACACTTTTCTTTAACTTAAACACCAGTAGGATAGCTTAGGGGAGGGCAAACACAGCAGAAATGACTGTGATTTTTCTTCAGAAATGAAACACTTAAGCAACCTTATTCCCAGGTGGAATATAATAGATTCCCAAAAGAAGCACTGCTTAGTTGCTCAAATGGACCTTAAGATTTTCAGAAGTGGTTTGCCATTGCCTCCTTCCTGGGACTGTGAGAGTGTGACTGGGTCAAGGTTACCCAGCTGGCTTTATGCCTCAGGCAGGACTAGAATTCACTGTCTCCCAGTTTATAGACTGATGCCTTAAGTACTCCACTAAACTGGCTCTCTTTACAGTTAGTCTCAACTTACAACCACAGTTAAGTCCAAGTTTCTATTGCTAAGCAAGACAGTTTTTAGGGGAATTTTGTTCCATTGTAGGACCCTTCTTGCCACAATTGTTAAGTGAATCACTGCATATGTTAACTTAGTAACACAGTTGTTAAGTGACTGGCTTCCCCGTTGGCTTTGCTTGTCAGGAGGTTGCAAAAGGTGATCACATGATCCTGAGACACTGCAACTGTCATAAATATGAGTCAGTTGTCAAGTGTCTGAATTTTAATCACATGACCATGGGGATGCTGCAATGGTTGTAAGCGTGAAAAATGGTTATAAGTCCGTTTTTTGTGCTGTTGCAACTTGGAATAGTCACTAAACAAATGGTTGTTAAGTTGAAGACCACCTGTATGTTCTATTAAATAGCTGCTCTTTTTTTCCTTTGCAGGAGTGAAAGGAAATGTTCAGGGCAACCTCTTCAAAATTATTACAAAGAATGACATTCACTACTACATACAGGCTAGTTCCAAGGCAGAAAGAGCTAACTGGATTGAGGCCATCAAGCCACTAACATAGGAGATGTACCAAAGTGCATTTATGGGACAGCATAATACCGTATCTGGGACATTAAAAGGGGCTGCTTTTTGAGATTGCTGGCTGAGTTGTTTTAGCCTGGCATGATGTTAGCACCTGGCAGTGTCTATTGTATTTAGGCTTTTTGTCTGAAACAAGGAAGCCTATGATGACATATCCACTTCATCAGAAGTTCCGCAAATTTTGACAATATGATAACATGTTGATTGCCTGGCACCATTCTTCAGTTTGGTATATGCTATCTCACACCTCCATTTGAAACAGAACTACATTGGCTACTGAGGAGAAACTAGCAAAACCAACATCCTGGAACCAAATCTGGCCCTTTCAAAATGATTTGATGCAAGTTCCTTAATCTACTGTATGTTTTTATATGTCTCTATACTTCCAGATCCTATTTCACTAGTGGGAAGCTTCAGGGATTACAGCATTATTCAGGAAGGTGCTGGAGACCAAGAATGTTGCTGTGATACAAGAAAGCTTAGTATTTACATATTAAGACAGGGAGAAATTCACCATATTAATATTACCATTTCTAACTTATAGTGCCCAGGATATCCTGAGACAACAAAATTGCTTTTTGCCTCCTGTTCATATCCAGTCCCAGCATGATTTTGATCAATTATGTTGTCAGTCTAACCTGTCCTACAGGATTCCTGTAGTGATAAAAATAGAGATGAACTGAACAGCTATCGGGGACTACATAGAGTTCTTTGGAAAAGGGATATTTCTATGAAATATACTGGGATGAGAAGTCTCACATGCTGAACATACAGTGTAGCCCACACTGCTGCTGTTCTCATAGGGTGGAAGAGGAAAAATGTCTTAAGACAAAATGCATATTTATAATCTGAGATAAGGCATGCAAATACTTAGAGCTGGTGTTAGAAAGATCAGTTATGTTTTTACCATCAGTTTTTACATGCTGCCATGTTTCATTCCCTCCCCCCCGATTCCAACTCCATTCATTGTATATTATCCTGCATGAGTGTAAACACTGAATAGTGACTTAGATGTTCGTATTTTTATTTTAAAAATAAACCAATTTTTTTACTCTCGTATTCCTTAGCTTCCTAAAATTTCTTTTTAAAAAGTAACCATTTGGGGACTCTGAGATCACAGTAATTGAAGGCATCTTGAGCAGTGCTAGGTTAAAACGTTGGGCAAGTATACCATATACTTCAAAGCTTGGTCAAATGTTCCAGAATAAAGAATTCTCAAATAAAATTCCTTCTCTCTTAATTCCAATAAAGCCAAATTATCTCGTTCTCTTTCCAAGTCTGTATCTACAACTTCTGTCTTACCCTCTAGAATTTCCACTTTGTCATTAGTTTTACCTCTTTCGACATTTTTTTTACGCAACTTTGTTCTTAACTTCTTTCATCTCTTCATTTTTACAAGCCTTTAATCCATTCTTTTACAAAAACTGTTAATTTAGTATCAAGTGATTCAGTTAACTTATTGCCTAATTCCTCAAAGTTTCTGAACTAAATCTGGTATAATTCCTCTCTCTGCAAGTTGCTCTAATGAACCTCCCCTCCCCTCTGCTCCTCTCTGCTGAAATCTTTTCCACTACCAGAGGTTATTCCACTAATGCCTGGCATCACTGAGATCTAATGTATATCATCAGGAATAGCTGCTGAAATTGGGTATGACTAGTTTAATGAAGAGAAGGATGAGGGGTGACATGATAGCAGTGTTCCAATATCTCAGGGGTTGCCACAAAGAAGAGGGAGTCAAGCTATTCTCCAAAGCACCTGAAGGCAGGACAAGAAGCAATGGATGGAAACTAATCAAGGAAAGAAGCAACCTAGAACTAAGGAGAAATTTCCTGACAGTTAGAACAGATAATCAGTGGAACAACCTGCCTCCAGAAGCTGTGAATGTTCCAACACTGGAAGTTTTAAAGAAAAGATTGGACAGCCATTTGTCTGAAATGGTGTAAGGTTTCCTGCCTGAGCAGGGGGTTGGTCCCTTCCAACATTATTATTATTATTATTATTATTATTATTATTATTATTATTATTATTATTATTATTATTATTATTATTATTACTACTACTACTACTACTACTACTACTACTACTACTACAAATACCCATGGACAAAATGGTATCTATGTTAAACAAGAGGGAGGAGTATACGCATATGTACAAGGGAATATACAAGAAGCACTAAATATTTAATGGAAGGTATTAGTATTAGAGTATTAGAAAGTTATTAGTTATTATATCTACAACTCAGTATATTTCAATACACTGTATGAACATGCATTTGTATTTTTCTGTCTTTCTGATTGGCTTTTTACTCTGTAGTTATAGGTTCTAAAAAGTCTGTTACAAAGGAATAAAAAAAAACCTAAGATGGACCTTGAACCAATCCATATTAAAAGAGAAAGAATTTATAGAATTAGCAACAAAAGAAATGCAGCTTTTTTAAAAGAAAATAAAAAAGAAGATACATTACAAAATGTATGGGATACAGCCAAAGCATACTTTAGAGGTATAGCTATGGTGAAAAAAAACAAAGAAAAAAGACAACAATATATACTATTAAGGGAAGAATTTAAAAAACTAGAATTAGAATTACAAATAAATCCACAAAAGAAAATACTGAAAAGACAAATGGAAATAATAAAACATAAATTTAATAGAATCAGAAAAACTGGCACAGCAAATTAAAAGAGCAAAGCAAAACTTTTTTGAAAATGCAAATAAACCAGAAAGATGGTTAGCTTACAAACTAATGATAAATAACTTAGTAGATGAAAAAGGCTGTTTACAATTTAAAAACGAAGTAATAAAAAGATAATTAAAGAATATTATGAGAAACTATGATCTAGAAGAAATTTCATGGGAGAAAACGATTCAATATATGGGAAAAAATAATTTACCAAAAATCTCAGAAAACTTTAAAACTATGTTAAATGAGAAAATAACGATGGAACTGACAGAGGCTATAAGAAGACAAAATAATGAAAAAACACCGGGACCAGATGCGCTCGCGGCAGAGTTGTACAAATCTCTATAAGATACATTACGTGTACCGTTGAAAGATATGTGTAATGAACTTTTGTTGGAGGCTAAACTCCGAAACACATGGACAGAAGCAAATATTATTTTGATACCAAAAGAGGACTCAGATCTGACACAGATAAGAAAATTACAGACCGATATCATTACTAAATGTGGACTATAAAATATTTACTTCAATGATAGCAGAGAGACTGAAAAGATTTCTAACTGAATTTATACATCCAGATCAAAATGGATTTCTACCAAAGAGACAAATAAAAAATAATTTAAGAGTTATAAAGGACATATTGGAATATTATGAAGTGCATCCATGGAAACAATTGGCATTAGTATTTCTAGATGCTCAAAGGGCATTTGATAATGTTTCCTGGAAATTTATGACTCAACAACTAAAAATAATGGACTTTGGACAAAATGTTATAAATATGATTACAACAATATATTACAAACAGCAAAAGAGATTGTAAATGGAGATTATACAGAGAATTTCAACATAAGAAAAGGCACAAGACAAGGATGTCCACTATCTCCATTGTTATTTATTTTAATTTTGGAAGTTCTAAATAGAAATATTAGACAAGACCCAGAAATAAAAGGTGGCACTTGCCACCAGCAAGACTAGCAAAAATGTTTAAAAATATGTCAGATAGATGTTGGAAATGTAATCACAAATCAGGTACATATTATCATGTATAGTGGACATGTGTTAAAGCAAAGAGATATTGGACAAAAATACATACTTGGCTAGAAAAGATGTTGGGAAAACATGTAGATTTTATACCTGAACTTTTTTATTAGGTATAATGCCAGAAAAGCTTGACAAACAAAGTATATACTTGATTTTACATGTGATAATAGCGGCAAGAATCATATTCACACAATATTGGAAAAATGAAGAAATACCACCAGAGGAAGAAATAATTAAAAAAATACTAGATTGTGCAGAAATGGATAGACTTACTTTGAAGTTGAAAGAAAAAGAAGAAACAGAATACTATCAAACTTGGGACTTATTTTATCAATGGCTGGAGAAAAGAATAAGGGATTAGGAATTCAATTTGTATTAGTAAACTAGCTGTACCCGGCCACGTGTTGCTGTGGCTCAGTCTGGTTAAATCGTAGCGTGTGTTGCTTTTACGTCCAACAGATGGCGCTGTTTTTCAAAAAAAGCATGTTTTACCTGTCACAGGTGTGACATCTATATAATATAGGTATATAGGTATATAAAAACATGCGCGTATTCGAATGCAACATTGTGTCAAAATTTCAAAGCAACCGGTGAAGAACTTTCGGAGATTTAAGATTTTGAACAAACGAACATTTACATTTTTATTTATATATAAGATGATATACTCAGACAACACGTTTGTTGAATAAATACTTTTGAATTGTATTAAAAAATCAATAAAAACTTTAGAAAAATAAAGTCTGTTATATATGTTACTTTTTACAATACTACACACACAGAGAGAGAGAGTGGGGAGGAAGTATTGCACATATAAAATTGTATGAATATCCGTAGTCTATTTTTAAATGTTAATCTTGCAGATTTGCTAACCACCCTAGAAAGGACTCTGTTCTGCTTCATTGGAAACAACTTTAAAAGGAACATTAAGAGGAAAAGGGAGTTGCTTTTGGCTGAGCATCTTTGAGTGAGCATGTTTTCCAATACTGATGTCAACACGTACCTCTAAATTTTCAAAAGAATTGTTTTCTGAGTGTTCAGATCCTTGAAGTGATATAGTAAAGCTATTTTAGAATATCTCTAAACTTATCAACGGCATTGCTATTTCATTTGACTGTTTTTGAGTTATAGTCAGACCACAGATTTGTACAAAGACATTATTTATTTCACTAAAATTATTATAAGAGTGCCAATT
This sequence comes from Protobothrops mucrosquamatus, assembly GCF_001527695.2. Taxonomy (NCBI): domain Eukaryota; kingdom Metazoa; phylum Chordata; class Lepidosauria; order Squamata; family Viperidae; genus Protobothrops; species Protobothrops mucrosquamatus. Next base: position 975,824 of record NW_015386571.1, on the reverse strand, counting down.
TTATCTTATTCTTTGGCTAATTATCTTCAAAAGATGGAAGTTGCATTTTTTATAACATCTAAATGCTTGCTCTTTATTTTTTTATGTGACTTATATTCTGCCTTTTGTGCAGGAGCTTGAGGCAACACCCATGCTTTGATTTCCCTCCCTCCTTAGTAACAACTGTGTAGGATAGGCAGGGCTGAGAAAGAGTGATTGAATTTTGTGTAGAAAAACCATGTGTAGATAATGTTGGGGGAAAAAACATCCCAGTTAACACAGTAGGAGCCTGGGCTTCTAAGAAAGGATGCTCTCATTTGACAAGTCTGGATAAAATTATTTTGGCAGATTGATAGTAACCATAAATAGGATAAAAATATTTGATTCTTGTAGCACAAGCTAGATTCAGCACTGGAATCTACTCTTCAAATCAAATGTTTTTTGCTAAGAGAATTCCTGATCTTAATGGGAGAGAAAGGTGAGGTGAAGTTCAGTGCAAGAGAAACATATTGCTTTGAGTTAAATAAAATAGAGATAATTACACACAATTATTTTATTTTCATTTTTTTCAACATGGCATACAAATTTACCTGGGAACAAGCTCCAATGAACATAGTGTAGCTTACTTAACATTTTTAAAAAAAATATATGCTGAAAACATCTTTTGCATATAACTAGTTGTCTTCCTTTTAGAAATTAATATAAAATCTCTGTACACCTGCAGCTCTCTCATCCAAAAGGTTGCAATCAACAGTAACAGAATAGACCTGCAAGACTCCCAGAATTGTGAGCTAAAGTAAAAAATAATATTTAAAATTTGTTGCGGGGGGGGGGGGGAAGGGGAGGAGAATCTTAAGAAAACATAACAGACAAACATTTCAAGAGGCATACATAAAGGCAAAGAAAGGAAAGAAATGAAGAAAAAGCACTTTTGCCATAAAGCAGTAATGATATGGAATTATTTATTACAGAGATGGAGAATTTATTACCCTCCAGACGTTGGGTTAAAACTCCTAGTATCTTTTGTAGTTAGTCATTTTGCCTAGAATTGCTGAGTGTTGTAGATCAACATTGGGAAGGGCATTTTTGATTTATTATTTTCTTCAAGCCACCTTGGTAAGCTTGAGGTCGCCTGAGATTTGCAAAATAGTCATCCTTTGCATGGGCTGCACGCGGTGACTGAAACTGCACAACTGACGCCCATCAAGCAGGATTCGGATTTGCTGATGTTCACATAAAAGTTCCATCTGAAAATGAACAAAAAGGCTAAAGAAATTGCTGGAACGTTGGCATGCAAACACCTCGCAGATAGTTAAATGAGATTTCAAGCAAGAACACTAAGATGTCAATATTTACTGATCTCCCAGGATGTAAGATTTGGGTCATATATATACAAATGCATCATCACCAAGTACTCTGAAAGATTACCAGTTGCCCTAAACAACAGGCTGGGAACTATTGGTCAGGTTTCCATTCTTCTTGCTCCTGTAGAACAGGGCTTTTCAACCAGTGGTACGGGTACCACCTGTGGTACATTGGCACCTGGCAGGTGCTACGCGACCATCCTAGAAAAGTGGTAGCAGGGGAGGGTAATGAACTGAACCAGTGGCAGCACCGCACAAGCCTGAGCGAGAGATGGCTGGAGCTGCAGGGCTGTCAGGGCTCAGCGGAAGCGCCAGGATTAGTGCTTCTTCGGGACTGTCAGGGCTCAGTGGAAGCGCCAGGATCAGCGCCAGGCTCCAGCTGGAGCTTGGCGCTGATCCTGGCACTTCTGCTGAGCCCAGAAGAAGCGCCGATCAGCTGGAATGTTGCAGCATCTCCAGGGTCTTGTGATTTACATTCAGATGCTTGGCAACTGAGTCCTGTTGGGAGAAGGGCGGCATATAAGTTCAATAAAAATAAATGACAGTCACAGTGTCCCAGGGTCATGTGAAGTGACCAAAACCTGCTGCAACTATCCAGGAGACGGGGGGAATAAAAACCAAACACTTCCCCACCCACCCCACTGCCAATCCTCAACAGAAATGCTCACAACAATGAAGACCTCGGACAGGAGGAAGAGCACCACTGGGTGGGCAGGCAGGTGTCTTGCTCGGCTATGCCTTGGGGGGCACTTTTTCAGTGCCATTGTACCTTTGAACAGTCACTAAGCGAACTGTTGTAAGTTGAGGACTACCTGTACTTTATCACTTTTTTCCTTTTTTTTTTTTGGTCATTAAATTTTTGACACCTTGCTAGGCGACTGGTGGTACTCGGATATTGCCATATCCTAAAAATGGTACAATGGGTGAAAAGGTTGAAAAGCCCTGCTATAGAAAATTAAAGCAGAAGGCTATGTTTTGTATGAATGTGATCACAAATGTAGTCTCTCCAGGTTAAAGCATGGTGGGCAACTTTTGTTTGTTTCTTTGTTTATAAATTTTACTTGCTGCCCATCTTGTATCCAATGTCTCTGGGCGACTTACAGCGTAACTTCCTTGCAGCTTGGGACTACCCTTTTTTGGTCAATATTTTTGTCCTGATTTATAGCTTTTAGAATTCTTGCCTAGTGAAATGTCAAAGGATTCGAAGAGTGGAGAATGTTGCTGCTAAAGATTTGGAGGATTGTCAGTTAATGGGAATTAGGTAACATAGTTCCCCCCCCTTTTTTTACAACCCTTTAATCCTGTTATTCAGGGTGGAATTGGGGCGTCTGAATGGAATTCACAGCAGATCTCTTTGTGCCCTGATAGAGATACACCTGCTGCTACCTAGTACTGAACCCTCAATCTTCCAAGTGGGAGGTGAGCATCGTCATCTCTAAGCCACCTCACCGGTCAGGAATTAGGCAACATAGTTTGCCACTCATTAGAATGTGCAATACTTCAAATCTGAAGGTAAAAAGAATCTTCGGAATACATGGGGGCACAATGACAGGGAAAGGTCCAGCTGCTTTAAAGAGCTGACGTTTGATGCTACGGTCACCTATTTGCCTTTGAATCTTTGAATCCAACGCTATGCACAGTCCTAAGATGTGTGTGTGTGAGAGAGAGAAAGAGAGATTGAGAGAGAGATTGAGAGAGAGAGAGAGAGAGAGAGAGAGAGAGAGAGAGAGAGAGAGAGAGAGAGAGAGAGAGAGAGAGAGAGAGAGAGATTACCTTAAATGAGTCCTCTGCTGTAAATGGGAAGTAGGGAATGGTCTTTTCCTCCTTGCCCCATTTCCCAGCAATTTGCGAATTCCGCACAATGGATTTCTCACTAAAGCTGACTACAAGTAATAATCCAGTATCCCTGGTTGTGTGATCATCCTTGGGGTCACAAAGCAAAGCCACTGAAAAACTACAAGAAAATAATATGCATAAAGGAACTACAGATTTTAACAATGCAGGAGCATATGATTTATAAAGGTATTTATATGCATATGATTTATAAAGGTATTCTTTCTCTCTTTCACTTTCTCCTTCCTAATATTCCATGCAACACATTATCACCAGGCTCTAAGTCTAAGGGATGTGCAAAACATTAAAAACAATCTGTACAATAAAACACCATAATTGCCCTAGAATAAAATAACAGCTCAAATATAAAGAATCTATAAAAGAAGAAGCATCTTCCCAACCACTAAATTTTGAAATTCCACCCCAAATGTTTTCCAACCATGTGCACATAGTCATTTATTTCCACAATAAGTACAAATATAATGTACTCAACCAGCAATAAAAAAAGAAATTATATTTCTCCTAACTCATCCTGTTAGTATAATACTAAAAAGTGAATGAAACTCATAGCCCAAAAAATGATTAAAGTTAGACAACAAAAACTTGCGCAGATGGTTCCAGATCAAGATCTCCGAGCAACACTAAGCAAAATTGCTCAGTTATTTTTACTTAATTTTTGGGTGAATATGAAAAGAAAATAGATGGAAAAAAATAGTTGGAAAAAAACAGGAAATTAGAAATGGAAAATAAAGAAGGCTCATTACATATTTATTTGCAACATTGTTTGGATTACGGTATCTGTATAATTCTATAAATCAGACAGATTACAAGTTGCACAATAAAAACTGAATGGTATAAAAGTCATGGGATGGTGGTGTCATTTTGGATAATATGATATAAATCTGACTTTTGATGTAATAAAAGCAGAAAATAATTCATCTGCTACACCTACTCGAAGTATTTGAAAAACATGTATTTGTGGGCTAACAGATTTTGGCCGCAAAAAGTCAGACAAACACTGAAGGACAGCAAAGCTTTCTCAAATACTTTAAATCAGTGGTTCTCAACCTTTTCTTCACAACGGACCCCCTTTAAATATCTTTTGTGGCCAAGACGTAACTCAAGATTTAAATCATAACATTTCTTCAAACCTTCGCAGACTCCTTTGACAACGATGCACACACACACCCCTGCTTTAAATCTGTCTGATAAGGAGCTGGATTCTTGCAGACCAAATCTAGTAATACTAGTGGTATTATGTTAGTCTGTTGAGAAAAACCAACAGAATCCACAGCATCCTATCTGAATCCATCATAATCATTTTACGTAATAATATTACATAAAATTATATTATTGATGATATATATTTTGATCAAAAGATCAAACACATCGTTAATTCCGTAACCTGTTCTTTGGTCCTCTGACACTTAAGATCAGGAAGGAAACCGTCTTTGGTCGACTAGTGCGAAAATCGGGTTGAGTGGAATGTCCCGACAACGTAGAAAAATAGGAGAGAGCATTATGTATACTGCCTTAAGTTGCACAAATACAGATAGATTCTAAACAATATTTCAGATGCATCTGGAGTCTCAATGATACGTAAATTGAGGAAGGAAATAAAAATAATAGAGAGTTTAGAGGAAATTAAATGGAGAAAAAAATAAATACTGGCAATTACATTAACAGACACAATCGACAAAAAAGGTGTGGGTGACAAAGGAATTCTGCCATTGTTCAGTTTATTAACCAGTGGAATGTCATTTTAAATGTTATTCCAATTCAAGCAAAATGATCCTGCTGGTCTTTTGTAAGGCCTTAAAGACATGGTTCTTGTTACCAAGCTTGGGGATCCAGATATGTGGCAGAGACCATGCAATGGTTGTATTGATTTATTGTGGGTTGTTCTGCTTGTACCTTGGCTGCTGATTATATGTGTGTTGTAATTGTTATACATTTTTATGGTGTTTTAACTGTTGAGAGCCACCAAGAGTTATGAATTTGAGAAGGATATAAATCTACATAAATATAAATTGAATGAATGAGGAATGAATGAAAATGTATTTTCTTGCTGTAAAAGTGAACAAGGCAGAAGAATTCAGAAAATGAAAAAAATCAAAAGGCGGAAAACATGTACATACAAAATTCATTCATACATGTACTGTATATGATGGCATCCAGGATACCTTTCCCAAATGACCTCATTGTCTCCCAATTATTTGGAAACCTCTGATCTAATCCAATGTTCTACTCAATGCAATATTTACAACCCAGAATGCATCTTTTCCCCCCATTTTTCTCCCACTGGGCTCAATTTGGAAGTTACATTACAAAAACTAATTGTTTGAAATAAAATGCCTTTTTATTCCACATTTCTTTTTATGTTCTCAGAGAGAAGGAAAGAGTCTTTTTTATCAGAGACTCCAACAATCAGTCTGCCTCTCTTTCAAATCATGTGCTTTGACTCTAATGGGCAATTTAACTGCAGCTCAAATACCTGGTTACATACCTACCTTTTCGGACTAGGATATATCATGCCCATGATAGTGATTTTCATAGTTGGCCTCAGTCCACCCTTAATTTCACCGGCATATTTCTCTACCTGAATGTGGTTAAAAACATTCTAAGCATGTGGTTAAATATGACCTCTACAACATTAAAAAAATTACTAAGATTCTGAGCATTTTGATAATAGCTCTAACAGTCTACAAAAATGTTAAGCTCTCTTTTGCTACTTATTCAAGTCAAGGCTAAAAAAACATCCCACAAGGAAGGTTTGAATTTGGATTCCTGCGTGGGGCATCTGGTTGAAATCAGTATCCAACACTAGAATTCTATAGTACATAATGACATGGAAAACTAGGCAACAATTACAATCATGTTCATTATTAACCTACAAACCTATCTATGCAATGATTACGGTATTTTCCTAACTGTAAATGCTTTCAAACTCTGCCTGTTTTTCTGAAAATCCACAGAATAAAAAGGAAAATGGAAGGGCAGCTCAGTTTTGTGAAATGGATTTCATTGAAGTCTACTTTAAGTAAACTCAACACTCTAGAACCCTTATATTTTTAGGATGATTTGCTGGAATATAGCAGAACTTAGGTGATATAATGGGAGGCCACAGCCCTGGAGCAATTTCTGTGATACTGCATGTTATATACAGGATTTCATTGCATACTAATTATATTCCCCAGGTTTCCCCAGGTTTGGTAAATCAAGATTACAATCTATTCTCTACCTTCTGTTCAACATGTTTATTACTATATTGCAGATCTTGTTCAGCAATGGAAAAACACTGATCACAGTATGGAGAGATATTTTCTAAGTATTTCGCATGAATAAGTGCCAGGGATATATGTCTATTCTGTATACACTCCTTCCCTATACAAATACAAATTATTCATACACAAATACTGTATATAAAATTAATCTGTATTAATCCCCACATATATAAGAAATTCTCATTTACTTCAGTACTTTGCAAAATCTATAGTTCTAAATGTTTATCATAACCGTGCATACTTTGTGATTCTCCCTGGCTATACTGAAGCTCAAATGATCTCACAAGCGAACACTACTTCAGGCTATGCAAATTTTCCTGTTTCTTAATTTTGTCAGCCCTTTCGATAAAATAATTATATCAAGAAGTAATTTTAATCAATTTCAATTTTAAAACACAAGATAATTCATGCAAGGAATCAATAGCAGTTTTTCTCTGGTTAGTTTAAAGTTGATGAAAAAAAAACTTTTTTTATTTACCCTTCTCTTTAAACAAATTTACTCAGAAGTAGGTATTGTTCTGTTTTGTTTACTTACATTTGTGCACCTGTCATTTTCTGTCATTTTTTTACTTGCTCTGTTCCTTAGAAATAATCCAAAAACTTTTGTTCCTGTTTTTGTACATCCACATAAGAAACAAAAAAGAAAGAATAAAGAGGGGGTGTCATGGGGAACATAATCTCTAGCAAACACCAGCTAGACCCCACCCTTGCATATAGCTGAGTCACAATAGTCAGTATCTTCATAACACAACCAGAATAGTAAGAAGGAAGCTCAGTTGCCTTGCCTTCTCCCCCAAGAATCAACAAAAGGTAGTTTTTTTTTTCATGGTGCTAACCATGTATAGTGCCATCCAAGGAAAAAATCTCTGAGAAGATGATGTTGTCTGTAAATCAATACTTGGACAATATTGTACCACATAATGAAATACTTAGATAGTCTCTATTCAGAGACATTCGTGTTTCAAACAAAGGGGCTCCTCTCTTCAGAGCAAAATAAACAGGAAAATTAAAAATGTGCTGAACCAAGCTACAATTCCAATGTCTTTATGAACCTGATTTTCAGATTGCAATCCCATGGATTTCAAAAAGGTGAACAACCTTAAGTAATACCATTGAAATGTAATGGTATAGAAATAATGGAGATTATATTCATGGAACGTACAATTGAAAATGTTAATGTTTTGGAAAATACACTATTACAGAACTCTGGAGCAAATTGAGTCGTCTTAGGAGAGATTCTGCACACATTGTTCGGCCCATTGCCAGCAGAGGCCAGTTCCTGTGTTGGGAAGGAATGCCATCCTCTTCCCAGACCCAGACTATTGGAAATGGGCTCTAAACCTGGGTTTTGAGCTTTGGTTCAAAAGTCCTCTTTTCTGGCCCAAACTGTCTTAAATCCTTCCAGCCCTTTGTGCCATTCTGGTAGCAGCCCCAGACCAGCTGCAGTGCCTGGCAATTCCCCTTCCCTGTGCATCCATTTTGCTCTGGGCAATGTTCGTTGCTGGTTTTTCTATCATCTTGTGTTGATTTCTCATTCTTTAACCCTAGAAGCTCCATTCAATCCTTAATCTCTCAGTGGGCACTGCTTCC